>NC_141606.1:16485664-16818164 GCF_047967505.1 Dipteris shenzhenensis
AAAATAACATTGAGAAAAGCCAAAGGCACTTAGGTCACACTACCAGTGAGTACAACCCCGCGCATATCTATCAACAATTCCCTCAAAACTACAACAGCAGTATTCTCCCGATATCTAATCCTTACACATCAGTGAATTTCTAACTATCCATACAACAAGCATACCAGTAGCCTTGATATGCTGCCAACGAGCCACAAGGGTAGAAGGTAATCTCCTAACACAACAAGCTTCCAGTTCATGGTTAACAAAAACTAACCCATCAACTTGACTCTACGAATGGCTCCACCTATCCTACACCATAGCCTTCCAGAGACTGGACAAGCCCAGGAAAGATGCATCACATGCTCCACCCATGTCAAGAAGTTCAAACATAGATTTGTCCATCATAAGTTGCCCATAGACTGCTCTGGCCATCACTCTCTGCAACCTTGAAGTCCCTAGCGCCCATTGATTAACTCTCTACTACATCCAAGGGATCATATTGGTGGGCCACCCATTAGGAACATTCTCCAACGCTGCATTCATGCGACCCCTCTACCTGACAAAAAAATCATACTGATCACACAATGCATTAAGTTGACGCCAATGCACATGCAATAATAGCCACAAGGGAATGAAACATCGACTAAGCTGCTTGTACATCAATTACTACAAGGGGCTGATCTTGCTGAGAGACAGCCCAGCTCTACCACACGCTTTTGTGGAGGCTAGCATCTCTATGCAACTGAGACCGACCCTTCCACTTCATCAGATGACCACATACCTTCACGGTGTCAACCCTAGCCAGCAGTTTTGAGCCACAAAGTTTATAGATCTCCATTAACCTTTGTAATTTTCATGGGTTCCTAGGGCACATAGTACCATGGCCCACACAAGGGCCTGCAACAAGCGTTTTACCTCTACCCAATGCAATTTCTTGAACCTCCATATTGAACTATCAAAATTCTAGCATTCCAAACCACATGAGCCCCATGCCACATCCAAAGTTTTTCTAGAAATTTATCCCAAAAACTAGTTAAATCATTATCGAAGAGTAAATCCCGTGTCCAAAGGGGTAGCTTGATAGCAGATCACTACCCCTCACACCACTCAATTAACTGGCAAAACATTCGACCAGTTAGAATGAAGTCTTGGGTCTATCCTTAAACCAAATGTTTTGGGCTAGCTACACACTGAGCCAGATGCCACACAAAAAAATTGAATCACTTCCCAAAGCCCACTAACTTTGTCTTAAGTCTTAGCCGACAAGGCCACCACGTCATCTGCAAACACACATAGGGCTTCCAGATGCCAACATCACCCCCTTGAATTTGCCCATCTTCATATTCTATTAGATTTATTAAATTAATGGCATCGCACATATTACAAACAATAACAGAGCTACTGGACATTCTTGATGGATAGATCCTTTTAGCTCAGATCTCCCCACATCCCCACCATTGTGACAGCATTGCCGAGGCATTCCCAAATAGAGTTGTTATGATCTTGCAAAACACCAACCCAAATCCGACCTCCCAAGCATAGTAATAATGTAGTCCCATCTCACCCGATCATAAGCCTGTCAAAGCCAAGTAGTACAATCTTTTGTCCGGAGGCAATAGCATAATCCTACATGGAGGCTGCATCTAGAATATTTTCATGTATGTCTCTACCCTTATGAAACCATTTTGATCCTTATCACAACATACATACATATATCCCTTATACAAATAGCAATTGCCTTGGCTATGTCTTATAGGAAGTGTTTAGCATTAAAATAGGCCGCTGGTCTCAAACTCTGATCCAGTTCTTCTTCTTAGGGAAACTTTAACTAGGCCCACATCAACATCAAGGGACGAGAACCCTCTCTACATTGCAGCATTAACCTTCTTAGCATAACCCTTCATCACCTACCAAAAAGCGACATAGAACTCTGCTGCTAAGCCATTGAAGCCAAGGGCCTTATCAAATTCAAGAATATCCCATGCATCCCATATTTCCTGGTCAATAAACCCACTATCTAGACCTACTCTTTGGTTTGGAGAGACCCTCTGGGAAATCCAGACTAACACCTCTTCCAGGCATGTGTTCCATTCTTGATCCACCACACCCGATTGGCCCACAATTTATGACAATTCCTACTTGAACAACTCTGCAATGTGCCAAAGTCCAGAGACCATCCTTGTGATCTGTAATGTGCCAAAGTCCAAAGACCATCCTTGTGATCTACTTTATCCACTGCCCCAATTTGATGCTTCTGTTTGATAGTGGAAAAAGAATTTAGAGGGATGATCCCCATGAGACAGCCACAAGGTATGGCTCTAAAGTCAAGCCTTCTCATCCCAATCATACTCCTGTATCTACGTTGCTTCCTCTATCTCAACTAATAGGGTAGACAACACTGAGTCTATCTACGTTGCTCAACAACCATCTACAAACTTAGCTACACTCAATCAGCAGTGATCATGGGCCAACTTTTCACTATGAACCTATTTCTCCCAATTTTTACAAACTTGCATTACTGCACAAATGGCCTCATCTCACCTACAATAAGGATCCGATATTTTGTTCACCGTTTTCACCCATACAAGTAGACAACTTCCCTAAACCCACTCCAAGCCAGCAACCTCTTGCTGAACTTATAAGAGATATCAAAAGATCTACCAACAGCACTAGAGAAAAAAACCAACCGATAGGTACATGATGCGATATAGACAAATTCAGCAAAAACTACCCCCCCACAGGAGAAGGTAACCACCAACCTTCTTCCGAGAAGTAAAACATGTCTATCCTACTTGCACAAAAGTCACGATCCTTACTCCTATTGCTCCAAGAATACCCTCTCAGCCCATCCTCATCTAATTCTATGGCATCTATCAACCCCCTCTTGATACATAACTCCTCCCAAGCCTTAGCCTCAAGCATCTATCTGAATGAGATCTATCAGATAGTACCTCAATCATATTCCAATCCCCACTCAAGATCCACCTATCACCCTCCATTTTCAAAGCCAACTCCCTCCAACAATTCCCTCTATTTTGAGCCTCATTTGGTGCACACACACTCATGATACTACACCGAACCCCGACAACTTCCATAGTAATAACAAGAAACCTACCCAAAGGGTCTGCAAACAACTCAACACTCCCTAATCCTTCTTAGTAAAAGAAAAACTACACCCCCTTTTCCTCTCACTAGAGATTTCATGAACAAATCATAACCAGTCTAATCAAATGCAACCCATATCCCCTCCTCTGGGCCACACTTAATTTCTTGAAGTAGCATCATATCTAGATTATAGCTCCACACAGTCACAACACAACTCTTCTACTTCACTTTATCGCAACAACTGCGGACATTCTAGGTTACCAGGGAGGCCTTCCTAACTTACTTCATCGCACCTTTATTGTGACAGGGCTTTAAATGCATCTTGCAGGAAGTTGAACTCGTGAATTTTTTTCATTGTCAACATTATGTGCCATATTTTTGAGCCTCTTCAACACCTCTTTGACCAGCCTATTTTGAACACCCGCTTCCAATGGTTGATGAGCTGCCAATTTTCTTGCAACAATCTCTTTTACTATTCACATCAGGGAGTTCTTCTTCACCATAAGATGGGGAATCGATAGCATCTAGTTGCACCCTTGTTGTGCCAAGTTTCTATATGCATCCCACAAGAAGTTGAGCCTGTTCCTTTGCTATTGCTGACATTCCACACCATTTTGAGCATCTTGGACACCTCTTTAATCAACATATTTTGAACAGATTCTTCCAACGGTTGATGAGCTGCGGATTTCTCTTCCAGTAATTTCTTTTTATTGTTTGCCTCAGGGAGCTCTTCTTCACCAATAGGTGGGGATTCCAAACCATCCATAGCTCTTCTTATTTATATAATTCCAATTGGAAGAGGTTTCTCAGGGGAACATAGACAGAACATAACAAAAACTTGAGCATAAAAAATCAAAGTCGACAATGGAGTGCCACATGGGCAAAAGCAAAAAAGTGGCTAGGGCAATTGAGCATGAAGTGAGATATATATATATATATATATATATATATATATATATATATGTAGATAGATAGATGGATAGGTAGAGGTTATAACCTACAACAATGTGTCTATCACTACTACAAATCGCACTTGTTAAAACTCTACTTTTGACACAAATATATAGAGATTAAATTTTAAAATGTGTCAATAGGAGGGACCCATTACTTTGATGATGTATTTGGTATCCTTATGCACATAATTTCTAAGTTTCAATTTGCATCATTAAATAATGCTATTTTAGTTTTAAAATTTTGTGTCAGTTAACAACACCTCCATGGTTTTACTTTTTGCTTGGGGATGTTAGTGGTTGGTTTGTTTTCTTTCGTCCCAATATAACTAGCAAGTCTAATATAAGTAAATAGAGAAACCTTATGATATCTACCCCCAACTTGGTACCTATTGATATGTTTCAACCATCTCTGATCATCATCCACAACATCATTTATGTCTCAATCTTAATTTGGATCATCTTTTCCTTTTAGTGTGTAAGTTTGCCCATTCCCTGGTACCTAGGCAACACAATTTTTGGTGGAAATATTTCAAGGGCAACAGCAAGTCTTTATCGGTTCACCTACTTCTTGAGCACAGCTGAGCTCGTTGGCAATGTTTTTGTGGTGAATTTTGCTGCAACCATAGCCCCATAACTGGTCAGCTATTTTTTACAGCCTAGGCATACTTCTTGAGGCTGATTTCAAGCCGTTATGCTGTTTGGGTGCTGATCCATCAATTCTAGGACTGGTTTAAGGCTTATGGAGTCTTCTCCTTGCTGATTTGAACCTATTCCAAGGACTTTCCATTTGTTTGGACCTGTTCCAAGCATTTTCCACTTATTGTAGACCTGAAGAACAAACAATTGGTTGAACCATACAACCAAAAGCCACTCCCAAGATTTCAAAACAATATTGACAAGTGGAGAGGATTACAAGAAAAGATGGTAGTGGGAAGGTGCTCAATCATTGCATTTACCTATATCTATCTTTTATTTGTCTTGTTGGGCTCCTTCCAAATCCTACCAGGATAGATTCATTAGAGTATGCAGATCCTTTCTGTGGGGAGGACATTCCAAAATTTCTAAGGCTAGATGGTCTTACTGCACCAAGCATAGCTACTGTAGCTAGAAATCTCTCTATCACTTGGGTTATTAAGGCTATTCTAAACCCAAATTGTGATTGGAAGCAACTTTGTTAAGAAATATAAAACATGCCAGTGAGAGCTTCCAAATGGAAAAACTACCCTCTGCTCTCTGCTATTTGTAATCTTGAACCTTCTAAAACTAAGGGTAGTCCCTCTAGCAGTCTATCTGGAAGGCCTTTGAGGAGATCAAGGCCTTCTTACATTTTTCTCGTACAGGTGCCTTTATAGCCAAAGATTCCATTTGGGTGTCCTCTATTTATAGTAAGGCCCCACTCACTGAGGAACAGATTGTAGTAGCCAACCCTCTATTTAAAAAAGCATTGCAAACTTGGGGGCAATTATGGTGCAAAGATCATATTAGGTGGAAGACCTGGCACGAGATTAGGAGGGAGTTTGCTTTAAACAACCAAAGTCGGGCACTTATTATGAGTAGATTGGAGCTTTGGCGAAGAGGTGTCAGTTGGGAAGGGTGATATAGTGTTATTGTTTCATAGAGAGTTTAGCTAGATAGGTAGTTCATCTATCTTCCTGATTCCCACACCAACTCAGAACATGGGAGAGTTTTTCAAGACCTTAAATGCCAAATGGCCATTGCATGACAGCAGGGAAATATGTTATGAGAGATTTGGCAGGCTTTGGATTAAATAGGTTCCTAAGAAAATGTCCTACCTTGCATGGCTTATACTTCACAAAGTCCAATCAGTAAGCTTTATGATGGGATTGTGAGGATGCTAGGAAGTTGGTGGGAAGTTTTGAAAGAGGTTTCTCAAGGGAACGTACATGGAACACAATAAAAACTTAAGGTGACAAAGTAGATGTGCTACATGGACAAAAGCAAAAAAAAAGCAAGGTGGATAGGGCAAGGAGAATAGAGAGAGAGAGAGAGAGAGAGAGAGAGGGGGAGGGGGGGGATCACACAAGCCAAACATAGAGACAAAGCAAGGTTATAAGCTAGTACTAGACAACTATGTGGCTATCACTACTACAAATTGCACTTGTAATAAAGACTCTATTTTCGATGCAAATATGCACTTTTGAAATGGTTAATAGGGGGGATCCATTGCTTTGATGATGTATTTGGTATCCTTATGCGCATAATTAAATTCGCATCATTAAACAATGCTATTTTAGTTGAAAACTTTTGTGTCAGTTTAACACCACCTCTATTGTACTTTTTGCTTGGGTACGTAAGTGGTAGGTTGGCTTTCTTTTGTCCCAATAGTCCTAACAAGTCTAATATAAGGAAATATAAGCAACCGTATGGTATCTGATCCCCATTAATATGTTTCAACTATCTATCTTTAGTAAATACATGCTTTAGATCTATTTAATAAATTGTTCACATATACTTGATTCTAATAATGGAGTGCAAATTAAACAAGATCTACACATAGATTTAGCCATGGCATGCAATTAATGCTGCTTTTGAGGCCATAGTAGAGGTAACCACTTGTAATGGGGATGCTTTATTTTATTTTCTTAAGTTGTATTTTGTTTTGTTGTAAGACAAAAAAACATGCTACTTCTACATACAAAAGTGAAAGTTTTTTTTAATTTGAAAATATCATAGATTATGTAAATTGTTTTATATATTATGAGTTGGGTCCGCTTGCAACATACCCAACTCCTAAATATGGACCTTCCCCATCCCTAAACTAGTAGCTATATAGTATGTTAAACCCACAAATCCAACTATGTACTTATATCTATTATCAATGAGTGCCCTTTGCCAAACCCTTAAAACCATTTTCTCCCATATCACAATGCTAGTCTCAATCATCACCCACCTGATCTACTACCACTTCATCACCAATAATGTTGAAGTCCTCATGGCCATCCTTCTATACCTGCTCAAGTTGCATTGGGTCATACACCCTTCTTCTTCTTCCTTTACTTAGGTGTGTCACTCCTTTTTGTATTCTTTTTTCACTACATTCTTTTGAATTTCTTTATGTTTGCACCTTTTTTAGTATTAAAGAAATCATTAATGAAGGTTCAAAAAACATGACATCTATGATGTATGGAAATAAAATGGATTTTAACATGCATATGTGATATATGGAAAAACAATATTAGTGACTCCCATTCAAAGCTTTCATAAGCTGCTCTATATGTGCTTTTTTGGCATTTGATCATCATGATAGAAAACTTATAGATGGCTAGGATAGCAGATGGCTAAGATGAATATTGTGCATAAAAGGCACTCAAATGTATAATAATTTGTCTTTCATGCTGCCTTTAAAATTAAAGAAGCCTTTAATATACAATAATAATGAAGTGAATTGACACTTTAAGAAAGCTCATTGTATGCTTCATCTACCTCATTATTAGAGATGAATTATGACTTTGAGCTTATGTTGTGACATAAGTATAAACATATGGTTTTTTCTCGGATAGGATATGGATTCAAGGAGTGAGTCATTAGATACACCATCACCACCACACGTGCCATGTGCGCTCTTGTGACTATGTCCCCTTATCACCATCATCATCAGAAGAAGAAAGTTCTTGAAGAGATAGCTATAGCATAAGATTTGAGAAGAGTGTGTGTTGGTTTGTTTCAATTGCAAAGGCCTACCTAAACACAAGTTTCAAACATGTGGCAAGCATGGGATGTTTAGAGAAAGATGGCCAAGTGTTCCCAAAAAGTAGCCATGTTGCACTACTATCCATATGGTATATATATATCTCTAACACATATTTCATCATTTTTTGTATTTGCATGCTCTTTTGATTAAGAATTGTATATAAATGTAAGATAGTTTATGTTATAAGATGAACCTTTCTCTAATCATGCTTGAGGAGGAAGTCACATAATCATGATGAGATGAGCGGATCTAGGGGACCCATAAATCATGATAGGTGTGCGATGGCACACCTACAAGGTGTTGTAGAGGTGACTCATCCTCATTTATGAGTATTGATCATGTTGTGGCTAAGAACTTTGGTCATTATCCACTTCCTTTTCCATGATTGAGAGCACTTGTCCTAAGTTACACTTGTAAGAGATTTGGTGCCATTCTAATCTTCCTCGTGAGCATGAAGAGTTGCCTTATTTTGTATGTAATAGCTCCATCTACTACTAGTCGAGGATTATAGGACCAAAAAGGTTCACCAAGGAACGGGAGGGCAAAAATCATTATCAACGAGTTAGAACAAAGAACACCAATATGATACAAGAAGGAAGGCTGTCGTAAGAGCAACTTTGGACTAGGGAAGAAGACGCTAGACATGTTGCAAAGAGCATGTGACTAAGCTGACCATACACCAATGAAGGAGTGGTGTTGGGAGAAGTGGAGGCAAGTGGTCATCAAGTCACAAGAGACAAAGGAATAAACAAATCAAAACAAGACAAAATGAGCAAAGGATTTGCTAGAAACAAGAAAAGAAGATGGCAAAGGAAATCAGCCGTGCACTCAAGAAAAATAGCCCCCTTTTGAATAAAAATATGGAGGAGCTAGGAGTGTAGCCTGATGAAGTATCAAGGAGCAAAGATAAAACAAAAGGCATCTACTGGAGCATAACCATATCAATATGAAATGAAAGGCATCTAGTGGAGCATAATCATATCTTTACGGGATGGGGGGAATTTGAAGAATTGAATGTAACGATATCCATTTGAAAACTACTAGAACTCGTTCCCAACTACACAAAGTTCTTCTAGAATCTCGAAATCAATGGACAACCTATAGTAGAGCCATTAGCCACAAGGTAGGAAGTGACCGGAATGGCGACAACAAAGTACTCATGATCAACATAAAGATTTGGAATCACACAATGAAAGGAGTCCTCATAAATCTTGGATTTGAGGTCAACATCATTTTAGAGAATATCTTATGGCAATTCAAGCTGAAATAATTGAATCCATCACCTTTCAAGACTTGCACAGTACATCATATATTGCTGATGACGAAGGGCATCCTAAAAGATGTGTGAATTCCAATGGCAAAGACTATCATTATGAAGGAATGCAATCTCGAGAGCCTAAAAGTGGAAAAGACATATGCCTCGAACATAGTACGCTACCCACTAAATTTTGTGCCAATAACCACCATTGACGTAATGAGGTTATGCCAGTGGATGACCAAGAGCCAAAAGTTGGGCTTTCCAAAAGGATTCACTAAATATGAAGAGGGATAGAGGGTGCATCATGTTATATTGATCTTTAGCTATCTTGACATATAAGATGACTTCTCAATTGGTGTGCCGACTTGGGATTTATTTGATGGTGTCCAACAACATTGTCCAATGATCTATTGCCACCACCTAGGTCATCTACACTTTTGCAATTTCCAACCAAATTGCCCCTCTCCATGCCTATTAAGCGTTCAATGTGATGCTTAGCAATGCTTAAAAAGAGAAAAAATTGGTACACTTAAGTAAATATAGGTTCAAATGTTTGAAAGCTTGATGTTGGGTAGCAAGGACAAGTTGAACAAAATGAAATACTCATCTTACCTAGCTTTAAAATGTTGGAGGGAAAATCCTCAATGAGAAAGCATATCAACTAGGAAAATGCATACATCACTCTACTTAATGCCCAAATACAATGCCGGTGTGAAAACTTCAAGCAAACAAGGGCTGAGTTTGTCATCTCTTTTAAAAATCAAAACTAGAACCTAAAGGCCAAAGTGAATATGTTGAAACTTTGTGACCTTCTATCTACCTCCCTGAACAAACTATGGTCAACTAATTGTGCCATTCTATGATGCGAGCTTCACACCTCCCTTAACACATGCGAAGAAGGAAGATTCTCTAATTTTGAAAAGGATGGCTCTGAGCTACTGCTAGTTGCTCTACATTTTAAAACAAGGTCTCGAGTAGTTTCTCATAGTCTTGGTCAACAACCTATCATGTTGGACTAGAAAAAGCAAGAGGAAGTAACAAGAAAGATAGAAGAATTGAAAATAACAAGGGAGATTGAGGTGAAGGAAACTTAATATTGTATAGAGGATGTTATGTGTGAGTGCTAGAGGAATTCTCAAAATTTAATATAAAGAGTAATGCTAGAGTTTCGAGGAATTCTGGGGATTTACCATAAGATTAATATTGTACTTTTGAGAAGTTCTTGAGATTTAATGTAAGAGTGCTGATGCAGTTTCAGTCAAGTATGTGGATCCTCTTAGGAACGTGTCCTGATTGCCCATGTGGATATTCCCTCTATAAATAGGCCACTTTCCCTTCGGCTTCAAACATTTGCTTCATGGTTTCCTAAGGGTTGTCTGTTATGCATGACACTTCTTGTTATAAGTCCCTTTGATGGTCCCTCATATTCAAATATTTTTTCTTTTGAAATTATGCAAGCCTTCCTCCTCTAAAATGGCAGATTGCCTTCTACATGGGAATTCCTTTAACCCCCTCGTTTTAACTTCATGGTCCTTTCCTTGTGCTTCATCTTGAATGGGTGCATTCCCTTTTGGTTTAGAAACCTACAAATTATCATGCTACTTTTAGATCTTTCTTATGAGAATAGATGGTGTCACTTTTGCATGTTGGCCTATGCAAGAATATAGGCACCTTACCAATGCACTGATAGAGACCTTGAAGGCACATGGTTTGGCAAGGCTTGGCCTGTAAGAGTCTTCTATATATTCACAGAGTGAGGCATTAGCTAGTTGTATAGCACTCCCCCACCCTAGTTGTTGCCCATCTTTCAGAGACTACCTAGGTAATGAGTTTGGTTCTTTGAAAAGAGGCTCAGCCAATGTTTCCTTTCATTGTATTTCTTGCCCGATCAACGCCATATAGATAGCTGATTTATACGGTTGGTTTTTTCTCAAGGATTAATCAAAAGTTTTTTTCTTTGGAAGTAGAAGAAGAAGAACTATGGGAAAGTAATTCTTGATTTAGCATAAGAAGTTGACATGTACTACCCAAGGGCGAATGGTCAAGTAGAGGCCATGAACAAAGTACTTAAAATATCTTCACAAGACCATAAACAAACACTAACATGACTAGATCATAAGTTTCAAACACCATAAGCTCCAAACACCCTGTGGGAGTATCGCACAACCTTTAAGGTCACCATAAAGCACATGTCCTTCAAGTTGGTATTTAGCCTTGATGTAGTCATATCGGTGGAATTTCTCATGCCTAGCCTAAGGGTAGGAGTACATCATACAAATGGTCAAGAGGAAGCCCTATAGAAAAGGCTCGATGGAATTTCGCACGCCTAGCCTAAGGGTAGGAGTACATCATACGAATGGTCAAGAGGAAGCCCTACAAAAAAGGCTAGGTGAATTGACAAAGATCCACAAATTACGGCTGAGGGCAACCTAGATGAAGAGCATTAGAGAAAGGCATGGCACAATGCCAAATTTAAAAGAAGACATTCATAGAAGGAATGTTGGTCTTGCTTTATAGTACCAAGCTAGAGGTGAAGTCGCCATATAAGATCAAGAACTACCATGATAATGGGACATTCATTCTTGAAGACCTATAAGGGAATGTATTGCCAAACCCAAGCAATGGCATGAAGACCTAGGAGCTTTGGCTTAAAGCACAATTTGTTGTAGTAGAGGAAGGAGCCACTATAATTAATCAAATGGGCATAGCTAGCAATAAGCCATTAACGTCAAATCAAAATTAACTTCCTAAAGAGACATGATTATGGAAGAGGAAGGAACTAAATGAAGCCAAGGCTTTTCAAAATATGGAGGCATTGAAAGCCCATGATGCCATATAAGGAAGGATTCCCATGATGAAGGAGACACCACAAGTTTAAGAGGCAATGAGCTAGTAGTGAGAACTCGCAGTCATGGAGGGTAGCATAAACTCACCACTTTTAAAAACTCATTGCATTTGTATGCATCCTTTTTCACAATCAAAGAAGATAGTGCTCATTCATGATGTGGCATATAAGGAAGGATCCCCATGATGAAGCAGACACCAAAGGCAATGAGCTAGTAGTGAGAACTAGCAGTCATGGAGAGATAGCATAAACCAGCCACTTTTTAATCTCATTGCATTTGTATGCATCATTTTTCACAATCAAGGGAAATAGTGCTCATTCATGATGTGCCTTACATTCAACACTTCCTTAGCTCCCTGAGACTTGCAAAAGCTAACTTGTAAAATGTCAAAAAAGCATAATTTAGCAACATCCTCTCTAAACAAAAGTGCCCAAAAATAGACAGGGAGACATCACGAGACCAAAAATGCAAGCCTGCAAAGAAGAAGAAGCCCAAGGGTATTGAGATTCAAACCCCTCCAAAATGATACTAGCCACCAATAGCCGCTGAATGGCTGGAACAAACAAGCTTAAAAGCATTTAAGGAGCTACCATGGAAGTAGCTCTTTGATTGCACCAAGGCAAAGGAGGCCATCAACACTTACGTATCAAGAATGAATGTGAGTAATAAGGAGACAAATTCACGTGAATGAAGCCTAGGTGTCGGTAACATCCTAAGTTCCAAACAAAGATGACTCACAAGAACCTTTAGGTGTAGAGTGCGATGAACTATTTGTTGACAAAGCTTGGTACATCACAAGCAAAGTCGGAAAACCAAATGCGAACAATTTCTTTTGGTTCTCATTAAAGTAAATTCAAACAATTTCTTTGAGTTCTCATTAGGATGCAAACAATTTCTTATTGTTCTCATTAGAGTGAATCCAACTAAAAATGTCAAGATACTAGTGTGGCAAAGCAGCTCATCCAAAAAGTAGTCAAGGCATCATCAAGAGAAAAAGTCAACTAGGTGAAGCTCCTCACATCAAATATTGACAACCAAATGGAAGAGCTATAGGCCCACAAGGAGAAGGTGTGCCGAGCTAGGGTACACATTTTCCTTCTTTGCAAGAGGGGAAAAAGAGACCAAAATTGAGCAACCACCCACAAGGCAACCATGGCTTCGATCACCTGTTCAAGGAACCACCCCAGAAGCTTGCAAAGCCAAAGCCAGTCCAAGAAGCATTGACATAGCTAACACCGATTGAAAAAGTCATCGAAGATACATTGTAAGAGTATTTAATAAAATGACAATAAGAAGAAAATTGCAAGGACTAAATTGACGAAGATATCTTCATCATTGGGTGCCGTGTTTTTTGTTAAAACCCAAAAACATGTCCAAGTTTCTCTTGAAGGATTATATAGGATTTATGGTCCAATGGCAAGCTACCGTCCAAAATTGATTTTCATGGGAAAAAGTTGGGTGTTGCAGATCTCTCTGCCTTATCTATGGCACTTTATCACCTTATATTGGCCTGATAAGGGATTCTCTAGGAAGTGGCTATTTGTATAACTTATGGTAATGTGTCACTTGGCAGAGATATCAGGCCCCTTGGGCAAAAGGACCAACAAATCTACGCTCACAGTAATTAATCAAGTCCAAGGTTGTGCCAATGCTAGGAAGTACAATGTAAGAGGCAAATGTAGCTACATTGTGTCTCAAGTATTCAGCTTGACATCGTACGACGGCATTAGATTCACCAATCTTAAGATACGTCAAAGCAACATTAAAGAACAAGAGAGATTACAAGCACACATAAAAAGAGAGAAGAGATCCTTATGTCGCACTATGCATGCATGCCACACAGCACCTGTGGAGATGTCACAAACATTTATTTATCTCCTGATTGTGTTTTAACAACCTTTTTTGCTACTGCATTGTTAGGCATTTTCTACAGAACATAGTTTCAATAAGTGAGCGCGTTACAACAAGAAATTCACATTCATTAACCATAGAGCAATTCATTTATACTGCAACAGATACGTGGTTTTAAAAATAAACATGAAGTTGCAACACTATTTAAGGAAGAGACGTCACATTTATACTATAGAGATATTTCTTTACTTTCAAATACTTAGACTCAATGGGATAGTCAACAATTTACTTTAGTTGCCTCAGCTATATCCAGCCTGCATGACCATGCTATATATTTTTAGAGCATGTTCATACAAGCCTTCTGTTTGATTGAAAACTATCCCCTTTGCACAATAAACAAAGGATCCTCTGCAACGACAGAAAATTTCACATCATCTGGGTCTCCAAATAAAGTTAGAAAGACCTCCCGATGACAATGATCACAGAAGCAAAAATAGGAGAAGTGTCCCTCCCCTTCCATCCTGTGGAAAGTCGCTTGTGAAACCATTCGAATTGCAAACTCATTGATAGCAGGTGGGACTATTTTATCTTCAGTACCCTGAGAGAGTGGCGACTCAGTCTCTCTCTCTCTCCCTCTCTCTCTCTCCCTCTCTCTCTCTCTCTCTCTCATTTCCTGCTCTCCACAGTATTAAAACCAATTGCAGAAGCACCATAAAATCTTTAATACCCTGAGAGAGGGTTCTCTCTCTCTCTCTCTCTCTCTCTCAACTGGTCGAATAGATGCAGACTGATTTTCAGAATGCCAAATGCACAACTATTGCTCACAATTTTTTTTGGAAACAAAGATGTTCGTCGTCGTCATGAATATAGAAAGAAGGTGACATTCACTCATTTTTAGAATCACTCAGCACAACAATACATTATCAATGATTCGAAAAGGAAGTATATGAATAGTAAGCAGAACATTCATCTATTCAGAAAAGATTGTCTCTCAAAACATGCGCATTGCATTACAAGATACAATGACCAACTGTTCATAATCTGGATCTCAACACTATACAAATGAGAATCCAAAAGGTGCACCTTCTAACTTGTGATTTTTGTATCTCCTTGGATATATTTCGTCTCTTCTCATTTCCTCATTTCTACAGTGGAAAACCATTTGCAGTAACACCTAACTCTCTCCTGATCAATATCCACTTTTTTTGATCCACCAGTTGTTACCCATGAGCATAATTTTTTTAAGGTTTACTTGATCCACCAGATTTCCTAATGAGCATAATTATTTTTAGGTTTACCTTAATCGGAAAGACTGCCTTTGCTACCCGGTTGTCAGCAATGGACACCTGGCTCATCAAGCCTATCATTCTTTTTAAAAAAATTAAAGCTGTACAGACATGCTTTTGAACTTTAGGTTCTGTACAAACAATTCTCGCATCATCCATACAGAGCTTCCCTAGAGTATAGATCCAAGCGCATAAGCTGCAGTTTCAATATTTCATAAAACACTATGGGGGGGAACATCAGATTGATAGTTCTAGACATTTCACCGTACAGAGCCAGGCCATATGTTTTCTGCTCATTTACAAACTTTATAGAGCATGGGTTCAAGCAAGAAGCATTGGTCCAAATCCAAACTGCCCTTGAGAGCAGTCATTTGAACAGAATATGAAATGTTCCTCCTAAAAAGACTTGAACTCGAAACTTCATGATGTTTTGCTTAGAAAACATTGGACTACTGTGGTAAATCCAATGGAAATCTTCGACAATGAGGAGCATGCATGCATATACATGCTATGTACAGACATACATAGATATGTGCATGTGCACATAAATATGTATGGAAGGTAGGTGGACCCAGACCCAACTCCAGGGTTTGAGAGAGAGGGAGGGCCACATCCACTCCAGGAGACTCTAAAGATGACTATAGGCAGCTATTCCACGCAGAGGTGACCACCCAAAGGTGGAATGGGCACGGGAGGACGTGGTCACCCCCACATGATGTGACAGTGAGAGGCACTTTTCACAGATGCTGAGATGCTTGAGGCCTTGAAGGCCTTCTCGATGCAGAAATGCCAAGAAGAGGATAGCCTACCTTCAGGCTTCTACAGGCAGTATTTGGAGTCGATCATTGCACCCTCTGCATGGCCTTATAAGAGACCTCAGATGCCCCCATCCCTACCCCCAAGGAAGGGGATAGGGCACATATACATCAATGGAGGCCGATCACGTTATTGGCCGCATCCTACAAGATCTGCAAACTGCCTTTGTTCATGAGAGGAGCATCCCAAAAAAAAACTTTCAACTTCTGCGAGGCCATTGACTGGGTGAGACAAGAATCATAGCCTCTTGGGATCCTTCTTTTGGATGTCGAGAAGGCTTATGAAAGTCGATCCCTTCCAGGAGGGCACTATGCAGCAACAGTGGATGTCTGGATCTCTTAAGTATTGCAGGGAGCTCTAGGCATATACTTACAGCAAGTCACACTACAGAGGCCGCCTCTCTCACCATCATTGAGGCAAGGCTGTTCGCTGTTTCCCTTTCTTTTTTTGTTTGTGGCAAAGGCTCTGGAGTACCTTGCTCTCAGGATGCAAGATCTGTTGGTGTGCCCCTTCCCATTTGCCAGGAGGAGCTTTTGTTTGCAGACTATGATACGTAACAAAGACACACTTATCAATCACGGGTGATGGCATCATGATTATCCACCCAGCCAACCTCTATCAAAAGCCCTCGCAATAGATCACACATAAATTCGTTTCAGCAAGCCTTTGCAGAGCCCTCATCTCCCTAGACGAATCTAGATGCTATGTGTAACCAATTTGAAGCCCCTAGCATGCACCTTTTTTACCCCTCTTGGGATAACCATTAATTCCATTTGCCCCTTGGCAATTCACACATTTAGATGCACCTAGGTCCTCGACCTTAGATTCGTCTAACCTATACCATGTCACCCACACCGAAGACCTTGAAATTCTTAACAGTGATATTATTTAGTGCTCTATAATCTATAGAGAGGCAGAAAGTATCGTCTTTCTTTTTCTTCAATATCATAGGAAAAGCAAAAGGTGAGAAACTAGGCTGAATCTATACTAGCTTGAGGTATTTCTTCAATTGCCTTCACACCTCAGCTTCTTCAGTAAAACTTAACTTGTAGGGAGGCCTATTTACATGTTCTACCCTTGCGATAAGTTCAATCTTATGCTGAACATTCCGCTCTAGAGGTGAACCATAAGGCAACTCATCCCTAAAACAATCAGAGAACTCCTCGGCTATTTGATCAGCCAACTTGGCCATCTCCCCATCTTGGGTAACATCAGTGCTAGCTGATGGACCATCAATCGACTCTACCAATGCTGTACAAAAAACTCAAGAAACTCTACCAATGCTGTACAAAAAACTCATCTTAAGTTCCTTGAGGTAAATCCTTTTCACCTCGTAAGACGTACTGCATGTCGTTCATCTTGAACTGATAAACGTGCTTTTTCCAACCGATGGTCGGATTCTTCTTAGAACACCAAGCCTTACCCAAGGCTATATCTGCGTGAGTAAGCCTGGTCATTTCAAAGTCCAGCTTCTCCGCTTTGTCCTAAATCCGAAGTTCTAACTGGGTAACCCTTTGGTCCCATACTTTAGTTGAACTTCCATCTGCCATCTTGACCGTATATGCATAGTCTGATGGTCTCATTTTTAATTTCAGCTCCTTACAAGCTTGAAGTTAATTGCATTGTACGTTGACGCCCCCAGTAAAACAACATAATAACGTAATGGTTGGCCACTTGCCCTTTCATCTTATTTAACTCCGTATCGCCAAAGGCCGTATACCACGTTGCTGCAGGCTTAGATAGAATATTATCGGGTGCACTCTTTACTAACTTAGCAACAGACACGCATAACAAAATAGGTACTGACCTCTGAGATGATCCCACTAGCTAAATCTACATCAGTTCTGCTCTAGGACTTCCCTCCATCTCCACGCCGCACTCTGAGATCACCATCTGAGCCATCTGACGATCCTTGTTTCGTGGACAATCTTTCCACTAATGAGGACGAAGGCATCCAAAACACAAGCCTTCTCTCCTCGCTTTCTCTTTTTGCTCTGGGGTCAAAGAAGGCTTTGACCAAGCTCGGGCTACCATTGGAGTTACTTTTCTTTTCACCCCAATGGTGGTACTTGGTTTAGAAGGAGTCTCAATTGGCTTCGCCTGCTTAGCTAGGCTGTGAAACACTCCCTTTACTCACCCACTTCTTTTTAAACCCGCTTTTCTTCGGGTACTAGTACCGCATCTCAGCCTGCACAAACCCACCTAGTATGTTTCCTTTAGCATCCTCATAGTTCAAGGCTATGGCAATTACTTCATCTAAAGTGTTCGCGTACTAAGCTCGAACTTCCATCTTAATTCTAATCATTCAGTTCAAAAATAAAATCCTTTATCTGTACCGATTGAGAAAGAGGTTCATAAACCTTCATTACACATTCTCTGAATTTATCAGTGTATTCAGCCACTAATAAATTTCTCTAACGAAGGTTTCTACACTGATCCCAAGCTCGGGATGCTTCGTCGAGAGGCAAGAAGTGTTTTCTGAATTCTATCTTGAACCCCTCCCAAGTAGTGGATGCCTCGGCCGGACTCCTGATTATACGGGATCCACCCTTGAAGTCTCTTTTTCAACCTCCATTGCTATAGCTTTGCCTTTATCCATAGAGTCTTAGACCTAATAGGTTTAACCATGCTTGGGTTGGTTCAGTTTTTTTTTTCCCCTAATAAGCAACACCCGAAATTGTATCTACAATTGAAAGTCCAACCTCCAAAATCACAGCTATACAAGTATCATCGAAAATATTAAAAACTTCCAAATGCTCCAGAGAACAGCTAACCACACATATATCAAGCTGCAAACCAAATTGCTTTCCCTCCCTATACTAGGGAAATTCTTGCAATCTCAAATAACTCAAATCCTAAAGGCAAACTGAACTAGCATATATCACAACTGAATTTGAAAACCATAGAAAGCTCCCTGATCATTTATGTTGCATCCAGCGATCAGCTTGCCCCTGAAAGCCACGTCCGGTATGCACTTGTGACCACCTCAAATATTCTTGTCAGATGGTACCCTACTACATAAATGAATGCTGAATTTCAGTTAGACCCTCACGAATCAGTTCATGAACAATGGGCAAGGCATCTACATTCGGTTTGTCAAAGATTCCACGCCTAGAGCCTTTACGGCCCCCACGTGAAAAAGAACAAGGCAACGGTTGTTTCGGCCAGGGAGAAGTAAAAGAAACGGCGCAAGACAACGTCGTGGCATGCATCTCATTTGGCATCGAGACTGAGTTGGGAAGGAATTTCTGAGCGGTCACGGGCCATGGCGAAGAGCTCAATTGTGGGCTACTCAAAACTCGTGGCTAAATTGACCTAAATTCTCCAATGAGAGAGATATCTTTGTCAATTTAGTCCCTGCAAGTATCGGTCGTTAGGAACTGATGCAAATGCTACCATCAATGAATAGCGATCGTATAGTCCTTCCATGCGGCTTCTAGTTTGAACGATCTAAAACGGTCGCCTGATGTTTCAGACAACCATGCACTTTCAATTCGACGACGACGTTCGAGGCTTTTCAGTTGGTTGATGGTCACTCAAGAGATCTCAACGAAATAGCGACGACTGATCTTCGTCGTTGTTGATACGTCAATCACACCACACAGCCCCAACGACCACGCCTTCAAGCCCTGCGATATACAAAAGAGACTCTGCTCCCTGCTCCACCAAAAGTCTCCATTTGAACGCCCACACAACATGCAGCTCTAGTCCCTGGCTCCGATCACGTGTGGATTCAGATCCATAGTGTAATAGAAACGCCTCCTTCAATTTCGCCACAATTTACCATCCGCACCCTTCTTGATCTGATGGCTCTGATACCAAATTATACGTAACAAAGACACACTCATCAATCAAGGGTGATAGCATCGTGATCCAACCAACCTCTGTCAAAATCCCTCGCAATAGATCACACATAAATTCGTTTCAGCAAGCCTTTGCAGAGCCCTCATCTCCCTAGACGAATCTAGATGACAATGTGTAATCAATTTGAAGCCCCTTCTCTTGGAATAACCATTAATTCCCTTTGCCCCTTGGCAATTCACACATTTAGATGCACCTAGGTCCTCGACCTTAGATTCATCTAGTCTATACCATATCACCCACACCGAAGACCTTGACATTGATTCCTTTAACTGTATAATTAAAGCACAATAAAATATAATACACAAGTTGGTCCTATAAAGGAATATGACCGGAGGTCCTGTTATTTCAGCTTGAGCATAACAGACTACACTGCTCTTTTCCTAGATGGGGTGACTGGTTCCATAGAGAGGGTGAGCCACATGTTGAAAGTTCATTTGCTTCTGAGGCCAAGTTCAACTAGCAAAAGTCTGTCCGTTTTCTCCCGAGTATGGAGGAGGAGCTTTCTTGGAGGAGACTCTTGGTAGCAAGATTCCGAGGGCGGAACCACGAGATATCTTGCTTGCTAGGTTGAGATTGATATCTCAGCAAAGTGGCAAATTTCCCCGATCCTAAAGAGTGTCAGCTACAAACTCCTTTAATGGATTTCTGCCAAACTTTCTTTGGTAGGGAGAGCATTGGTGGTCAATCGAGTACTCCTGGCAATGGCTTGGTGCATATTGCTGGTGTTTTCATAGAGGATGCATGGGCCAGCTCAAGCGCTCGGAGTGGAATTCTTGTGGGAAAGTTTGAATGGGGATTCTCGATAGACGGTGATTTTACCCCATGTAGGGCATCATGGACCTAGAGATGCAAAGTCAAGCCTCTTGGGCAAGCTTATTGTGTGAGGTCTCACTCAAGGTCGGAGGCCTAGAAGCTCTTTCTCTAACGGAGCTCAAGAACGACTCGTAGACCTCACACCTCTAGATTTTCATGGAGGCATCATTTGACAAGAGGGGTTCCCCTTGATGACAAAGTCTAGCAACATCTTTTGACACGGTTTGTTTGGGCCAGCCCTCAATGCAAGGAGGAGCTTCAGCACCAACCTCTCATTTGGCACCTAGAGGTTCATGACGAGTATGGTCTCATGCCGGGACACAAGACTCATACCAAGCAGGATGTGACAACAGCCCTGCTAGATCCACCAGCACTTGGAGCACGCTCACAGATCAGCTAGAGGAGAGCCTACATGCATTGGCTCATACGTGAGGGGCAGGTCAATGGATTGATGAGATAAATGCATCCATCCCTAACGCTTGGAGAGGGGGGCATCACCAAGGGGTCAGCGATGTCACAGAAGCTTGTTGGATGTATCGATTCCATAGGACAAGAGTCCCTTTCTGGACTCTCTTTATGGCTTATCAGTTCAAACAAGGAGATAATGGGCATTGGAGGGATATGCTTGAACCAGTTTTCTTAAGCATTTGTGTGGGAGGGGATGCTTCTCATCAAGGAAAAGGCTACTAAAGAAGGGCCCAAAGATGATGGGAGACTAGATTCCCTAGAGTCGCAGAGGATTAGAATGGTGGAACGGCTAAGGAAGAGATGGGCTATAGATCCTAAAATCGATAGGAAGGAATATTTTCAATGAAGACTATCTCTCTTGGAAGGCCATCCTTTGAGGGAGCTTAGGCATCCATTCTTAGTGCAAACACCTGCATTAGAACCCAGAAGTTGTTACTAGCAGCTCTTGCAGGACCACACACTATCCAGCCAACCACAAGTGTCCACTGACTCACTGGAATACCCAAACAAAAGGTGAAAGCATAACTGAACTGCCCACAATGCTCAGAAGCACGAACAACCTCTGCAAGCATTCATTGTAAACCATCCTACCCAGCAAGTCTCTTCAAAAACACAGCCCAATGCTCACGGGTAATCAATAGAAGGCATGAGTGAACCCTTTGCCAGCCAGGAGCTCAACCAAGCTCATTCATGAGCTAATGCATACACCCGGGGAGCTTTTTATCCACACAGCTAGCAGCCTGTACCAACTTGGCTCACTTACCCGTGCACACAGCCCAAAGCTGCTTCGTACTGTTCCTTGCCTTTTCTAGGTTGTAACCCTTCCCCCTATGCATGTAATCACTTTAGCCCCTTTGTGTCTCTAGCTAAATCATTAACCACATTCTTGTCCCTAGGCACTTACCCCTGGGTGCATAGCTAACAAAAGGTCCCATATTAATATGCATGGAGGTCTCAAAGCTTCTAGTCATCTCGAACCCCAACCATTAAAGATCTTGACAACTAAATCCTTGACCAATCCCTTTAATACAACATGACATTTACATACATTACCATTGGTCTCTCTAAGGACTTTCTATCACCGACCCATCCGAGGTCATGCCACATTCTACAAGAACATAACATAAACAAGTTTCATCCAGAAGCTGACAATATCTTTTATCTCAAAAGTCTCATCCTCTTGCGATCCTACATATAGATTTCGAGAAGGTTTACAACAAGGTAGACTAAACTTCCGTAGAGGACATGATGAGGAACTTGGGTCACATCTTGATGGATCAAAGGATTGTTGCCCTTTATGTAGGTAGCTTTACCCAGATGTTGGACAACGGGCCAAATAGGGGAGGCTTTTTCCTCACACTAACTCCAATAGAGGTGCCCAGTAGCCCCCTTTCTTGTTCCTCTTTGTTGCACAAGCTTTGAGCTACTTTGGCTGGTTGATAGGATGTGCCTCTTCATTCAACAAGAGGTGGCGTTGAACTCAGAAATATGTTGATGGCATGACTTTGTTTGTGAAGGGCTACATAGCGAACTGAGTAGTAAGAGAAGGTACACAGAATCCAGATCATTGGACAGAAATTGCTTGGCCTCAAGGGCCGAGATCGACTAGAATACATCAATAGGTTTTCACATTGTCAAAGTTTTCTCACTTGGGGGGAAGCTTTGGGCTTCAAGTTGATTCCCTATGGCCAAACAACACAACACCTAGGGTAGGAATGATATCAACGTTGTGCAGCAGATAGTATTAGCCATTGACATCATACATTGTAAGCTACTATATTGGAGGTCTGCTAATTTTTCAATTCTAGGTCCACTTTTGGTTTCATATCCTCTAGTAGTGGGTCTCAAGCTAAGGGCAAGCACTGAAAAAGTAGCTTCAGGGGTGTCAAATCCAGCTGAAAATAACCCTTGCTCATAGCCAAACTTCGAGACAAGATTAGTCGGAATATAAGAAGGAAATCAATCTAACCTTGGAAGGACGAGAGCCAAATACTATGCCAATGAGCATGTGGCCATGCTCGAATGTGATGTCATCCTTGAGGGTATTGAGTTCACTTTCAAGAAATAAGTTATCTTCCCTGCCGGTGGAGATGGAAGGGGATCAGCCAATGCTGAGGGCACTATCCAATCGGGCCGACTCAAATTAAATAATCTAGCTCTGGCAAGTGAGGTAAAGGAGGAGGGAAAGAGGTCTGGCAGAGGTAACAAATATGGCTAGGAGGTGCCAAGGCAAACGAAGGACACTGATGACAATGGAAAGAGGTAGATGAACAGAGGGTAGACAAAGGCACTGATGATGGGGGAGGGAGATAACCCAATGTGGGAGGCTGGAATGTGAAGGAAGGAGTCTTAGGCGAGGGTGAATGGAAGAGCAGCCCAATGTGAGCTGCTGGAACTGAGGAAAGGAGGAGGAGACAGGCACGTCACGAGGCTTTGCTGGAAGCAGAAAGAGGTTGGGATGCGATCAGAGGGTAGACGAGGGTGCTGCTGACAAGGAAATGAGGAGCAGCCCAATGTGGGCTGCTGGAACGTGAGGGAAGGAGGCTGAGACAGGCTGGCACAACAGCGCACAAATGGCTGTTCAAGCAGAAAGGTATTGAAGAAGGCAAAGCGAGGAAGAAGGGCAAGCAGAGCAGCAAGACGAAAGGGAGAAGAGAGAAGCCTATGTCGGTGTACCAGGTGGCACACCCAAAGAGTGCCGGGAGTAGGGTTCCTAATGCCTGCCTCATAGCCACACATGCCTTCTCACACTCCAAAAGAGCCGGCTGGGATTAGAGCAATCAAGGTCATATATTCAAGGACTCTTATTTCACAAAATTGTATATGAGAGACTATTGACCCCACGTCCATGTGTCACAAGCATTGCACAAGGACCCTTAAACCACACATTTACACGCATGTGAGGACACTATTGTCCTCAAGGCCATGTGTCACAAGCATTGCACAAGGACCCTCAAACCACCCATTTACACTCATGTGAGGGGTGAAGGCCACCACCTCCATCCCCAAAGCACACATATAGCCCTTGTGCAATGTATTTATATATGGAACTTTTATCCCCAAGTCCACATGTCACAAGCATTGCACAAGGGCCCTTAAACCACACATTTACACGCATGTGAGGGGTGAAGGCCACCACCACCAACAACCCCACATGCAGAAATCCCCGAAGCACACATACAGCAGCCACCCCTCAAGAGTCATCCTCTCACGAATCCCTGGGACCACCCATGAGGTACCACGACTGCCTGCCACACACAAGTGCACCTCCATCAATCCGCCACCGCCAAGCCTGAGAATCGCCCATGGCCACGCCAGCACAAAACACCAACATTGTCTTCTGAAGGGTGCCATGAGGAGGCACAGAGTCACACATCAAAAACTGTTCAGCCCGGACAGTCTGCCAAAGTAGAGCCTTTTCTGAACAGCCGCGGGGTAGTCACATCCCACGTGTGCACTTTGCAGCCGTGATCCACGCTGCCCATGTGTAGTGGTCCGTGCTATACAGCAGTAGCACAGTCTGCAAGCCTCGTCACGTGCTTTGATACCACATTGGTGTGCCAAGTTGCACACTCAAACAGTGCCAGATGCAGGGGTCCCAAACCCTGCCCCATAGCCATGCATGCCTCCTAACACCCTGGCTGGGAATACAGGAGTCTTCAATTAGAGTTATGTATTCAAGGATTTCTATTTCGGAACACTGTATATGGGATGGGACTGTCCCCAAGTCAATGTGCCACAGGAATTGCACAAGGGCCCTTAAACACATGTGAGGGGTGAAGGCCACCACCTCTAACAGCTTAGATGTAGCAGGAGCTCAAAGCAGGACCTTCGATGTTATTTTTACCTCTCAAAGGTTTTGAATAGCAATGTAATCTGCACATAACCCCATAGGACTTGTTACTGGAGAGCTTAGGAGGGCTGAAGTGTTGCTGATGATGAATATACCTTTTATAGGCTGGGACCAACCTTGGAAGACCACCGACCAAACTGAGCAAACTGGCAGTGGTCTATTGCAAACCAGGCCTCAGTCTGACCACGACCTGCTATATGGACTGACCAGTGTGATGTGGTAATCAGCCATGTGTCCTACTTGCTGTACCTGTCCACACATCTCAGTGATGATGTGCCAGCCTGTGTGGCTGCGAGTTGGATCCTGCTTTGTACCTGCCATCTTCCGTCTGCCTATGTGGCAGTATGCTTGGTTTTCTATCTATTCTATAGCTGTTCCGGCAGCCTACTGAAACTGTATGTTGTGAATGCCTTCTGTGACAGCCCACGGCTACTGTCCATGCCACATAGCCAGTATGTACATGGGGTGGAGCATGTCCATAAAGCCATGCAAACAGCAGAGACTGTCTCATCCAGCCTTAAGCAAAGCTGTCATGCAGCTGCAGCAAGTGAAGTAGCCACTGGATGTTTAAAATTTTCATTTCAATGATATCTTACGTGAGGGGTTTCCACACCCTTTAGTCCAATAAGAGATTGATGCCCAGCAATTCCATGTGCTATGAATAATTTCCAGAATGCTTGCTCGCAATGTATAAGCAGCTGCTGCAACACACTGAATTCAGGAATGAACTGGGTAGCACAGCTGCTCCACACAAAGATTCCCAGAATGCACAGGATAGCATGAGGCATGAGTCTTGATAATTGCTATGTCTGTTTTTTGTTTCACATGGATTCTTTAGTGTTAAAATCGTGTCTTATTTATGGTGTTAAAGCCATGTCACTAAATAAGATTTATACTGCAAAATATCTGTCCCCCAGACTACCATCTCACGATTAAAAATCTCTCTCCCCATCAAGTAAAAAAACTCAACTGCACTCTAGATAAGTCCTTGCAGATAGATGCCGAGTCTCATGTTCTTTACCTGCCAAATGTGAATGGGCGCACTGAAACCTTCCCATTCTTCTTCTTCTTTCGTCCAAAATCCTTTGATACGCTGGAAAAAACCAGAATATGGGAGCTTTTTCCTCATGCGAAGATCTGACAGGTGGAAACCCCAAGGGCGAACTTGAATCACAAGATCAGCGGCAAGTGTAGCAGCATTACCCTGTCGCACTGACTCCCGAATATCTTTTGTTAGTGCTTCAAAGAAAACCTCTTGTTCCATTAATGCCTCATCCTGCAGTTTTAATCAATATTTTGTGAATTTTCCATGCTGCACACAGAATTGAACCACATCTTTATTTCTTAGGCCTTTTGCTTCAAAGTCCAAAGAGTTCCTTTTGTGTTCTTGACTATTTTGTATGACAGCATACCATGTCTTTGATGATCAATTCATAAATATTCTAACTGGGATTCATCAGAAAATAAGTTTTTTTGACCCAATCACCCAACCAAGCACTAAAGCAATACCACAAAAAAATGAAGCAATGGCAAAGGATTGTTCAACCTCACCTTCTTTCCAAGAGTGACTAGAAAGGCACTTTTGAGCTTGTCAACCTTTCTAATCACTGTATTCTCACAGAGGGAAGGAAGGAGTGAGGGAATCCATCGAGCAATCATGTACATCAGCCTTCTACGGAGTGTGAGTGCTTCCCATACTTTGCTGGTTTCTTGCTTGGTCATGTTTGGTGCATAGAAATTCCCCGCAGGTGCAAACAAGGCCACACCTAAAGTTTCACCAGAGATTTAAGAAATGGTACAATGCCCTTCTTTCATCTTTCTCTTCTAAATAAAGACCTATCGATGAAATGAAAAGGTGGGTAGGGATGAACATGACATAACATAGAAGGTCAAGAACTTGGTTGCTACCTGCCAATCTCTGGGGTATATATTTCATGGCAGCCCAAGCATGAATCCCACCTGTTGAGTAGCCAAGCACCCAAAATTTCTCTCCTATACCAAGAGCATCAGCAACACAAGCCATATCCTGGGCAGATGTCCGTAGATTCCTTCGTGATTGCATGTCACTTTGACCAAATCCAGGGCGATCATAAGCAATGAGTCGGACACCAAACTCTTCCAGTAACCCGTTTTTTATACCAGGTATCCCTGCCAAAAGAATCTTGATCAGACCAAAAGCATTTTTCAAGACTCAAACATCAGATGAGAACTATTCCCCAAAACTTGTGAACGATCACCATACTAGCCAATGCTAACAGCACAAATGATGGTGAAACTCAGAAACCTGCAAGCCGAGATGATGGAAACCCATGCACCACCAATATTGTATGCCGAGCATGATCTTGGGCAACACCTTGCTCACGATAAGCAACACGCCGCCCATCAGGAAGTTTGACATACGGTGCACTAATAGGAAGCACATCAACATTTTTTAAGGGTTCAACTTGCTTGACATCTGCTCTAAGGCCTGCCAAATGCAAACAGTTAGCCTCTGCCTCTCTCTCTCTCTCTCTCTCTCTCTCTCTCTCTCTCTCTCTCTCTTTCTCTCTCAGTATAGCATCGAAGTTACCTCCCTTCCAATATAGTGTCGAGGCCCCCTCCACATCCTACTTAATATCACAACATGAATGAGGTCATCCGAGAGGATCTCTTACAGCTACACACATTCAGGACTTGGTTAGCACCTCAGGAGCTTCATGCCAAAATCAGATTTTACAGAGACCAATGCCTATGGATTCTAGCTAAGGGCTTCATTGATCCACCAACATACACGCAGATCCACCTCGCCCACTCCTTGAGGATATCGATTGGACAGCTCTGCATCTCATCACACCGCCTTCATATTGAGAGTGATCGGGCAGAGGGCATACGCAGAGAGAGCACTACAAACGCAATGGCACACAACCTACCACCACAAAGAGAAAGGTGGCCAGGATGGGCTTCCTTGTTGTATATCTCCCTCTCTACACGGTCACCGGGAGATCGAGTCAAAACGAGCACTTTGCCTTCAAATGCCCCATGTACTATGAGATCAAAGGTCACTATCATTGCCTCTTCAGGGATGGTTTCGGACCACTATCCAGCTTCCTCTCCTACCCAGACCAAAGATGCTTGGCAGCCTTCATTCATGACACCATCCATTGCAAGGAGTCCGTAGGCAAGATCAGGGCACACAGCCAGACTCCTCTTAGAGCATGATCACTGAGTTTTTCCAGCCAGATAGCACCGACCAACAAGACTCACGGAGACACCGGAAGCGAGGACAGAACCAGAGATATGACAGACTCGCCAGTGGACTAAGGGACAGATCATAGTGGGGGACCTTCCCTCCATGCTCACTAGATCGGAGACACGACCCACAGGGGTGACAATGGTGCTTGTTTGTAGTGAGGCCATAGGCGAGAGACCACTGCAGGTCACACATGTCGACAACCCGCCAACGTTCCATCATAGGTATGCCTCCACATCAGCCTCAAATGGCGACGCTCCCCCCCCTCAAGATTAACGCCTCACCTCAGAGAACTTCTTTATGTATTGGTACCTTTATGATCGTGTTTTTTGTACTCGTATAGGTGTTGATGCCCATTGCTCCACCCCTCAGATCATCGTATCGAATGTCTTTTAGTCTCATAGACTCTTTTGGTCTTTCAAATACTTTTAACAAACTCTCTCTCTCTCTCTCTCTCCCCCCCCCCCCGAAGACTTTTGGTCTTCCGAGTATGCAAAACAAATTGAGGATGGCAATGTGGAATTGTAATGGCACCCTTTGGTCCAACCCAGGAGGGTTCTTGGAGACATACAGTAACAGAGATATGGTCTTCTACACCAAGACACATGAGAGCCCAGAGAGAGGGCTACCCACAGTGACAGGATACACATGGGAGTCTGCTCATAGGAGGGGCCCGAGGAGGGATAGTGGGGTACGAGGATCTAGAGGTGTGGCTGTTCTCTTCAGATCACATCTAAGGCCACTCCTCTCTATGATACTAAGGGAAGAACACACACGGCACATGTGCATTCGTATTCAATTACCAGACACACGGCTGATCTTCATTGCAATATGTTACTTTTCCCCAGACACATCATCCTATGCGCGAGAGGTCACCACTAACATGCATAGCCCATATGAGACTATCCATGCTGACATCATAGAGTTCTCCAGACACGGGGACACTCTCCTCCTTGGTGACTTCAATGCACGTACTGGGAACAGACAGGTGGGGCTGTTAGATTTCGATGAGGACTCCCTCATTGTACCGAAGATGGATGCAACAGATATGGGGATCGTGAGGCAATCAGCAAATGCAGATGCGCTAGTGACAACATATGGGAGGCATCTACTAGAGTTGGGGGCTATACATGACCTCATCATATACAGAGGTCTCCGTAGATGGCCATCATCTGGAGGGCTCACTTGTTTCCCACATGAGGGGGGATTAGTACGGTGGACTACCTACTCAGTCCACTAGCCTTTGCCCCTCGGATACATGATTTTACTATACCTCCTCTTCCACTTGGAGCCGACCACTCATATCTTACCTTCTGCATATTGATCACCACGCCAACCATGAGGAGGGCCCTCCCGCCACCCCCTCGCGCTGAGATCCATTTTGACCGTGCTCTTGACTCGGTGTACGTGAGCCACTTGGCTTTTGAGCTTCCAGTACTACTTGGAGAGGGGATGGACCTCGCACATGCATCAAACACCCTTATCTCAGTGATACAGGATGTTGCCACTAGATCCTTTTCCACGACACGATCTACGTGTTTTCTAGATGGGAAGATGCTCCAAAACCCTAGTTCGATGATGAGTGCAGAGAGATGAGAGCCCACCTACAAGTGAGCAAGCACTGGGACACTTGACTTCACCAGAGGCACAATAGATCTCATGCCAAGTGACACGGTGTAAGAAGCGGACCTTCCTCATGCACAGAATGGATGAGGTGGTCAGCTCCTTTTGCATAGGAGACCCTACTTCGAGATGGGGGCTCTTGTCGGAGGGGAAGTCCCCTATCCCCATTACAGATCCAACAGTATGGCACACATATGCATGCTCTCTATATGATGTCCCAAGTCGAGCACCACCTGATATGTCCTTTATGCCTAGACCCACTACATGTCATATGTTCACTGCGCAGAATGTACGAGTTGCCCTTCTCCGTCTTCATAACCAGAGATCACCAGATCATGAGGGACTACACACTGAGCATTTTGCACATGGACAAGAGATCCTGACCCCGATCCTAGCATAGTTGTTCAACCATGCTGTATGCCATGGCTTCCCACCTACCTAAAGCACCACCACCATAGTACCGATACACAAGCAAGGGATCCCATGGACACTAGGAACTACCGCACTCTTAGCAGCCACACAAAGGGTTACGAGCAGCGTGCACTTAGGCAGGCGGGCTTTCAAAGACAGCACTCCACCCTAGACCACATTTTCACCCTAAGGGCCATTATTGAGGAGGCGAAGTCGAGGCATCAGAAAGTCTACACTTGTTTCGTAGACTTTCGTAAGGCATTTGATACTGTCCCACGCTCTTGCCTCATCAGGAGGTTACAAGAGTTGCAGCTCCCAGATATCATGATATGGGGGGTCATGAGTTTGTATGAGTCCATCGGAGGGAGGGTACGTGCCCCACGAGGCCTATCATACTGGGTTGAGAGCACTATTGTAGTAAAACAAGGCTACCCCTATCACCTACTCTTTTCGGGCTCTATATTGATGAGATCACTTCTTTTGTTGATCGCCTGGGTGGAGAGGGTTCGCTTTTGGCTGACCTGATGGTGTAGATACTGTTGTACGCCAATGACATAGTCCTCATACTTCCTCAGCAGAGGGACTGCAGAAACATCTAGAGGCTCTGGAGATGTTCTGCAGAGAGAGAGAGATTTGGTTGTTAACCTTCGAGAAACCAAGGTTATGATCTTCAACACCTCACGAGCAATGTCCCATCAACATAGCTTCACATACCATGACAAGCCTATGGAGATAGTGCAATCTTACACATATTTGGAGCTAGTGTTCACTGGGCCAGGTTTCACGATGATCCATGCAAGTACGGCACGACTAACACGAGGATGGGACGCTCTGACCCGACTAGAGAGGCGATGTTTTCAGGCACACTTCCAAGACCCTCCGACGAAGGGTTGGCTTTTTGACACGCTGGTGAGACCGACTGCCATGTATGCAGCACCCTTCTGAGGGAGTGATATTTCAGCAATAGAGTCGAGGAGATTTGAGAGGCTACCCCCACTAGATTTACAGGCAGAGGTCGCCATGACCCCTCTCCAGGTTGATGCCATCTTTCAGACAGTGATGTTTCTCCACAGAGTCTGGGCCTTACCCTATTTGGAGATTACCGAGACTAGTATTAGAGTCCTCCAGACGACTAGCAAAGAGCAGTGTTAATACAGCATGGTATGCACGGATATCCACATGGTTTGGTAGTCACGACATTTAGATGGACAGACTTCCCCCTTTTAGTATAGTTTAGATGCACCACCTGAAATGATCCCATGAGATGAGATCAACCGTATCATACGGTTGAACCTCCTCTAGCTCCATACATCTAGGGCTTGGGGAGGAGAGGAGTTCTCCACCAAGATCCAGTTCTACCATGACCACTTCCTGAGGGTATCAAAGCACAGTATTGCCATCAAACCTCAGTATCTCGAGGACAAGAGAGTCTCACAAGCACTAAGGGTTGCCATCGGTCTCATCACATCAGCTGCGGATTGAGGCAGGGAGAGTTGCACGCATATCCAGAGAGCAGAGGACTTGCACACTATGCCAGATGGAGGAGATCGAGACAAAGGAGCATTTTCTATGTGTCTGCCCAGTCTAATATGAGATACGAGGACGATACCATTGCCTCTTTCAGGAGGGGCATGGCTTTGGTCCACTTACACTGCTGATTCATTTTCACGATCAGGTCTGTGTTGGGCTCTACCTGATTGAGATGTGTCGGCGGAGAGACACATTGATGTGGCAGATCAGAGAGCAACAGAGATTGATGCCACAGGTCACAGACTTATGTTACAAACTTCTATGCATCTGAGTCAGCTATCGGTGAGGCTGAGGGAGAGGAGCTTGAGGAGATGAGAGCATCATGGATTAGCAGTAGGAGAGTCCACCACGATGCTACCAGACAAGGGACACACTCCACGTGCGATATGGATAGAGACCAAATCGAGGTTTCAGTATATCTCATATCTCAATCCTTCTTAGAGGTGACCGTCACAGGCGAGGCATCACCCTTGACATAGCCCACCGGATCTAGAGATCGAGGGCACGATGCCCTCCCCCACGTCACGAGACAGCTCGACAAACAGATACGAGAGCTCCTCACATCTCATCAGAGAGCCACTAGGTTACCTAGATATACGAAACCTGAGCATGTATGAGGAGCTCTGAACACCTAATACTTCTCTGTTATTTAGCTTTCGCTGCTCTCATATTTCGAAACTTGATTCATTAGTTTAGCACTTTAGCTTTTTAGCATTCAGCAAGGGTCTTAGTGAACCCTTTGCTTCAGCCCTCAGTGGCTTGTATGAGTTACCTTTTTGGCATGTACTTTGTCTCATAGGCCCACAAGGCCTCTTGCAAACGTTAATACATCTCTCTCTCTCTCTCTCTCTCTCTCTCTCTCTCATACACACACACACTCTCTTACAATCGGATAGGATAGAATGTCAGCCGATAGTGACGCATATTTTATGCCATGCGGACAATTCCTCAACTACACCCACATGCTTGTTATAAATGGCATGAAACAATGGACGTGTTAATGTTTAAAAATGACCAATAATATTGTGATCAACTAGCTTGAATGCAATATGATGTACAATATATAATGTAGAATAAGAGGGCAAGTGGCTCATGGTTAGGTGGCAAGCTTTCCCTTGTGGCCACCCTGCCATGTGTGCCTTTTGTTGGGTGGATACATGCATGCGTATGTGTTGTTGTTGTTGTTATTGGGGGGGGGCGCAATTGAGTGTATTCCCAAAGCAAATAATAGCTTTTTAGGATGAGGTGGCAAGCATCTTTGCACCAAATTCCAACCCTCGACCCGTCCACATGGTCCTTATCTTACATGTGGGATGTTGGATTTACGTGAAAAATGGAGGCTCAAGGTTGTCGCACCTAACTAAGGGTATTTCATCCATATGCTCACATGGAAGCTGCCCCCCAAGCTCATGCATATAGGATGCCATTTATTGATGGAGCTAAGCTCTTCCATTCAAAGCCATACATTTCATTCCTCACATGTTATACTATTTCGCTCTTCCCCAACTTGCCCATGGTGACTTTCCCAACCCCCTTGTCCCTCTCCCTCCCATGGTCCCTCTCTTCTTTGTAGTGCTCATTCCACGTGTACAATTTTGCCACATAATAGACACTCTCTCCCCACTTCCACCCCTCCATTCCGCATTCCTCATGTATATTTCTCATCCCACTATGTGCATTGTGACTTACAAGAATGCAAATGTGGGCAATGCATGCAGAATTTTAACACTGGTTGGGCCCTCCAATGGGGGAAGAGCGCCCTCGTGAGAGTAGTTGTTGCTGTTTTTAACCTATAGGCAAGGTGGGAGAGAGACGGCGGATGAATGCAAGGTGATAGAAAGAATGCTACGTGAGATTCATGATGAAGGGGAAATACCCCTTCGTTAATGTCCCTTGAGATCACTTAGTTCCATCTACCCATTTAGATCTACCCTTAGCCTATGACCCATGCATCTAGCATTCAATGCACTCTAATGCACCCTTACCTTTCCTATTGCCCCTAGGACCTAGACACATGGGTGCACATCTTTATTATTAAATAAGTGTTACATGTCCAAATTTGGTGCCGTCTGAAGCAATGGCTCCAGCTCAAGGGGCCCTATCTACTCAAATGGTCCACCGCCATAACAATTCAGTTAGTGTCCATCATAAAATACAAGTACATGTCGCACCATCAAATCGGCGCATCATTGAAATAATGTTCTACTGTCTATAATTAACAAAATGTATATTTTCCTTGTCACGACACTCCCTCTTGCTTGAATGAGCATGAGTCCTCTTCTGGATTCTCTCTTGTATCTTTCTCTCTCTTTTACTTCTGCATTTGCATCGCCTCTTTATCATCTGTAAGTATCCTTCTCCTTGACAGTACACGATCTCTTCTAAATCAAAACTTCAATCGCATCTTCAAGTTGTGGTTCCTCTTGATGCTAAACGTCCAAAAATACAGAAGTATCAATGCAATGTCTCTTCAATATCTCTTTGTGCTCACATGAAGGACATTCTTCATGTGCTACTTAACTGAATCTCAACTCTTATGCTCGGAATCTCTCTTTTGAATACCATCCTGCTGAAATCTCTTTTTTATAACCTACTCAATAACCTGTACATATCCTCAACAAACTGATCGGTTGTAAAAAGATTCTCTCGCCCAAATGTGTTATTGAAGTAGGTAAACATTGACCATAGATGATTTCCAAATTAAGGACTGCTTAGTCTAATAAGTCTTTCCTTCTATAGATCATCAAACTCTTTTTCTAACTCTTCCATTTTCTATCCTATTCATCCTTTAAGAAGCTCTACATGGAGGAGAAAACCCTTCATTCTCTATCCATTCTCTACAATGAATATACCTATTCTCTATCCAGTCACAAATCCATACACCTACCAAAGGCGTTGATCATTCATTCTTGGTTCGATAGTCACCGTATATTTTGTATGAGGAGATAGAAGCCTCACCCTCCTGCTTGGATGCTTTAGCTTTCCCTTTCACAGAAATTGTTCTTGGCAATTTTAGCCAATAGAATAGGACATTTATGCCATGCATGCCCTGGCTTGTGTTTCTTTCATCTGAAACATTTACCTTAATCAGCCTCTCTTTTCTTCATTGGTCAAGGAAGGAAATGGCACCCATCCAAGACATGATTGGCTGTTTACATTTTGTATAACAGCCTTTCTCTTTCCCTTATTTAAGGATTTAAGAGGATTCCAACTTCCTCTCTGCTATGTCAACTAGTTTAGTGAGGTCTCTCACAGTGGTTGGGTTAAGCATTTCAACCTCATACCTCACTTTTGGGCTTACGGCTGCTAAATATTTCTTTCTTCTATAATCCTCACTCTCTTCGTGTAACTCTAAAGAGAGTTTCCAAAACCTAGCCATAAATTCAGCATTACTCTCATTGTCAAATTGCCTAAACCTTTCCAAACGGAGGTCAAGTCGTCTTAATGCCCCAAGGGCATGAAAGTGGCTATAAGATGCTCCACAAACTTAGCCCATTCAAGGGTAGGGTGTCTTCCTATTTGTATAAGCGACCACCACGTTAAAGCATCCTTTTGTAGATGCAATGTCGCAAGAGCAAGCTTCTCATGATTGGTCTTGTCTTGATGGGCAAAGTACGTCTCAAAATGGCAAATCCAATAGCTTCCTTTTTTTGTTCTTTGTTTGCACTCATTGATGTGATGACCCAGCTTTTGCATTTATCTTTCTTAAAAGGTTTTGTGGCATCTTTTTATCCTTCCCACCTGCATGTCTAAAATCACTGAAGAACCGCGACTATCATCATGTTTGGGCAGATATTACTTTTTGCCCTTATCCTTGGCTCAAAACAATTGCTCACCTATTACTTTTTGCCCTTATCCTTGACTGAAAATGCTTGCTTCCCGCTAAGAGAATGTGATCCCATATTCTTTCATCTCTGCTACTCTTGCAATAAGAGTGCTACTAACTCTTGAAAAGTGAGAGGACATGGATTTCCCCTCATAGAAAGACTGAGCGACCTGTTAAAAGAAAGATATGACTTCAATAAGGGAAAACCAGCTATGCATCTAGAATAACTTCTATACTCAAGGGTTGCTCACGCAATACTTGAATTTGAGTGACATGTTTCTACATGGAGTCCCCTTCATTCATGTGCACCCCATCAAGCTCCCTGCGCAAAAAATGAGACTCTAGCCTCATTGCGACCTTGCTACATGTCTCTTAGAATATCCCAAGCTGATTTTGAATACCGGCAGGACTGAATATGAGGAATTATGAACCTATTCACATCAATGGCAATGCTTGGACATCGTGAATATCCCACCTCCTCTGCTCAAGAGTAACAGCTACATGTGCTTGCACTGGCGCTTGACCAACTGGACCAACTTGTTGTTGCCCTTGTTGCCCCCCCATACGGCACCACCATGACCCTCCCCCCCCTTATGGAGGAGTGCCTGGCACAATCTCACTGGGATGAGCTTCATCACCTGTGACATAGTTCCATAAATTCTTGGCAACCAAAAGATTCCGCACCATAAAACTCCAGAGAGGAATAGTTGGTGCCATCCAACCTATCCTCTTGGGTAAGCATTTGAAAGACGTCAACCGGATTCTGATGTGCCATTGGAGCAAACAAAAGGAGGCAAAAAACTCAACTAAATTCATGTGCTGCGAACACTCTCGTCAAGCTATAGAAATCACTTCCAAAGCCAACACTTGGCTTGCACCTCAAATCTGCCAGAAAAGTCCCATGCTGGGATATGTACTGTAATCTCAAAGTTCTCTCTCAAAAATCAGCCAATGCTTGGCTCAACAAGGCATAAACCAATGGTATTAACCCAAGTGAATCTATGTTTGTACCTGTACAGCAAACCCCATTGGCACAAGGGCCAAAAAATGCGAGCAATGGAGAAGGAAAAGAACTCCAAATGGAAGCAAAACAAAACTGAAAGATTACTGGGCCAACCTCCAAGCAAATGGGCAAACAAATGCCTCTAAAAAGAGCCCAAACAAGGACTGAAAACCCCACAAACTATTAGAGCTTCCCTTGGAGTATTCTTGCCTTAGCAAGCAATAAATGACTGATTTTTATCTCTATTTTGTAAAAGACAGCAAGTTCCCCAACTGAGTGGACTGAAAATGCACCCCAAAGTGCAAAATATGATCTGTCTTTGCACAATACCGCCTAACACAGGTTCACAACAACTCAAAGAAGTCTCCAGAAGCCCAAAACAAACTTGGAAGTGACGGAACAGCTTCAAAACAGCAAAATAGACCTGAAATACACATCAAAATGCATGTCCAGCCCTCAATCAGTAGGTGCCAAGGCCTGTAGCAGCAGTTGCGTGCAAAAATTAGTCACAACCTCCAAGTTGAAATGCACACAAAAGCAGGTTGAAATGTTTCTAGCTTGCCCCACCCAAGTGCACACAAACGGTAGCCACCCAGCTGCAGTAGTCTTCCAAGAGCAAGGCGAGGTCACCAAGAGCCCAAGAGCAGGCCAAAAACAGGTGAGGACCGGCTTTGAAATCAGCTTCAGGCTGGTTGACTTGCCTCAAAATGGCCCCGAAAACAGGTGCCTTGGCTCCAGGACAAGTCGCCCCCCTCCAAATGTGCTCTTGCTGTTGGCTGAAGTCAAAAACAGCCTAATGGCTGCAAGTTTTTCGCAATGAAATCAAAGTTCTTTGCGACAAAATCGAAGCCCGGGGTGGGGGAAGCACCGGAAGTGATCTAGGGGCGAAGGACACTCTGCTCCAATACCAAATGTTGAAAATGGAAGCGAGAGAATGCGACAGACTAGAGCTGAAGCAAGCTGGAGCAACACAAATAAAGTGCAAAGCTAGGGTAGTCATAGAGACAAAACCCGGATGCACCCTAACTGGGATCAAAGGATATAAGGTGATAACTTCATCCACAAACTCAACCTCTAAGTAAGGTTAGGGTTAAAACCTTAATAAAGGAAAAAAGTGCCCCTAGCCCCTTATTGGCCACTACCTTAGGAGATTTTAAATATATCTAACACAAGTCATACCTTCTATTGATAGGAAACAACTTCTGAAGAGTAAGAGTAAAGAGATGAAAACTCCAAGGTGATACATGAAAAGCGTGTTGGATATTCTGAGTCTCATGTGTGTCTCTGCCCATATGTGTGTGTCCATGTGAACACCCCTTAGTGTGTGGATAGGATATGATGCCATGGGTCGGTGTCTTATCAAGTGTGTGATTATATGGGTTAGGAAGATAAGGCTTGCCTACAAAAGCATGTACTTGGTGAGGGTTCAATATCGATCCATCATTCATTGAGTCATGCAATCTTTGCGTACTTGATCTCCCTCTCCTCCATATTCTCTATTGATTACCTCTACTCTCGGGCAACCATGATTTCTATCTTGGTATCAGAGCCAGCTGCAGACCTTGTTTACACTATGCTACAGTAATCTCTAGCTATGTGCAGTTTCAGCACCAACTCCCTAGCTGTGGCTTGTTCTAACTAGTGGCGCTTCTGCAAATGTTGAAGGGTCTCGTTGTTCCATGCAGCTTCTATCAGATCATCATTTTTTGTCAGACAAGTTGTTGCTCACAAGCCGTCATCATTTCTGTTACAGCCGCTCTCAACCAGCATCATGGTTTGACGCTGAGACTCCAGCAAACACAACAGACCGCTTCATGTCTAGGCTATGCTACTGATGGTCTTGTCACTGTGTTTGGAGGCAAAATTTTGTCTCGACTATGTGACCCCTCGCCCTTGGTTACGACTGAGGAGTATCGCAAATGCATATGAGGAAAGAGGAAAAGAGAGGAGAAAGAAAAGTAAAGAGAGGAAGAGAGAGAAAGAGAGAGGAAAAGAGAGGAAAAGAGAGAAGTAAAGAGAGGAAAAGAGAGAAAGCATATGCTTATGCATGAGCATATGAGCATATGCTCATGCATAAGCATATGCATATGCAAATGCATATGCTTATGAAAAGAGAGAAAAGAGGATGAAAGAGAGGAAGAGAGGATGAAAGAGTGGAAAAAAAAGAGAGAAGAAAAGAGAAGTAAAGAGAGGAAAAGAGAGAAAGCATATGATTATGCATGAGCATATGAGCATATCCTCATGCATAAGCATATAAGCATAAGCCACCTTTGTATCAAAAGGTTTTTAAGATATTCAACAGGCTTCAGTAAATTATTGCAAACTCAACCTTTGGTTTCGATTACATATGTTACCTTCAAGAGGTTTTATACTGCAATCTTTTTTGGGATTCTTGGGAAAGCATCCAATGGCACTCTCATTCTAGTACAAACTCCTAATCGAAACCACCTCGCCATGGCCCTTCCAATACCTAGAACCTCGTGAGTCATCTCTTATCAAGTTCTCTGAAAGCGATTTCCCCACATGGAGAACCAAGATGCATTTACTCTTGATGCAGGAAGGACTATGGGAGATTGTCTCCAGCAATGAAAGGCTGTGGGACCAGAGTTTGAGCACCATAGTCAACCGGCAGTCGCCATCATCGGCCTTGGACTTGCAGATGCACTCATGCATCATGTCGACATCAAATCAGCAGCCAAGCAATTTTGGAACAAAGTTAGAAGGTATCTTTGGAAACGAAATCACTATTCCAAAGTATTTTTGAAGCTTAAATTTTTTGATCCTACAATGGAAAACAATGAAGAATTAAGTGACCATCTTGCAAAGTTCTACTCATTAGTTCAACAACTCACTAGCTTGAAGTGTGAGCTGATGATAAAGATAAAATGGCTGTTCTTACAAGAAGTATGCAAGATGTTACTCAACTCCAACCATCCCTCAAGGTACTACCAACAACAATCTAGGACATGATAGCACTAATTGTCAAAAAAGACGAGAGAATCAATTGACCATGAAAGTGTTTTCATTGGAGCACAAGGTGGAAGATTAATAAAACAATCCGATGTAGGTATTGCAAACACATAGGCCACAAAGAAGCAAATTGCTTTAAAAAACTTGAAAAGAGCAAGAAAATCACCATGTAAATCTTGTTGCTGAAGATGAGGAAGAGCCGACTGAAGAAGAGATCGATGCAATAGCCCATGTCTCTCCCAATGAGGGAGATTATTATTGAGCATTCTAGCTTTCCTACGTGTCGATAAGGATTCTTGCCCAGCATGTCCTCCAAAATGTTTGCAATAATTATGTGTACTTTTTTGCAAAAGGCTCCACAGTTATCTTTCATCCCTATTAGGAGCAAGGGCGGAACAAAGAGTTGTCATTACCGCTTCGATCACTAGAGCAAAGGAGGTGCACATGGCTAGATCACTCCCTTGCAACATGTGATGGAGTTGGAGGGGCTGCCACATGGGCAGCACCTCACAAGAAAAGAAAACCTTGTGCAGGAAAGATGGCAGGGGCATGTAGCCCCGGATCTGGCCTGGCAAGACAAAGCTTCATGGCAGGCGTACGGACTGCAACAAATCCCCATGAAAGGTGCGATGACTCAGCAGGATGTACAGGGCAGTACGGCGCAGGACACGTGGCTGCAAAGAGCCTAGCAGAGGGCAGAACCAGCAGGCCTGGTGGAGCAGCAAATTGGGCTGCCAGTGGGCAGTGGCATGCCTTATATAGGCTGGGCTCCTGCCTAGATTGGAGGGCCAAAAGTCCTAGAAGTGTGGGCCAAAGGGCCCTAGTTTTGTGAGCCCTTATAGGGCTGTTTTGGGGCAGACTGGTCGGCCCAAACAGACCAGCCAGTCGGCCCATTTAGGGCTGGCTGGTCGGTTTTCTCAGCAGGCCTTAGGGCCTATATAAGGAGAGGCTCTTGGCCTCATTTCATATCCAGCAAGTCAGCAAACAGAGGAGCAGCGGAAGCCTGATCTTTGGGCCTACATCCAGGAGGCAAAGCAGGGCCAAAGTTGCTGCAGACTGAGCTCACTTGGGGCTGAGCCTAGGCTGTCTACTAGGGCAGCAAGGTGCTGAGATCTTTGGACAGAAAGTCTACTTACGCTAGCATGCGAGCTCGAGTCTAGAGATAGCAGATAGGAGAAGGACCTTGTGGTTAGATCAGAGGACCACACCATTGGTGGGACTCTGGATCTATCTCTCTTGTATTGTGTCCATAGTTTTTGGACGGAAATATATATTTTGGTGGTTTCTCTATCTGGCTGGTTCATTGTCTATTGATGAGTCTGCACACCTATTTTATGCACTTTAAGTAAAGAAGTTTGTGATTCCACATCCCACACCGCACACTGTGTGAGCTCCTGGGCATTACTATAAGTCTTCCACTGCGTGTACCCTCTGTTGGGTATTTTCTAACATGTAAATCAATGATGATCTTGACTAAATTCAAGTGCTCTTTTCATAAACCGTTTCTCTATAAACTTATATAAACAATTTCACCATGTTGCTACACAAGTTGGACAACAACTGGTGTTCTGCTTCATATCCAACTAAGAGGCCTTAAAAGATCTATCCAGCAAATTTTTGTGTAACAATGCGAGTCAGGGAGCTGCACGATGCATTCCAGGTGATCTTGACAAATGATGTATTTTATCAGCATCACAAGAATAAGATTTTCTGCTGTCTGTGAATCATATATGAATCCCAATACTTTTCAAAAAGTCTAATTTTACTCTATTTTCTAGGAAAAGATACAGCCAGAGATGTATGGCTGATGTCGTCATAAAAGTGTTAAGTCAATATAGTCCAGGAAGGGGGTGGGGTTCGGGGTAGGCGTGGATAGGAGTTGGCCATAGGGAGATAGCATTTCATCTCGTGTAAATCTTAAGATCTCCATGTCTTCTGGGTCACATAAAGCCTTAATGTTCGAAATAATAATCGCTTCCTTTTTTTGCATGAGAGCGTTCAACACATTTTGAAACACTCTAAAATGCTCTCTTCACCCAACATCTTAGCTATAGATAAAACAAGGACATTCGCTTAGAAGACTACAGTTTTATGCACAGGACCTGCTGCTATATACAAATAAGCTGCTCCCTTTTCTGGCGCGATTAAGGATTCTTGTTGCAACCCATAAATTTTCCTTGAGAAAGAGGCTTTGTCACAATGTTAAGAGCGTACTTTCACCTGCAAGAGCAAGAAAAAAAACGAGAAGCACCACACCGCAAACCCAAAAGGGATTCCGGTCCTCCGGCATGTAGTCGATAATTTGTGGCTCAAGTTTTTCCCATAGTTGACTAGATATTTCCAGACCCCATTTCCACGCCTTCTCCAATGCCTCATGGCCTGCCCCAGGATCTTGTCCTGCTACGACACTGGCGTACGTTAGACTTTGGTTTAAGTAATCCTGGCCAACTTGAGAGGACCTCTGCAGACATTCAGCTGCAAGCTGCCAGAAATCCCCAGATCGATCTTGCTCTCCTGTTAACGGCGCAAGGAGAGATTCTTGGGGCTCAAAGATTCTCGGCTCGTACGTCATCTGTTTGGAATCCCAAACGTCAGCGTTTGCTCTGGCTTGCTCTTTTTCCCTGAGAGACTCATTTGGAATTCGACTCGACCTGTCCATGCTGCAAGCAAAACAAGTGACGTTACTGATTCGAACGAATGCAACGAAACGAACACACGAAGTCAAATGAATAGCTACCTTCAAAACGTAAAAGTTATCAGCGTTCGAAGAGTTCAACGAGTCGTAATCTTCACCAATCACCTAGATACTGTCATTGAAGAAATTGAAAAGCGCTCACACGACGATCAGCGAGACAATGGCAAGTTGTCCTGGAGGCAGGCAACAAATGCAAGGCCAATTCTAACGCTTGCGCATGCGTAGATGGAACAGAAAAGGTTTGAGATAACTATCGACAGACGCAGAAACCGGAAGCTATCTTTGGGCCGATGCAATGTCCACAGCTGCTGCCCTCAGAAAATGACACACACTATATAGGCGAGCTAACGGGTGAGCTTGCAGCATTTGCAACCGCTGGCAGAAGCAAGTCCAGCCCAGCGGAGCAAGGACCAAAATCTTCAAATTCGGGAGGGAATCAATCATACAGAGAGGAGTTGATCGCATGCAAAAGCAATGCTATATAAGAGCTATGCAACAGCCCAATTGGCAACAAAAACGTAAAAGATTTGAGGCGATGAGAACTCACCTGAAGTGCGAGAGGGGGGCTCGCTCAACGTCTAGCTGACTAGATCTGAGCGCACTGTGGCAGTAGATGAGATACTCTGTTTACAAAAGACAAGCAGGCACTGTTGTGACCTAGGGAATTCATGATCGAAAAGAATGTCTCATCTGCAAGAATTCAGATGATGGGCATGCGACACCAGCTTTGATGTGCGGACCAGGACAGCGTACTGGCACAAGCTCAAGCTCTTTGATCTGCAAACCAGTACGTCTGCTGGTTAGCCACACACTTTTTTGTGGTGGCTCAGAAGCAAAGAACTCTTCTTTGATTTGGAAACCAGTACAGCTACAGTAATTGAGATTGATCTCACACTAAGATCCCCACAGATTTGCTTCAAAATTTTGCCCTTGTGATGAATGAGCTCACGCCTGATGCACTAAGATCCCCAAATTATATTCAAAATCCCAAATCAGAACTGCTACAGCCGCACCTTGTGATGTGCTCACATCAGAAAATTTCCCAATGGTGATTATCCCCATCAGAACTGCTACAGTTGAACCTTCTGATGTGCTCTCATTAGAATTCAAATCCGATTAGAACTGCCCAACATCCGATCTAATAAGCCATATCCCAGAAAATCATCAGAACTCCCAACATTTTGCCAGAAACCATCCACCACCCAATACCCATAATCGCCAATAATTAAGCCCCTTCAATTCACAGATTATAACTGCCCAATATCCGATCTCATAGGCCATAGCCCAGAAATCATCAGAACTCACCACCCAATACCCAGAATAGCCAATAATTCATCAGTTCAAGTCCCTTCAATGTACAGATCAGAGTGCATAATCCTGTGCACACTCTAATCTATTCTGTGCACAATACTGTGCTTTTATTATACATGTGTCTTGAGAATCGGCGACCATTGTCGAGTTTGAACAAGCATAGATTACGTTGTCCGAGATTCACGTGACCTATTAACCAACGGCCCTTCTCCCCACCACTAGTTATTTGCCCTGCTCTCATCATGCATGCATGCTTGCTTCACACGCCACAACTTTGCTTCCCAACAACGCCAATGGGAGAATGAGCGTGCTTTGCTTTTCAGAATTCCTCCTTCAATTTCCTCCTTCAATGTCCACCACATCAACCGAGATAAAAAGGCGAGGGAATCTCAAATTCTCAAATTCCCATCTTTTCCCACCTGATTCCAGCCTTTCCACCTCTCCTAACATACACATTGGCTACCAAGGTTCTAGCTGAGATTAGAAAGGAAGTAATTTTTTGTATTTACAATATTGAAGTGAGCGCACACGTACTATTTCTTAAAACTTTATCCTAAACTTAAGAATGGTCACCCTAAGTTCATAAGGAGGGTTCACTTTGGGACTTGGCTATTTGTTATACTACCATATCAAGATGTCAAACCATACCAACAACACATACCTTAGCACTTCCCCATCATGTAGAAACATGGCCCCTCTCGTCAAGTAGCACTTGGCCATGTAGAGTGGGTTCCCAACCCACACTAGCCATTATATGCATTCACCTACTTTGTATTGGGATATATCCTGGTGGCCTATTTCCTATGGCTTGATCAACACGATGCTTCAATACCTCTCCTCAAGCCAGGTGTGGGTCTTGGGATGTCCACATGAGGGGATAAACTTTCCCTCCTCCCCACAATATGTGCAATGTGTCACATGCGAGGCCCTCTTTCAACATCATGAACGATGCTATCACTATCACCATCATGGCCCTCCTCCAACATCATGATGATGCTATCACTATCACTATCATGCCTCTCCTCCTTGAATGTATCACCTTCTTGCATGCACAGGGCTCTACAAACTATGCCAAGGCACCTATGCAACACTATTCAAGGTGATTTTTATGTGCCCCTCTAACCTACCTCAGTTGCATTTGTGTTGCCCACTATTGCCATGCGTTTTATGTTGCCATCCATGGGCATCTTCATTTGCTTTTGCATGCAATGAGTCATTGTCTTGCTTTGATACATGTAGAAACATAGCCTCTTTTGTCAAATGCCACATGGAATAGGTATGCAACTTGCACCCACCTAGCCAATCCTAGGTGCCAAAGTTCCCAAAATGGGTCTAAGTTATGGACCTCCATACTCATTACATGCTTCCTCTCCATTCAACCACTTTGTATGGTTGATATTTTATTTTATGGTCCTCCGTGTGGCTTCTCCACATGTGGCATGCTCAACACCATGCTTTGACATGTCATTGTAAGATCTCTTTAATTAAATAGAGATAGATAGGATTTGAACTTTTCAAACTTCTCATGAAACAAGGTTATGTGAATAAATCTGCAATTCGATCCTCAAAGAGACACTCATTTGGCTGGACAATTCCTTCTTCCACCTAATACTGAATGAAAGAATAGGGAATGTTATTTTAATTTGAGCTTTCCTAGTCCTTGGGATTCTTGGCCAACGCAATGGCACTTTGATTGTCATAAAAGATCACAATAACACTTTTGGAACTACACAAAGCTTCTTTAAGAGTCGTGGAAGTCAACATGCACATCAAGCAAATGAGATATACTGGCTACTTGCTTCTTGTTGCACCGAAAATAGGAAGAAATCAACATGAATGTATATCCCAGACAGACTTAGAGCTAGGGGCACCTTCCCAATATGCATCACATAACCCTACAAGCTATGGTTCTAAATATTGGCCCTCTTTTAGAAATCACAATTTGTGATTGGTTGATCCACTAAGGTATTTGAAAATCCACTTCACACCATTCCAATCGTGGACAAACAACTTTTCCAGAAATTGGCTCACACTTTCCTACTACAAAGAAATATATTGCTATGTCGATGTATTATTAGCTTGCCAAGCACTTGTCGATATATTATACGATCTAAATATGGCAGACTCTCCACATTTTGCATATTATGCCTAGTCTCAATATGCATACTCAAAGGTTGGCACATAGCATTCTAAACTTCTCCAATCCATCTATCTAGATTAATTCAAAAATATGCCTTCCCTACATCTACTCAGACTCTACACCTAGATTTAATGTAATTATCTGAGATCATGCATTTCAAACTATATGGGAAGATTGATCTTACCCTATTTTCTTAGCTTCTTATTTTTGTTTGCAATAATCAGCTCATCCACATAGGGGCTGAAGGACATTAACATTGATTTTCACGGACATTTATGATCTAGTTCACTTCTTGTGAATGCATGCTACATGAACTATGTGTTAATCTTGTTGTAGAGGCTTGATTGAGACCATTAAGTGTCTTCTTCAATCAACATACCAAATATTCATATCCTTTCTTGTGATGGTTTGTAGCTACCACTTATAAGCCTCTCCTTACACTTCTCCATATAGGAAAGTAGACTTAATATCAATTTAAAGAAAGTGCAATATGGGAACACCTCTTAATTCAATTGTGCTTTGTGAAGATAGTGAGGACATGATCCACTTCCTAAGCCCCATAATACACAATAGCAAAACCTACCTATCCTAGTTTTGGTGATATGCATCACTTCCCTAATTCTAAAGTATTTTTGTTTGTTCTCCAAATAGCTTTTGATGGAAAACGGTATGCACTTCACCTGTTAGACTAGTATTATTAGCAAACCTTGAGACACAACAACGGGTTGGCCTTTCCTTGCCTTACCTATGAATCAAGTTGGTGTAAGATTCCAATAGTAAGAAGACACATACAATAGAATGTTGGCCTTTCATGGCTTTAATTAACCATAGATTTAATTTGGTGTAAGATTCTAATAAATATTCACAAGAAAACATGAACAATAGAATGGTTACTAAACAACCTTGAAACTTCAATGGACATTAAGCAACTCATGTTGACAATCTGTGAATATAATTGTCTTATGGCAGTCATAGGAACAAGCATTAGAGATGCTGGATGTCAACATTAGCATCAACAACAAAATAGTAATAACAAAGGAATTAATGTCAGCATTCATGAGGTACTTATCAAAATAAAAATCAAGGCACTCATCAACATCAAAATTCTTGAGTTGAGCTAATAGCTTCAATCCTTATTAGCTTTTTAGCTTGACACTTCATGAAAGGCATCTATCCATTTTTGCGAACGTGGTTCTAAGCTGTTTTCATATTGAAAAGATTTAGATTTCCTTGAATGAAGATTTGGATCTAAATCTACATACAAAGTCACAATAGCATATCATAGGTTGTAGTCAAAGGCATGAGGGTATAATATATTCTTGCCTTGAATGAAGTTTTGGATCTAAGGCCTTAGCCAAAGTCACAAGAACACACTATAAATTTTACATAAATTTAAAATACACAATGCATAGTCCTTATGGTTTGCTAACTTTATCCAAGGAATTGAAAAGTTGGGCAATTTCTTGATACAATGATACTTAAAAAATATGAACATTAGGAGATTCCCACATAACCAAAAACCATCTCACTCTACAAGTGCATCCTCATATATATCAACACCTACATCTTCATCATCATCAAGGTCATTGTCATAATTTGATGATGATGGATGATCCATCCTCCTCCTTACTATTAACAAGAACATTCTCTTCATCCCTATGAAGACCTAGTGCCGCTTCCATTTGCAACCGCATGAGTCTAGAGGAGGAGGATCCAACAAGATGTGTTGCATAGGATGGAACTTTCTCAAAGAGGATATCTATTGTATTCTTCCTTAGTGTCCATCATCCGTAAGTTGAAAATCATAAATAAGTATGTCTACTTCTCCAAGATCAAGAACATACAATCGTGGCTAGGTTTTTGTACCCCTTCTTGCCCTTTTCTTTTTTGGGCATGCAGCTATATCTAGAGTATGTTTTCCTTTCAATGCAGTAGCATGTGTAGTCATAAACCATTGCACAACAATGGAAGTTACCTACCCTTGCATAGAATTTTGACTTTCTATCACTTTTGCAATCCAGAATGGATGCCCAAGAGGGTCCTCTTGAGCAAAAGTTGCAATCATGGATCCAACCTTCAAATCTTGTACGAAACCTGCCCACATCGCAGTGAGCTCTTCTCATCTTTGACAAGATCATCGTGCACCAAGATACATCTCTCGTGCAGGTACATTGATTAAAGCTTCAACCTCAAGTGATCGAATCTGAGGTTGTACAACTTGTTCTGAAGGAGGACAAGGTGTTGGCCATGCAAAATCATTGCACAAAGTAGTAGTGTTATTTTTGAATCGTTCAAGGATTTGGGCTTGTTCTTCAAAGAAATTATTCCACCACACTCCACTGTTTGCACTTCTAGAGTGTGGTTTTTCCTTCTCTATCAAACCTCTATGCTCAGACATGCACCTTTCATTTTCAACATCCCTTCCTTGAGCTTGTGCTTGCTCTACCTCATTCTCAATCACTAGAGGTTCTTTCACTAAAGCATGAATTTCATAGACTAGAACAAAAGATAGAAATTGATGCATACCCAATCTGGGCAAGAGGCATATTGCTTACCATATAGATATGTTCTTTGATTGGCTGATGTTGAAATCTCAAGTCATTCAATCTCTTGATGCAAAATTCATCACCTCATCCACCTTGAATAAATCTCATGAAATCGTAAGTCTCTTTCAAGTGAGGAACTTGAGGCCATGGAGTATAAGATCCTTTCACAAGATCCATCATCTCTTCCAAAGTGAATGCATCATTTCTTCCAAGCTTCTTGGATAATGTGCTAAACATTTCAATTATTTGATCGTGAGTATGATCGACCAAGGGAAATCCAACTTTGATCTTATCAACAACTCCCTTATCCACAAGCATGCATAAGTACGCAAGAAATATTTGGTTTTTGTTTTCTTTTACTGTTTTTTCAGGTTGGATATATAGGGTTCTTGGAAGGGGGCCTTCACATGATGTGAGAATGCGATGAGTTATTGCGATTGACAGATTTGCATCATTATGCATATTTGAATAGGTGAAAAACACCTTAGCTTGGAGCCTTTTGTGATACATGAGACATCCCACACGATGCATTTACACAAATTTCTCTTCCTTCACATCTTTTGGAACTCTTGTAAAGTGAGGCAAACATGTCTTCTTTTGATACATACCATCCATAAAGAGACCAAGATACTTTTCAGGATTCTTCAAGCACTTCTTTCTATGCTTTGCTAACTTTGATGGTTCATGGGCCTATTGCTCTCTATGGTGCTTAAGAGCGCTAGTGAGATTTGAGCTGCATGTCAAAATACTCAAATATTATTAATAACAGTCACCCTAAATGTTTTAGAAAATCAAATTGTACATATAAAATACCTTGGTATCTCATTCACTTGATGTCGTTGCCCTTTTTTGAGGTTTGCACATACACTACATAACCCCATTCTCATTTTTTGGGGGATCTTCACATTATTGAAGTAGTTCTTCCACAATATATTGAAATGACTATAACTAGCAAATTGTTCATTGCCCTCTGACATCTCCTCCTTGTAATGCGTGAAAACCTCAAATCTTGTGTAATCATCCACCATCAAGTGTAGTTTTCCTATTGTGGGCTCCACTTCGGCATTCAAAGCAAAATAGCTTTCCATCCATGATAGGGCCATATGTCCAATAAGCCCAATCAAACGTGGATTCCTAAAACTCTTTATTCTCTTTTGTACACATGCAATCCTTGGATTCCCCAAGCCATGAATGTTTTTAAAGGATGATCTACAAATTTTCGTACTCCCTAAATGATACTCCACCTACTCATTCTTCAAGAGGGTTATTGCTGCATTCTAGTAATAATCTTGTTCCTCACGATTCAAACCAAAGCACTTTGTCCTGACAACTTTCAACTTTCTCACACCTAATTTCCCAAAACAATTTTGAACACAACACATAGTAGTTCATATATCCTTTAACTGAGCCTAGATGTCAGGAATTGCCTTCTTCTCCTACCGTAACTCATGAATCTTTTGTCAATGTGCATCCTTCCCTTTTTTCTTAGGTTCTTTGGAGGGGTAGATGCACTTTTTTCAGCTTGTGAAGGCAAAGGTACATCTGAGACTGGAGTTATCATAGGTGACAACTATGCATCCATTCTTGCGTGGCCGTAGAATGAACTTTAGGCAGGTGCAGGTGACTTTGGAATTGTTGCAATACTTCTTTTGGTTCAATCCTTGTCGAAGACTCTAGCTCATATGAGGACACTAAAAGATTTGTTTGCTCACCAACATATTCAAAAGAGGAGATAGACACACTCTCATGAGTGCATTCTGGGTTGTATGAGGTGAAGGTTCATGAGGGCTAATGAAGCTTGTATTTTGAGATGATCCGAGGAGCTTAGAACATAGCTTGAGATAGAGACAAACATCTTGAAGATTGTGCACAATCACAATGAGGGAATGCCTAAACAAAAGCCTGGCATTGTATATAGACAAATGTCATCCAAGTTTATTTAAACAAAATCCTAAACAAAACCTAAAAATTGACACCATGAACCAACCCTTAAAATTGGAACCCAAAAAGGATTAAAATGATGAAAAATATTTGTTTCTAAATCCAGATTTTAAAAAATACATATTTTAGAAGGTAAAACCTTGGACATAAAAAAGTTATCCATTTTGAGCCCAAAAATAAAAATGTCTTTTTTACCTTTTTATTAGAAAAAATGGATTGTTCTCTTATTTTCTCAAACCCTAGACTTCAAATACTAATTTAGGTGGATATGATTATTGTACACTATAAAATCCAAATCCTAACCCTAATCCATCATCGCTCATTGTTCCCCAGAAGCTAATCCCCCTCTTGCTAGCTCTAACACCCTACCAAATCCCAGCAAGCATCCAGAATGGCAAAAAGACCCACAAAGTGAGAAGAATTAAATGAATTTTCAGATTCACAAAAAATCATAATATAGGATAAATGGAATTTTTTATTTTAAATTTTAAAATCACTACCCAAATCCGATCCTCGGGATGGATTAGTAGGCTTTTGCAGCCTAATCCGACCCAGGGATCGGATTTGGGTGAAGGGCTGCACACAAATCTAATCCTAGGGATTGGTAGTGATTGAATCTCAACGGGTCATAGCAAGGGCTGAAGCTCTTCATACTATCATCCTTCTCCAGAATGACGGCTCTCCTTTTCAAGCCTCACTGATTCAATGTGGGCAAGATAATTTCTTGGACAAGGGAAGTCCAAGTAGTTTGATTTTGTTCTAGTTTTCTTCATCACAAACAAAAGAAAATTAAATCAATGTTATGTATATTTAAATCTATGTAGGCTTAAATGAACAACAATTGCAAAAAGTAATAGGATGATATACTACTATTTTCTTGAATTCAATGAAGAAAGGCTTCAAAGACTCAAATGCACTAGACAATGGATAGTCTGTGGTAATCTGCTCCTCGGTTTGTACATTGAGTCTAACCATCATCTACTCTTGCATTCTTATAAAAGTTTTATGAATGAAATAATAAGAATATATTAGATTATACAAAAACATCTTATAAACAGAAATGACAATAATAAGAATATATTGGATTAATAATTAGAAATGAAAAATAAACTCATTCAACAAAGAGTATAGAAGCTTACTCTTCAAAAAGTAAGGACATCTCATTAAGGGAGAGTTCTCATGCCTTGACCCAGGCCAATGTAGATAGGATGACTTTTTCATCCTTGATGCCCTACATGGATCTCTACACTGTGATCTTCCTATCATCTGACAGGGCCTTAATTGGAACATCTGCCCTTTTGCTCTACCCTTTAAGAATCACATTGGGTTCATCCCTATATTTTAATTGCTTCTTCCCCTTCACTTCTCCCTTTTCCCACCTATCAACAAATTTCCTCCTGGATATCCTAGATAGGGCCTGATCTAAATGCCAGTTGGAAGAACTGGTCATGCCTCCTCATAGCATCAGAGCATTTGTTCTCATTGAAAACTAAACTCGTTTCTTAACAACAATAAATCTTGAATTGAAGTTTAACCTTTTCATTAGTTTTCATGAAATCCAAATATTCATTGCGGAAGAAATGAATCCTCTGTATAAAAGTCATGCCCTATCTATATTCATTATCGTTATATGATGATCCTAAGCCAACAAATTTCTCTCTTCCTTAGTGAGACCTACATAGATATTACACTCTATAGATTTGAAGTAGGGGGAGTTAGGATACTCAATGCACAATTGTCTACAGGCATCTGCACTATGACAACCACCAATTACAAAAAAATCATAGACATTAGTCTATTTCTCTCAAAATTGTCCTTGTCAAGACACTAACATGGATTGTCCATAACCAAAAAAGGGACCAATGTGGCAAAAGGGTTAATCTTTATCTTTGCTTTAATATTTGCATTGAAGATGGTGGGGTGGCCTGACCTCAAGAGGTCTTTTACTTGTCTCTGGATCAATAGGAGGCCTATGAAGTTTTCTAATCTGAATCACAAAAGTCTTGACCTCAACGAGCTTGGTATCCTTGATTTTCTCCCTTGCCCTATTCTTCTTGGAGTCCACAATACCAAAAGCTTGTAGTATGCTAGGCACAATAGCAGTGTCATCACCTTCACCCTCCTTAGAGTTAGAAGGTGGAGCAAGCTTATGTTTCTTCCGTATACCTTTTCACTACCCTCTACATCTAGCCCGGGAGAAGAATCTCTCTTAGTCCTCTTATGCTCTCACCCTTTGTGGCCATCTTCTAGCTCTCCTCTCCATTGATGCCCTCTCACTAAAAATGTAGGGCACCAGTACAGGTAGAAGATTAGAGTTGGTCCTTACTAATTCTTTAACCTTCTGTCTTAGCTCCACATGATACACCATATCAAAATCACAATTGATATTTGAAACAAAGGTCTCCCTCACTATAGAGGTTGCACCCTTGGTGACTAAAAAGGTGACCACCTCATTGGGCCCATCCTCCTTGTAGAGGTAAGTGACCATATAAGGCCACAATATTTGCAGTTCTTCTTGTCCTCTAAGAATATCACACCCCTTGCCAAATACAACAACATCTAATTGTCTTTGTGCTCCAAATACCATCTGTTGCATAGATACTCGTGTGACAATGTCCTCGAGTTGAGAGGCTACAACCAACTTTTGCTGACTTGGTGGCTTTCGATGGCCACCAGAGACAAACAATTGCTTCTAAGCAGGAGGTAATGTGTCATTTGTCATGCTTTTCTTGAGGGTTTTGTTAGGAGGTGTTGGCTCAGGAGAGGAAAGAAAAGGGTCAGAGTCCCCTTTCTCACCTTGTAGCTACTTAATTTTGAGCTTCAAGTTCCTACAACATAATACATGACAAAGTTGAGTCATAAAAGTTTGGCAAATTTATTTAAGAATGACAAAAAAGTAAGATCAAACGGAATTTTTATGCTAAAAGCAATCATAAAAGCAACCATAAAAACTACAAAAAAAAACTTGTTCACCCAAGAAAATTCACCAAAAGATAACCCAAAATAACCTTGAAGCACACAATTTTTTTGAAAAAAATACAAACTAAGGGTCAAAAACACAAAGACTCTATCAAATCCAATCCCAAGGACCAAATCAGGTTACAACTGCCCAAGATAATAAATCAATAGGCCCAACTGAGCCTGGGGATCAGATTTGCATTCATATGCATGCCTTAAGCAATCCCGTTACTCATATTTGTCTACAAACGTGTGAAAATCCAATCTCGAGGATTGGATTTGGATGTAGCCTTGGGTATCGATGCATCCAAACCTGATATCTGGGATCGGGTATCGTTGAAGAGAGAAGATATGAAAGATTTTGTTGCCAATATTCCCAGATGTGGCTACAAGTTAGCCATTGCAGACATTTCCAATGGCTTCAAGCTAAAGGGAAATGTAAATGACATTGCTCTAGGAGATAAGCAAATTGATGCCATGGTTTCGGCATTCAAAGTGCACAATACAACTCTAGTATGGAGCTTTATTGTTTGTCACTCCCTTACCCAGGCAACATCAGTTTTGCAAAAGCAATCATGGATCATTGCCATCTTGGGAGAACATGATGTGGTAAGTTCTTTATAACTTTGCTTAATATATTATAATGTTTCCTTTCATTGATTTGATTAACAGGGTGAAGGCTAATCTAAAGCATGTTCCCAAAAACAAGATGGTCCATTCGTTTGAGATGATATCCATCGGGGCTACTTCTCTTCATTTGAGAAGACCAAAAAGTCTTACATGATCCATGCAGGAATGTTAATAATGTATTTCATTTTCCTGTTATGACTAGCTAGAAACATAGGTATAGTGATGGTAATAAAGCCATCATCAACTCATACCAGAAGTCTCAATGTTTAATCAACGAGCTTATGGATTTCTTCATTGTTTAGGATGGTTGGGTTTGTGATTTCTTTGTAGGGACTAGAACAACCACTGTTTGTGCTCTTCAAAAGAAGGGGAGCTATTTTGGTATAGAGAAAGACCATTTTTAAGATGCATTCATCTTGCAAAGGGGCTACGCCATCAATGATATTGATGATGTTGATCAAGAAGTTGGTGCTAAATCCTATATAGATAATGCACCAATATAGATGGCCTCTAGAAGCCCCATCCTACCTTCAAAAATGAAGAATCTGAGCTGGCAAAGCTATTTGAGGATGCAGTAGTGGTTGGGCCAAATCCTATAGAGGAAAAAACAACCCAAGAATCACTTGATTGACACATATTAGACATTTGAGATGTTTATCCTTTTATCAAAGATCTTTGAGATGTTGAGTTTGAGATGTTGAACTGATGTAATACTCATTTGAATCTTATGTATGATAGCTCTCTTTTATTGAATATGAGATCTCTTTTCTTTGTTTGGAGTATAAAATTGTCATGGTAATTGTTTTAAGAATTATTATTTTTCTTTAATTTATAGTGTTTATATGTTATTACAATCAATACTTTTTACAAATTTGGATTATTGAAAATTTTCTTATTTTACTAAATTTTAAAATTTATTTTTTTAGGCTTTCGAATGTAGAAAGTTTCAAATTTCAAAGATTTTAATACAATAATTTAATCTCTTTTTGAAGGAGGAGAGGAGATCAAGATTGTCTTATTATATGCTTCTGTATTCATTAAAATGTTCATCATACTTGTACAATAAATCATGAATTTCATGAAAACAGAGATCTCGAGCAAACAATATTATCATATATCAAAGTCACATATATTAATCTATAAAAAATAAACATGCCAAGCAAACAATCTTATCGTCTATCTAAAGTCAAAGATATTAATCTATGAAAAGCAAACATGCATCACAAAGTGCATCTTATCATAATATTTTGGTTAATAAATTGTCAAATTTTTAAAATTATATTTTTCAATGTTTTCTAAAGTTTAGAATTTCCAAAATTATCCCAAAAATAAAAATCTATTTAAAACTTTTTGTTTTTAAATGGATAGGTGCAAATTTCACCTTAATTTCAAAATTTAGTTGAAATTTGGCACTATTCTAAGGGAATCTTAAAAGTGGGTAATAGGAAATAGTTCTCACTTAATACGAGGATCTACTATTGTATAGCCAGTGATTCCAAAGATGATGCACCTTCTCTATCCTGAACATGGTTTACAAAATACAAACATCTGCATTTATGCACACTTTGAAGTCTGTAATTGAATGCTTCTCCATATACATGCACTTCCTAAAGAACAAGGAAAGTGGGACTATCCCTAAGCCAATAAGCCAACTCACTAGATCTATCTATTATAACTGAGTCCTTATATGTTGTAAGTCATGAAGGATGTAGGCTTGTACCATTTCTTCTTGGATTTTTGTCCAAGGCTTTTGATTGTGCCCTGCATTCCCACTTTTAGATTCTTCTCTTGTCAGGTGATGTGGCTGAGATCTTGGGTTTAGCTATGATTTTGTCTTTTTAAAAGGTTAGCTCTAGAGTTTGAGGTTCATCCAACATATTCTCTTCTAAGGAATCATAATTCACATTTTTAATAGCATTCTATCTACATTGTTCAGTTCTACTTGATGAGCACCACCCTTTTGCTATATTTTATTTCTCTGTGATTGCTTTACGGTTGAACTCCTACAATTCAACGTCCATCCCTACCTCCTCAATTTCTACATCTTGGAAGATTGCTAAGCTCTATTCTGAGAGGGGACAAGGGTAGGCTAATGAGTACTTCCTCATCACTATCAAACATCAATTCTTCATTCATGCTAGTAGGTTTGGGTTGAGTTTCCATCTTTTATGTGGTTTATTACTTCCTTCAAATTAGCCTCCTAGTTAGAGCCCTTATGCTTGTTCTTCTTGGCTAAATAGTACTTAACTATGTCCATGGCAACCATAGAGGAAGCATAAATTAAGCAAACATGTAGATTAATTTAGGGAAAGCTTTAGCAAGATCCAACTCAACACATATCCGTGGATCCCCACTAGGATTTATGAAGGTTTCCTTTTCTACCCTTATGACCTTCCCTCTTTCATGGTGAAGTTTAGATTATCGATTTCACATAGAGAGGGGAAGTTAAGCAATCCAACCCAATAAATCACTACTTTAGACCTATACTTTTATCAAGAGAAAAGTTTAGATATGATTGTTCTAGGTATAAAGGTTGGCTCTTGAAAACCCATGGACCTTGATTAGATCCCTTAACATTGGTGACTATGAGTCCCTAAGTAGACCATAGATTTCCAACCCAATATTCCATGTAGACTACCATGGGTCTAGATTGATGCAAGAGTCCATTGAGAGAGTGGGTTTTAATCCAAGTTGTTGATTCATCATGGAAATCTTCATCCAAGTGACTTTACCTATAGGATCGATGTTTTGAATCCTTCATGAAACTATCCATCGAGTCTAAGGATTTGTCTAATGTGGTTTCTTCCCCATTTATGGATTCTGGTAGTCCCATTTATGTTTCCTCCTACATGATCATTGTGATCCTCTTCTTTCTTGCCTTTTGCCTTTCTTGATGTATTTGGTTTATGATGTCATCTTGTAACAGATTGTTTGGGCTCCCAATGCTAGGATTATAAGATGTTTAAAGGAAAGGGGCATTAGAAATTCCTCCCCTAAGGGATTGGAGGGTATGATGTGCCTCTATCTATGCATTCTTGAAAAGGACTAAGTCCCCCAGTGATGCTTGCCACCACAAGAGTGCTCCATCAAGTATAGGAAGAAGGGCTAGTCTGGTAGATGAAAGGCCGATTCTAACTGGTGGAGAAAGATCTTGAGGGCTCTTAGCCAAAGTAGGTTTTGTTGTTATCTGGTCATAGAGGTGCTTGCCTAAGAGAATAGCAATAGGTATCTTTAGTCAACATTTGTTTATCTCCCCACTTATCTGTAATGTGCTACTTTGTCGATGTAGTAAATGTTTATATATCTCCCCACTTATCTCTAATGTACTACTTTGTCAATGTTCAAGAAGATTCATGTTTTCTCATCTAGGTATGAAATAAGAAATGACTGAAAGAACAAATGCATACTTAGGTTGTTGTGTTTAAGTGGTGTGTCTAAGGGTTAGTTGGAAAAGTGTTGTCTATTAATAAAGAGTCATAGATGAAGGCAATTTTAAGTTTATCTTTGGTCTTTCCTAGTTGCTCATGAGTTATTGTTAGGTATCTATGCCCTTATGTGCATGTACGCATGCACGCACACATGCACATACACAAACACACATGTGCACACACACATACACACACACACACACGAATGCATGTGCACACACACATGCACGTGCTTGACACACACACATACACACACACACACACATACCCCCCGAATAGACACACATAAGTGCATGTGCACATGCATGCATAAGAACACATGCACGTGCACGTGCACGTGTGCACACACACACACATAGAGCCACTCACTCAATTTCTCACTCGATCACTCATTACGTGCATGCGTACACTTGTTTCTGCAACTCTACATGCTCAGAGCCTATGTTCATTCTATATATACACACATCATAATGGCATAGAGCTGAAACTATCTACCACTACCATTATCACAATTAGTATTTTACATGAAACAGTAATATAACCTATTTTGAAATTACAAATAAGTGATTACAACAAAGGTGGGGGAGTAATCTCCATCCCACATCCCCACAAAAAAAACACATAGGAGGAGAGAAACCAAATTTAAATGTCTTGAGGCAGTAGAATAAATGCAATCCCAAACCCTCTCTCAATAGACTACAGAAAGACAAAAAATTAGAACTCAAACCCCCTACTTGAGCCTATGAAAAGGAAAGGGAGGGGAAACCCCCTAATAAGTTTTTGTACTCGCTATCAACCTTTCATGTTCCCCCTTTTCATCTCCGATTTTTTAAATTGAAAGCTGAATCACTAGCTCGTGGTTATCTATGTTAATTGATGCATTTGCCTCCCCTTAAATGTGAAGGGCTTTACATAGGATGCAATACAATAGCTCCCAATAAAAGTGAAATGTATCCAAAAAAATTGCTACATTGAATAAAAATAGGAATATATGGGTGCACATGCATGCATGCACAAACACACACATGCCTCTACACGTATACACCATATAGTTGTGCATACTCTACTCCCTAACCATGTGCTCCACCATGAAGGTGAAGCATAGATCATCCATCACTTTGCTCTTAATGTATCAAGCCTATCTATTCAAATATCAATACACCCTATAGATGAAAGTCACCACATCTAATTCTGATAGATCATGCCATTCATCATGAACCACATCATAAAGTCTATTGCCAAAGTTATAGTTAGAGGTACACATGAATCCAATTATAGCTAGAGGCATACATGACTCAACATGAAGCGTCAATCCTTAAACCATGTGGCTTATATGAGTTACCCATGAAAACACAAAAAAATGATTAATTCGTTGTTATAATCACATGTGTAATTGATTAATTTAAAAGACCCACCGCTTAAGATTAAGCATTCATTGTTATAACCACACATGTGATATCCCAAGAAAAACAACCCATCTAGCAACGTATTGAATGAAATATCAAGACAAACATGAGCGACAACCTTCCACCAATGGCATTGTTTGGTGTCAGAGTGACAATTTAGATGACAAAAGTCAACAACCTCACTAGGATCTATGAACATTACAAGAAGTAGCTACTTTTTGTCAATAACATTCTCCAGTGGCTCATCTCCACAAGATGATGAGAATGATCTCATGTACAATTCAAGATGCAAATAAAAAACACTTTATCTAAAGCATTATTCCGTTGCCTCTTGGTGTGGCATATTCTCGTGCAATGCAATGTATCATTATTAATTCATATAACATCACATGCATGTATTTGTGTCATAAAATTACATATGTGTTTATAAAATATAAACATACTTGAAATAACATTCCATGCAGGTGCTAATAATGCATACACATTCACACACTCATGCATGATGCTAGATCATTAGATAATGGTATCGACAATAGTAATGTTAAAGCACTAGTCCCTTCAATTAGTATGATTTCTATTCTTATGCTTTCTCCATTGCTTAGGGACTAGAAAATTATCTAGCAATGCATATTTAAGGACCTCAAGTAGTGCCTTGATTTGTTTATCAAGGGCTTGAAGTGAATGTATCCTGGGCAATCTCATAGAGTCCACTCAAGGTGGGTTCTCCCATTTTAGCCCCACTTTATGGGCATGGTAAGCTATTTGTGGAACCGGTATCTTAAGGAAGAAATATTCAATTTTTGTGTACATGGGAGCACTATCATATGCATATATACATGATGAAGCACTGATTGTGGGTGTTTTCCATGAATGGGTCATTTGCGTGGAGGTGCAGCTCTAGGTTTGCTAAAGCTGTCTCCTAAAATTGTAAGTCATAAGTGCAAAGGGAAACTAAATGGGGGTAATAGAAATAAGCCTACTTTCTTCTAGCACTTTTGGAAAGGATATCAAGAAGGGGGGTGAGAGAAAGCCCGAACATTACATCCATGAATGCAAGAAGTAGATTGAGAAGAAAATTAAAAATAATGTATGTATGCCAAGAGAAGGAAGAATTTGCAAATTGTGCATACACTCATGCATATGACGAGATTTGGGCATTCTTGGTGGTGTATAGCTAGAATCCTTCTCTTCATGATCATAACTTTCAGTATCGCATGCCTATGTTTGGTATTTTGATAGTGGTGCTAGTAAGCACATTACTCTGTAGTTAAGTATATTTACCTCTCTTGAGAATGCATCTCATGGAGGTACAACCAAATATGCAAAGAACTCCTCATATCTAGTGAAAGGAGTTGGAAAAGTGTTGCTCCATTGCAAAAGTGGTGGGACACTTACACTCTCTAATGTTTTATGGGTACTCAATATTAATAAGAACCTATTATTAGTTTCTGCCACTATCTAGGACTAGTATAGTCTTTAATTTTATTGATGGATAGATATGCAGGTCACAACATTCGAGATGGAGACATCATTGTTGCTTCAAGTACACAATGCCATATTATGGATTAGTATGAGAGAGTTGCACGTGTTGCTTTGGAGTTTCTTGCTTATTTGGTAGATAGCGGCATTATACATCAATGCACTATGCCATACATACCTTAGCATAATGGTATGCTTGAGAGGAAAATAATCTCTCTCATAGAGATCATAGCATGGATGTTGAAGGGTCAAAGTTTGTCCAAGAAGTTTTGGCTCGAAGCTATCATGTGTGCAACATGTGTTGAATAGATGTCCCACGACAGCCTTAGAGACAGTAACTCTATTTGAAGCTTGGTATAGTTAAAACATATTTGAAGCTTGGTATGGTAAAAACCCTCCAATTGCACACTTCCAAGGGACACTAAGAATCAAGATGTCAAAGTTGTAAAATGCATTTTTGTGGGTTATAATTCCAAAAGCAAAGGCTAGAGAGTCTATCATCCAGCTAGTAGGTAGATTAATGTAAGCACAGGTGTTATGTTTGTGGAGAACTAAGTTCAACCTTTGCTATCATGCACAAAAAAACATGAAATCTATCCACATGATGTGTTTACTTCCATGATGCGGTTATACAATATGAGTTACTATATAGCTTTCAAATTCACATCAAGGTGTTAAAGTGTAGCCCATAATAGTGGGATAATATCCATTTTAGCAAAAAATTAGCCTACTAATATGCCCACAAATTAGCCCATAGATCAGGTAATTGCGGATGATGTTGTGAATGAGGAAATGACAACAATTCAAGTATCCAAATGGATGCCCAAATGGCTATTGGATATCATATATGATAGTGGGATGTTTAATCCCTGTAGAAACAAGTAGGAGGTTTAGTCTTGAGGCATCAGAAGAGCATTAGATCATACTTTATATTAGTAGGGTGTGGGCTGTTTGATTTATGTATGCAACACGAGATTGGATGTGCAATATGGGTTGTTACAATCGAGTAGGTTTCTAGAAAGCCCAAGGAGTAAGCATTGGCAACATGTGAAGTGATTGTTCTAGTATTTGTAGGGTGCTCATCACCCTAGTTTATTCTACCCTGAGAGAGTAGCCTTAGCTGCATGCTTTTTGTGACTCAGATCGGGGTGGCTGCTTTGACACATAAGTGTCCACTTCCAATTTTTGCTTCTTCTTGGGTAGCTCATGCATTTCATGCTTAACTAAGAAGCAACCTTCAATGGCCACTTCTAGCTATGAGGTTGAATACAAGGTAGCATTCACAACTATTGTTGGGTGTGTCTGGCTTGGATGGTTATATATTGATTTTGGTATGGGACAGTTGTCTAGTACCTCTATCTTCACCGACAGTCAGAGTGATTTGGCACTTGCAAAGAATTCATCTTCCATGCTCTCACAAAGTACATAGAGGTACACCATCATTAAGTTAGGAAGAGATTGCTTGCACGAGAATCAACATGATCAGTGTGCCTACACATGACAATGTGGTGACATATTCAATAAGGCATTGCCTTTTGAAAAATTTGAGCTTTTCCAAGGTTTTCAACTTAAAGCCTTTTAGTGAGATGTCACATCTACCTATACTTGATCACCACATCTTTCTAGGGTGGTTTCATGTTATGGGAGTGTTAGAGGTTTTTAAAAATTTGAGCTTTTGCAAGATTTTCAACTTATAGACTTTTGGTGAGATATCACATCTACCTTGTACTTGTCCACCACATCTTTTCGGGGGAGTTTATAAGATCTCTATGGGAGTGTTGGGTGATCATATATGTGTAGAGTAGGGGCAATTTTTACATGGAATGTTATTTGTATATGATTGTATTTTATAAACCACATGTAATTTTATCACACAGAACATTGCATTGTATAAGAATATACCACGTCATTCTATACAGCAGCAATAATCCTACTGTCATACTTCCAAGAGACAATGGAATAATGGTTTAGGTTAAGTTTTTATTTCATGCATTCACTTGCAAGTGAGATCATTGTGGATATGGAACCACTACAGAGCATCACCAAACAACAAGTAGTTGTTTGTAATTTTTCAATATCCTAAATAAGGTTGCTAATTTTTGTAATTTGGCTAGCTTTTTTCTCTAGCACAAAAATCATGCTGTTAGTGGAGGATTGTTGTTCATGTTTGGCTTGAGCTTTTAGTAAAGACGTTGTTGGATGGGTTGTTGCTTAGATGGGTTGGGTGTTGTTTGATTGTTGGTGTTTTCCATGAGTAGGTTGTTTGCTTAGAGACATTGCTGCGGTTGGTTGAAGCTCTCTCCTCAAATTGTATGTCATGGGGGGAGAGATGGAGATCCCCTTCTTGTGGATGAGAATTCTCCTGAAGTGAGGCACAAGGCCTCCTACTTGTCATCCATTCACTAGTGGCAAAGCATTGTGGATACTCCAAAGTTCAAAACATTTTGAAGTGGTGAAATTAGATCCATTGGATCTCAATGTTGTGGATGAATGGAAAATTTCATCATTACACCTCTTGCCATTTCACCCCTCTTGTGCTAAGGACACTTTCCTTTCAAAAGCTATAGATATTAGAAATACCATAACTCACCGCTCCTTACTCGTATCACAATGGAGCAAATCAAAAATTTACTCGCTTCAACAAGCACATCATGATTGTATTAATTGATTGCCATTCTCTATTATGGGCATAGCTTTTTGCCATTCTCCATGATTGGCAAAATGATGCCAATGATTAGGATATTTGCATCTTACACACAAGACAATACACTAGGATTAGTTTCATTTAAATGTAAGCATTAATGTCCTATGTGCATATTCTTTTTTATATGTATAAAATAGTGTGCCAATAAACATCTCTACGATGGTCAACTAGGTTTTGGGAGGGGTCCCAAAAATCAGATTAAATGGATCCTAGCATGTCCACACCTAAGCACTCAAGATCACCACAAGATCTTGAAGATATGATATCCCATATGTCATTCCATGCTTGCAACAATCAAAAGGTAAAGAAAAATGAGGAGACTTCATAATAGAATGTTTCTATCAACATCAAGTAGCCAATCTTGAACACAAGAGGCTTCAACATGTAAAACATAGAAAGACCTACATGAAGATTCAAGAAAAACACAAGTTCTTGAGGTGGAGCTCTTTAAAAGCCATGGAACTAATGTAAGTGAACCTTAAGAATGGGGAGAAATCAAGAGGATTATTTTTAGCATCATTTGGCAGCATTTTGTGATAAAAGGGTCTGGGAAGGAGGAAGAGAGAGAGAGAGAGAGAGAGGGGGGGGGGCATAGAGAGAGAAAGTAAGAAAAGCATGGAGAGCGATGAAACTCATGGTGGGTATGCATGGAGGAGAGGTTCCTAAAAGAGGACAAGTGGGTTCTTATATCTTAAAGTGGGGTTCCTATTTCTTAAAGTGTGTCCATTTGCCTTTGTTGTCTCCCAAAGTCTTAACACTTATTTTGTGTATCAATTAGCCCATTACAGCTTCTTCATGCGCTATACCTATCATCAAATACCCATCTTGAAAGTTCAGAGCAACATTCTCATTGTACATAAAGGTGCATATAGCGCTTTGCATATCATCTTCATACCGATAAGTCAATGGAGCAACAATAGTTTGGTAACAAAATATAACAATGTTCTAGGACACTTCCTATAATTATTTTAAGGCATGGATAAGGTATTTTGGAGGTTTTTAATATTAATCATCTTAGATTATGTGGTGAAAAAAACTTGGAATTATTATGGATTAGAACACATACCTATGACTTTAAGTTTGAGCTGTCACCGAAATTCCAAGCTATTTTCACAACTTTTAGATAAAGTGGTCATACTTCATGACTAGAATGAGTTTTTTCATAGCCTTTAAGTCCCATAGTCTAATAATAACTATAATGCATATGTTTGGATTGTTTTTGGAGTTAGATAATCATACTTACTATGCTTTATGGACTCAAAATTGAATTTTCTAAATGTTGATAGTTAGGAAAAATTTGGCCTTTTGCACGTTCTTTGGCATGTCTATCAAGCTCTAAACTGAGGGTCTTTAGGGGACCTAATATCATATATAACGTGAAATTCAGAAGTTATCTTGATTGTTGCTTATGTTGTAATTTATGCTAATTTCAAGATACAAGGACTAAGGGGAACCTACAAAGGTCTACATTATAGTTATAAAGTGGCTCTAGTCATGAATGAATGATACAAAAAAAACATTACTTATATGTAGAACACTTATGGAACTTCAAAACTATACAAGCAAGCTATGATGTGCAACCTATTTTGAATCTTGTTGGGTGAAAAACTATGCTATTATACATTTGTGGGCACTATCATGTGTGATGCTTTTTCTATGTTCCTTATATATTTTTAAAAATAGTATTATGAGTCTACCTTAAGCTCAAGAGAGGAAATCCTCAAAAAATATATCTAGATCAAGTTGTGAATTTTTTGTCAAAACATCAAAAGGATAGTTTTATTCCTATATCACTTCCAAAATAGTGTTAAAGATGCTTGTTTCAATTTGTGTTATAAAAACCTTGACCCATTGCATATGAATTTTATGTGTAAGGTATCTTTAAACCTTGCAAGGTGGTAAAGGTATGGTTATGGAACCATACATTTAAAAAAATCCATAGTATGCTCTTGAATTTTGCTTTAGGGTCTGAGCCTTTTGGCTTTGATAATGTTAAATATGCTCTTGAATTTTGCTTCAAGGTGTTGTGAGCCTTTCGTCTTTTCCTTCCAATGGAAATTGTTCCTCTAGGTGCTACTTCAACTTGTTCAGTTTGAGCATCACATCTTCTCCCCTCTTCGGTGCTTCACCTTGTTGTGTTTGAGCATCACATGTTGGAACTTTTCAAAAATTGACCTCTGAGTCCTAGATAACTTTTGAAATGAACAATACAATATTGATCATCAAACCATTCTATTGCTTTTTTCTATGAATGTCATCAAAAAGCAAATCAATTATTCTTCATTGGTGTTACATTGATTTCTCGATTGCATGAAACTTTTAAAATTGACATGGCCATATTTCTTGTGCCATATTGCGAAAAGTGGCATCAGTTGTGGTTGAGCTAACATGGCATGCAAGTCTGGTATTCAAGGTAGCATCCTGGGTATGAATCCTTCCTTGACTGCTTTTCCTACTAGCTAATATCCTCTAGATTTATCTCTAATAGCGCATTCATCCCATCAAAGATGACTCGATGGTTGTGTTATGTTAGTTGCGCAACTAACAAGAGGTCCAAACTGAGCTTTGGAACATAGAGTACATCTTTCACCAATCCTTTCATACTAATGAAATTGTTCATAGGAACAATGCCTTTCCCTTGAATTGGATTCAGTGTATTCTACCGTGTAGATAACATTCTTTGTTCCTTTTAATGGTTCCATGTCTGTGAACCATTCCTGATGCTTTGTTGTGTGAGAAGAAGCACCACTGTTGATGTACCAAGGATCTGAATCTATTTGATCAACTTGGTAGCTACATTCCCCTTTGAAATTAGAATTAATGCCAATGTACATTGTGTTAGTCTTTCGCATATCCTCACTTACAAGATACATTGTGTTAGTTTTTTGCATATCCTCACTTGCAAGATATAGTGTGTTTGGCTCATTGGCATAATGACTGACTCAAATGTCCACCATGGTGATTTCCTCTTCCTCAGAAATTACCTCTATTGCTACTAGATTGACCTCCTTAGTCGTACTACTTCTTGCAACAATATCTTTCATAGCGTCCAAACTTATGACAGTAGTTGTAATAGAATGCTTGACACATTGGTGGATATATTCCCTCTTTCTTGAAATCTCCATCAATTGGAATGATTTCCTCTGGGATGCTGATGTTGGTGTAGATGTGGATTTTGATGATGATGACCACTTCTCTGAGATGCTTTACCTCTACCTCTGCCATGCTCTACCTCTGGCTCTACCTCTGTCTAAGGCTATGAATGCTTGATCATTAGAATGACCTCTACATGCATGAATGGCTTGAGTCCTGAGTTCTTCACCAAGTAACATTGACCGTAATTCTTCCAATGTTTGATTTTGCCTTTGAATGACAATACTGTGGACTAGATTCTCATATCCCTCTCCTAGTCCATTCAAGATGACTTAAACCATCTCTGTGGGATTCATAGTCTCTCATGCTATTGCAAGTTCAATGTTGTAATCCTTGATCCTGAGTACATAAGCATGACTAGTTTCATTGCTAAACTCTCATTGATCTGGTTTCTCAGTGTGAAAATCTTGGATGTGTTCTTGGACTCATAAAGAGCTATGAACATATCCCATGCTTCTTTCGATGTCTTCACTATGTTAAGCTGCCCAAGCATAACATCTTGCACATTTTGCTTAATCAGATGATATGCATATTTGTCTTTCTTGTCCCATTACTTTTGTGCTCAGGCAATGACATGATCTACTGCAGGTGTGTCCACACTATTGGTGTAGGTGTAGACCCTTGTGGGAGTTGATGCTAGTGGACTAGATGGTCTAGGTGTAAACCCATCTACATACTCCCATTCGTCTTGAAGTACAAGAATGCTCTCCATTTGGTATTTTCATGTGGCATACTTGGAGTTGTCTAACTTAGAAGATGCCTTTAAATTAAGGTTGCTAGTGGTAGATATGATGCAAAATATACTCAAGGTGTCTGTGAAAAACACTATCTAAATCAACTACAATCTGATCTATCGGTGAAGATAGAATATATATCAAATTTGTTACAAGGTTATGTTGCAAAAGATGCTGATAATATCCAAGAGGCTTTACAAGGCTCAAATAATGTGCACAAATGCAAGAAAATAGCCAATAAGGCTTTATAAAATGAAAGTATAAAATCAAATTATGTGCAATTTGCCCACTAAACAATTTGCTAAGACCTCTAAAAAGTCTACTCATTGAACTGTGGAAGATCAAGTTTTAGGACATGTGATGATGTGATGAGCATAGGGACTAACTTCGAGCAGGAACTAGTCAAAAAATTTTGGGCATGGCTTTGATTGGCTCCTTTAGAGTTGGCTCCTCTATGCATAACTAATCTCCATTAAATACTAGCCATCAAGTAATGAAAGGAAACAAATAATTTATTTTTCTTTTGTTCCTTTTAGGTGCACAGTTAAATGCATCGATGTAGAGGCTTAAACATATGCAAGAAGTGGATTTGATGTCAAGGCTAAAAAGTGTGTGTTACAAGTGCCAAAAGGTATGCATGATGTGACGAGTAGGTAGAGCATAATAAATTGATCAATTTTCCTTTTTGGAGCACCCTCAAATTCTCCTAGATCAAAAGATATGACTTGATCTATGTGGAGGGGCAAAATGGTGATGTCAATGAAGAACTGTGCTTGACAACAGGTGTGCCTGTGGAGCATTATGTGATGTGGCAACAACTAGGTACACATGGAAGGTGCCAACTGTGCCTGTGGAGAGGCCACTATGCCTATTGAGGGGCTATGTGCCATGTGGTAGGTCAAGTGGCCTATCCACATGGTTGATGATGTGGGACTATTGAGTCACTGCTGTTGCTGACGTGGTAGTGATGATGTGGCTATGCTGATGTGGTAGTTGATTAGACTACTGACATGGTACACAATGTGCCACATGGCTAATATGTTGATTTGGCTACCTAATAACATGGCTTGCCTATGTGGCTTTGGATGATGTGGCTGGCATAACACATGGAAAAGTGGTACTGTGGGTTAGAGTTGTCCACGGGGTATGAGATAAGTTTTGACAAAATCTCCAAAGATTCCATCAAAATCTAAAGATTTCATTCTTCCTTGCCTTGTCTTTGGATGCATGTTATTAGACTTGTTGCCGCTTGCTTCATCTCACAAGGCCATTTGTGTAGTAGATTACAGGGTCATTGTGTAACAGTCACGGGCTACTGCGTCGCAGTAGTAGGTGGTCGGCTGCTTGTGTTGTTAGTTATAGCTATAGATGCAAGTGTTGTGTTCTCCTTGTGCACAGGCTATCATTGAGTTATGATGCTTTGCTAAAGGATAGGACTATACAAACTCTTTAGAAACTCTCTTGACTCCTATTAGAGTAGAAAGAAACTCTCTCTTACTCTCTCAAAGACAACCATTGCGCTCTCAATCAAAGACTCTCTCTATTCACTCTCACTCAAACTCTCAGACTGGATAAATTGAATCTCTCCCTCAATAGAATAGCTCCAAAGAGAGTATAAGACTCTCTCTCACACAAGGAATCAAATAGAAATCCGCACAAAGATTACTTAAGAAATGAATGGAAATCTTTCATGGAATGAACAACGGAAGAGAAAATGGAATGAACAACTCTCAATCTCAATCTCTCTCACACTAGAATCTCAATGCCTTAGTAGAAGGCAAGGGAGCTCTGATAACATGAACAAATATGGGGAGAGGAGAGGAGAAGAGTGGAGATGAGGAGAGAGCGCACAGCTAGAGAGCATACCACAAATGAGTACCTATACACTAGTATTGGTTGAAAAGAATGAATATATGCAAACCCCTTTAGGGTTAGGGTTAGGGTTAGGGTTAGGGTTTTCAACCCTTATGCCTTTTAGAACTCTATGGGTTAGGGTTTTCAACACATGATGTTAAGATGACTCCTCAACACATCATATAGGTTTTCTGCAAAAAACTAGCCATTCCGGAGCAAAGGCGACACATGCCACACAATTCACCAGCATGTTCACTCCGTGTAGAAGAGAAGCTTTATAGAAGGACTTGACACTACCTCTACTAGCACCAGAAGAGAGCTCAGTAGGTCCATGACCACCGTTTGCAACTTGCCAATCAAATCACATCACCCAGCATGATGATATCCTTTGCCTCCTCCCAAGGCTGTCCCTCCAACTCTCATGGAGTCCACGAACTCACCAAAAGATGGAAAGGTATCTAGGACACTGATTCACCAATGTATATGGAGCCACACTCTTTTTTGCATGCAATATGGACACATGTCAAGGTTTTAACCATCACCTATGAAGTTTATCACACCTAGTAGCTATTCCAACAATCTCTCCCACAAATTGAGTAGGGGTTGTAAGAACAATGAAAACCAAATCTAAAAGACTGTTGCCATCAACAAACCAAAATGATGAACTCAAGTAGCTTGGTGGTTCATCCTCAGTCCTGCAAACTGAACATCTCCACCTTCTTCAATCAAACAAGCTTTGGAGCTACTCGCCACATCCTTATCATTCTTGGTTCTATCCATAAAAAATCTTTCTTAAAGTATCTCCTTTCATCGTGTCCTCGCCCATAATAACGGCATGCTGGCATAGCCTTATTCCCAGTGTCTCAAACTTTCTTTTTACCTTTGATTGCAAATGCTTGCTCTTCTGTGCCTGCAAAACTCATTTCCACTCTCTTTTCCTCAATAACATTGCAACAACATCATGGAAATTCAAGGAGTCAATGTTTACCCTTAGGATAGTGACTAGCTCGTTGTACTTTGATGAAAGACTCGTTAATAGGATTGCTTTAGCATCCTTATCATCTACTCGAATTTCAAGTCTTACAATTGCTTGCATGTGATTCAAATGTGTCACCAAAGACTAGCCTTCACCCATTTGAAGAGCCAAAAGCTCTTGTTTGAGCATTCTTGGAATTACATACTTTGAAGCCAAAGAGTATTTCGAGCATGCTCTAGTTTTGTGCTACTATCTTTGAGATGTCGACATAGTGGAAGAAATCCACCTCAAGTACTCATTCGAGAAGATACAAGGCCTTCTCATCCTTCAAATCCCATGCTTCCATCTTCTCCAATCTCTAGTTGTTGGTGGGCTTCTTCTCAGATCCAAAGACTACACCCCACAAGCCTTTCTCCATTAAAAGCAGATGCACAAAGAGTTGCGGAGAGGGGAAGTTCCTACCATTGAAACTTACTACGTGTGTTTCACAACATATCTTGTATTTCCTAGGTGGTGACCTCAGCTTTCATATAGGTGTGTAGATAGTGTGTGGCTGTCTATAGTTGTTGCCTTGTGCTAGGCTTTAAGCTTGAAGTTGTCTTGTAAGCTATGACAAACATAGTAGTGGTGAGTAGCAACAGGTCTATTCATGTTCTGGTTGCATTTTGGGTGCAATATGCAATCTCCATCTCGATTTTTAATTTACTATTGTTATCATTTCATGTGAGGATCTTTATGTTTTATGTGTGCACAACAAATATTGTAATCCTTGAGCTCCAACAGCTAGCATGTTTTAAAGGATATCCCTCAATTACATCTTTTTTCTTCTTCTTTTTGGAACACACCCACACCACGCTTCATGCACCTATGGTCATATCGAGGGAAACTCCGCTATGGATCGGTGGGGACAATGGGTCCATAGCTATGGCACTCACACACACCACACACACGCACCCAACCACAAGCTAGGACTCCATGCCCCAATCTCCAAGACTTGAACCCATGACACAAGGGTTGGAAGCCCAACACTCAAACCACTAGGCCAAAGCCTTGGAGGCTTACATAAATCTTATATGAGTAGCTTTCTCTACTAGACTATTACTTCCCTCTTTTTTCAAGAATACATTGTTCTAGATCTTTCAGCATACTACCTTTATATACTCACTATTGCGATAACAAGCAATCATGGTTAATCATACCTCCAATCCCAAGGTATAAGGAGCTTATGTTCGAACATAACTTTGTGCTTAGAGGGATGTAGGTAATAGACCTTAACATTGGAGTGTTGTTGAAAAGGTAATCATTTGTATATTTTTCACTTGTTCATATCAACCCCTTTTAAGCTATCAAAATTTTGTTGTAATTGCTGTTGTAACCCCCTTTTTGTGCAAAGTTTTTGTCTATTTCACACTTAGTTGAGTGGATAATTTATGGCTATCATTCCCACATGTATTTCTCTAGAATACCAATAGAGCAAAAGAACCACTTGTTCCTAGGAGTGGATTATGTCTAGGTGCACGTGCACATGTACACATGTACACACACACACACACACACACACACGCATGTGCGCGCATGCATGCACACATTACTTATCCAAGTGAAGTTGATACACATGTATGTGCTTGCATGCACACTCACAAGCACATGCACATGCAAACGCGTGCATGCACACACACACACACACATAGGCAGATGCACCCCCACACACACTCACTGCATGCACATGCACAATGCATGAATGCACACACAATAAAACACTCAAAATAGATGTCTAACACTAGTACTCCATTGTGGTTTCGAGATTTGCCATGTAGCAATGGAGTCTGCTTTAAAAGGAGAAAAAGTGGAGTTATATTTCATTTACATTCCAGGTGGTACATTTTCAAATAGTTGATATGAAGCAAGTATGTTTTAATCCAAACAAAACACACAATCTTGTCAACTCGGTTACTGAGTACTCTACATTAAACTTTCAAGGTGGTAGAATGAAGAAATAACCTCTTACATATGTGTTTCATCTAGCCTTACACTCATAGTGAACATATTTCATCTCTTAGCCATGAAAATGGGGTATGATAATATACTTGACCCATAGATACTTTATTTTGATTCCACACTTCCATAAAAAGGATAAATTAGGAATTATGTGTATGACACACTTTGAATATTGCATACATCATATGAGATCCATACCGCCTTCAAAAAAAGGGAACAAATATATATGAGCAAGATATTCGATTTGCTTCTTAATGTGCTTTAAAATGTGAGAGTATAACAATTGAGGGTGGTATGATAACAATTTAGAGTGCTTATTCCTATCTTACTCAATGTATTATTCTAACACCTATGTCATTTATAGTGGTGATAGGTTTGCTCGGACTAAATTTACACCAAAATGCTATCCAATCAATTCCAAAGATTGCATTATAAAATAGGAAAGCTACATAGTACTCAATGCTTAAAGGTAAATAATATCCACATGATGGATAATGTAGATATGGACTTCAATGCTTAAAGATGAATAATATCCACATGATGGATAATGTAGATATGGACTTCAATACAAGGTATATATCTATTTTTGTTCAATTATGACTTTTGTGCTGCAAAACCATTCTCATATGGTACTATAATGCATTTCTTCCACGTTATAAAGAAAATAATTGCTTACTTTGGACTTGGATATCATTTTTACGTATAAGTTTTGTAAGAATGTTATTATATACATGTAGTATTGAGTGCAAATGACATGCATCCCAAATATGCATTGCCAAATCTTCTTTTGTTTAAAAATACATAAATATGTATATTAAAGATATGCTTAACATTAGTGATGCTTAAAGAAAAAAAGCCATAAAAGTATCAAGATACTTCTCAAAAAATAGTAACAACATACCCTTTCACCTCAAAATCAAGGTACAACTAAGATCTTGTACATTTCTTACTCAAAATGAGGAAGGCCTCCTTATTGTTTAGTTTTAAAAAGTATTATTGTCATGGTTTAAATACAAATAAATTGTATGTGTCTTTGTTTGATTGTGAAATTGCTGTGGCAAAGGTTGTGTTTGATATTGATGTCTTTGGGTTAGAATGGTTGGGGAGCTTTAGTTGCTACCCTTGTGTTTGGTTTGTTTGCTATTTGTAACATTATTTTTTACATATTTATGCTAGTTCTTAAGTGTGCCTAGTTGGGGTAACTTGGAAAAATATTGTTGTGTTGGCAATTTTGAGTTTGTCTTTGGTGGTTGCCATTTGCTCCCGAGTTATTGATTCACGCTTCCATGTGTATCTGCCTTATGTGAGCGTGTTTGGTGCTTATGCCTTTGCGCACACGTATGTGCATACACACACTTGCACATGCACACATGCACATGTGTGTGTCTGTGTGCGCACACACTCGTGCATGTGCACACTCACACATGCACACATGCACAAATGCACACATGTACACACATATACACATGTGTTACACATGCATGCATACAAAGCCAATCAATCAATTTCTCTCACGCATTGCATGTGCATGCATGCACATGGTTGTGCCACTCTACATGCTAGCCTATGCTCCCTCAGTATCTAAACAAGCATATATGGAGATAAATGCCAAACTATCTACCACTACCACTACCACTACCACTACCACTATTACTCAACTATCCATTGCTACCCTACCACTACCACCACCGCCACACAAAACACGACCCTTCTCCCTCCCCCCACCCCCTTATCTTTCTCTTATCCCTCCATCCAAACACACATAAGTATATGAATGTGTGTATATAGGAGTGGCACCTTGAGTGCTCAAAGGTCCATATTCGATCACTAGTTGTACTTTGTAAGGCGGAGGTGGAGCCCAAACCACCCACTTTATGATGTTTCCTAAAGTCCAAAAATGCTCCTCAAACTTGCTTTACATGGGGTGGGGTGTCATCCTTTCCACTTTTTGATGCACGTGAAAATCTATAAGTGATCAAATAATGTGGTTGAGAGGACATGTTTGCTTATGACAACATTTCTCTTTCTTATATTGTTCTCTATTGAATTTATTTTATCTCTTTGACACAGTTCTTAATGGAATCTTCATGCAAGTGGCTTTCTTATCTCCCTTTGACACACTTCTTAATGGAATCTTCATGCAAGTGGAGCATTCAGAATTAGTGACTTGTGAGACCCATACTGGGGTTTTCTTCTTAAAAATACTTTTATGCTAGTTGACTCAAGAGAAAGATTCCATAACTGTTGGGTATTGTGCTAACCTATTCTTTTCTCCCTCTTTCTCTTCCTTTTGAAGAATTGGTAGAACTTTTAGTCCATGGTTGGTGGTTGTTTGCAATTCGTAATCATAATTATTACTTTTTGCAAGCTGTTATCAAAAGTTAATGTTCTTCCTCTGTCTTCAAATATTCAATTTGCTAAAATTATGTAGTTGATGAGGTTCTAAGGATGCAAAAGCTCCCAACATAAGTGAAAGCTATTGGGAAAGTGTGGTCCCCTTCCAACAAAGATTGCCACACTTTAATTGGAATAGGTAAACACACACACACACACACAAGTGCATGCGCACATGCATGCATAAGAACACATGCGGCGCACGTGCGCACACACACACATGCACGTGCACATGCACATGCACCAACACACCAACTTGCACATGTACACGCACTTGCACACACACATGTGCACATGCACATGCACACATGTATGCAAAGGCACACATGTATGTGTAGATGTGCACATGTACACATACAGTTTGGTAGGCATCATGTACAGACATGCACTAAATGGTTGTGCATTCCATGTGCTCCCTAACCATACCCCTTTACCATCTCTACACCTTATAGCATTGAGGTGGAGCCTAAATCATCTATCATTTTGCTCTATTAGGCCTATTTATTCAAATGTCAATAGATGAACTTGCCATATTTGGTTCATAGATCATGCCCTACTTTACGAATCACACTTTGTAATGTGACGCCCAAACCATCCACACTTTGTAATGTGAATCACACTTTGTAATGTGGAGGTGGATCCCAAACCATTCACAACTAAAATTTATCATAAAGTCCAACAAATGCTCTTGGATTTTGCTTTGCGATATGCTTTTTTAGTGTTGAAAGATACAAGTATCTAGTCCACTAGTGTGATTGAAAGCAATTGATTGCTTATGTTAAAATTTAACTCTCTTTATTTGTGTGCTATTGCCACTCTATCACAATCTGTATTGCAATTTCTTATTGCAATCTTGCACATTTCTTTATCAAACCTTGGCACACGAGGACCATACAAAGTTACTCTTATGTGAGATGTGCACACAAGGGTATCCTCGATGAAATATCTATACTTATGAATCTTCGCTCTCATGATAGAGCATGCATGAATGCAGATTATGTAAGTGAAATGATCGCTTCTAGCATGCATGCATAATTGTATACAAATTTAGTCTTAGTGTGTTTGTGAGTATGCATGCATGTGTGTGTATTTCACATGCCTATAAATGATGGCTTCTACCATGCATGCATAGACGTGTGTACATTTTACATGCCTACAAATGTTTGTGAGCATACATGCATGCATGTGCATATGTTTTACATGCTTACAAAAACATGTATATTAGTCAAGTGGTGCCTAAAGGTCCTTGGTGGTGCACATGTGTATATGTTATGTGCCCATAAATGTTGGTGTAATTAGATTCATTGGTGCATGCTTTACATGTGTTGGTTTGTGTGTGTAGAGGAAGTAAGATTGGCGGTAACAGGTCTCCATAAACTCAGGCTTGATTTAAATTATTATTATTGTTTTAAAACATTGAAGGTAGCATGTCTTCATTACCTATGTCATATTGGAGGATGTATTGGAGCTTGCATAGCAAATTCATATTGGATTACCCCTTGTTCATGACACTAATATTAACTTGGAAAGGGAGGTTGTCATTGACTACATAGGGAAAGGTCTACCAATGGTAGGATGTATTGGAGCTTGTATAGCAAATCATGTTAGATTACCCCTTGTTCATGGCACTAGTAATAACTTGGAAAGGGAGGTTGTCATTGGCTATATAGGAAAGAAGGTCACAAATCTATACCAATGGAACAATATAGAATGCATATGACAATGTATAACAATCTTATGCCACAAGGATATCCAAGCTATAATTCAATTTTAAAAAAATGTATGGGATAACTTGTTGAACAATGGAGCATTTTACTAAGCATGGGAGGTTGCTCTTAAAGCTAACACGGGTGACTCAATGGTATGTTAGATCATTCCCTTTGATATGAGTGCTTTAGGTGTGCTAAGATGCATGCTAACTAGTTGGGTATTAGATGGATGTGCTATCTTCTATGTCTTCTCACTATATAATCACATGACTTTTGGTTGTGCAACCACCCAAACATGGAAAGATGTTGTTGTGTTTAATTTGGACTCTTTGAAAAAATTTATAATTCCACCTCATCCTAAAAACTAATATACAAGTATTGAAGGATAAACATTACTACATTTTTTTGCTCTCCCTATAAGAAGGGAGCCTTTGGTGCGTATTATATGGGAAGAGATGCTCAAATATATAGTATGGCATATCCTCAATACTAATTTGCAATTGGTTAGTGAAGAGTGTATGCCTCTTGCTTTGATGTATACACTCCTCAAATTGGCAAGAGATTCTCAAATTTATATTCCTCCATATCCTTAGAAGCAATCTCCACGCCATTAGTAGTAATCATTTACACTTATCAAAGAGAATCTTTGGAAAGAGATACCCAAATTTATATTCCAAATTGGTGTGGAGGACTTAAGTGAGATTTTTGGTTGTGGGTAGGGCCAAGTGTTAATGGGGATCCTTGACAAGAACTTGTGGTACAGGGGAGGGAGAGAGAGAGAGAGAGAGAGAGAGAGAGAGAGAGAGAGAGAGAGAGAGAGAGAGAGAGAGAGAGAGAGAGTTCTCTCAATGACTCGAAAGACCATCTTGTGAGTTGGAGGGGTAATAGGATGAAGGTGAGGGCGAGAGAATATGGTGGTGAAGGAGGAGGTAGCAGGGGGTTCGAGAGGGAATCGAATGCGAGGAGTCACACACTGGTAGTGGGTGTTTTGGAGGGAACCAAAATGCGGGAAGTGATGGCATACCGACACACACGTGACTGTGGTTTTTTTCGAAGGGAATTCGAATGGGGAAGCGATGAGGTGCACCCATAGAGGCGATTGTGGCCTACGCCGCAGGCAACGGGGGGTCGGGAGCGAGCTCATGAGCTCCAGGAGGAGGAGAGGAGGGAGGAGCTAGCACAAGACATTTTGGAAGTTTTGCCATGTGGGAAAGAGGCCCTTTTCCATGTAGTATTCAACATCATGAGTTTTTACAGAGAAGGCACCGTGTACCTAACGAGGTGCGGCTAGGGACAGGGGGCCGCCGGTCCGAGGTATGTAGTATTCAACATGATGAGTTTCTACAGAGAAGGCACCACGTACCTAACGAGGTGCGGCTAGGGGTAGGGGACCGCCGGCCCCCACCCCGAGCCGGGAGTCAGCCGAACCTGGCTAGGTAAGAGGGCCTCCTCTATAGAAACGCATGATGTTGTCGTAGTGTGGCAATGTGTCTAAAACTTGCTTTGGAGAAATGATGAGGATGAGGAACTCGAAAGAATACTCTCTCTCTCTCTCACATATATATATATATATATATATATATATATATATATATTCTCATTAAATAAATAAATAAATAAATAAATAAATATACATACATTCTCATTATATAAGCAATGCACAAAGCTTCTTCATCTTCACTCTCTCCGAGCGCTGGCTATGGCGTCTTCCAACGGTGAACTCTGCTTCCCTTCTGATGGCTTCCCTGCCTCCCAATTGTTCCTTCAAGGTTTCTCCTACACTTACGACGATGCTATCTTCCTCCCTGGCTTCATCGACTTCCCTGTCGATTCCGTCGACCTCAGCTCTCGCCTCACCCGCCGTATCCGATTGCGTACCCCCTGCGTCTCTTCCCCCATGGACACCGTCACTGAATCCTCCATGGCCGTCGCTATGGCCGCCGTCGGTGGTATCGGTTTCATCCACTACAACCTCCCTGCCCCCGATCAGGCTGCGCTCGTTGCCAAGGCGAAGAACCAGCGCGTCGGATTCGTCCATGATCCCGCTTGTCTCCGTCCTTGCGATACTGTGAGAGACGTCGACCTCTTGAAACAGAGCCGAGGTTTTTCTTCTGTCCTTGTCACGGAAGATGGAAGCCCCGGATCGAGATTGCTCGGGATTGTTACCAGTCGTGACATTGACTTCTTAAATGATCGGCAAACGGAGCTCCGAGAGGTGATGACCACCGAACTCATTACTGCACCGGCAGGATGTAGCTTTAGCGAGGCCTCGGAGACGTTGATACGCAGTAAGAAAAGCCTTTTGCCTGTCGTTTCTGAGAAAGGACACCTTGTCGAGCTATTGTGCAGAACAGATTTGTCAAAGCAGAGAGAGTTTCCTCCTTCAGGCGTACCTTCTCTAGGACCAGACGGAAAACTTCTTGTGGGCGCTGCTATCGGGACTAGAGAAAGTGATAAGGATAGGTTGCAACTGCTCACGGAAGCAGGCGTTAATGTGGTTGTTTTAGACAGCTCACAAGGCGATTCTCGATATCAAAAGGAAATGCTGGCATTCTCTAAAAGAGCCTATCCAGACTTGGATGTTGTGGCTGGAAATGTTGTGACTAGCTATCAAGCTCGTCATTTGATAGAGGCAGGGGCCGACGCACTGCGAGTGGGCATGGGATCAGGTTCCATATGCACCACCCAGGAGGTTTGTGCCGTGGGAAGAGGCCAAGTAAGTCTAGTGTGTTTCCCCCATCCTGTATCAGATGAATCTACTGGCCAAACCATCTTAATAGCAGAAATGTAGTAGAATTTGTTGGGATTGCCGATCAATATAGGTCCTTCTCCAGTGTGTTTCATAGTTTCCTGTGCCAGTTCCTCGTAGCCTTGCATGCATCTGAAGATTTATCTGCTATTGCCAGGCAACGGCAGTATACAAAACGGCGTCTGTAGCGAACGAAATGGATGTACCTATAATTGCTGATGGTGGTATTGCGAACTCAGGGCATATTGTCAAGGCTCTTGTTTTGGGTGCTTCTACTGTTATGATGGGGAGTTTTCTCGCTGGGACTGCAGAGGCTCCTGGTGATTACTTTTATCAGGTCTTTATCGGATCTCTCTCATTTTTCTCCTTTCAAGTGCTTCTACTTGTATAAGCTGTATATATAAGAATTTATACTTGTATCTCTGTGCGTGTAAATACTTATACAGCGAGTTTGCATAGAAACTCATAGATTATACATTTTTGTTATAGCACACAGATGCAGAGCAGCTGTAGAACTTTTGTGATGGCAAGATTGATGAGAATAGTTGTTGAAAATGTTAGGTGTAAGTCATTTAGGTTTCTAGCAAGGAGATAATTATAGAGCAGTTGTGATGCTTAGAACTGTGATAGTGGTCATTGAAAACCTTATGGGGTAAAGCTCCGAGAGTGTTATAGAATGGTACACATTACCCTTGCTTTTTCAAGTAGAGGGTTTCTAATACATGCTTGATGCCACAGGGGGACACCGGCTGTCTCAAAAAGTTTGTTGTAAATTGCTAATAGTTCAGTGGAAGGTTTCCAATGCAGGCTTAATGCTAGAGGGGAACACTGGCTGTCTCCAAAGTTTGTTGCGAGTTGCAAATAGTTGAGTGCTCGCCTATCCTTGAGAAGCAATTGGCCTGAGCATGATATCGTGTTGTATCAACTGAGCTAAGATATAATCGACAGCAACCTATTCGATCATGGCAAGATTGTGGGACGATGATCACGCTTTGCTGGAGGCCTTCGTGGGGTCGCAGGATGAAAACGCCCTGTAGCTTGAATCAGATCAAACCCATTAGTTGTTTGTCTGCAGGTATTTAGAACGTAAGCAGCAGGTCTTTAACAACAGAACTTGTCAAAGGAAATTAGTTGTTGAACCCTTGTTTCCAATTAGAAAAGCAACAAGACTCTCCTGTATCTTTGTCATGCCATGTTTGCATGGTCCTCACTTTCCCATGATGTACCCACCCGAACCATTGCAGCAGATGACAGCTGCAAATTCTGACTTGGAGAGTAGCTTTAGAGAAGAGTCTCTGTGGAGACGAATTACAGAACTATATTATTGCTTTGCAAGAACACTCTGGTTGCCATAAAACTGTAGTCTTGTAATGAAAGCTGTTAACAGCCCGATGCGAAGTCGCCATGTGTGTGAAAGTCTGGGACAGTCCTAAATACAGAGATGTGACAGGCCTAAGGAAGGAGACTTAACCCTCCTCATTCATGATGCAAAGCTGGTTCAGAGCAGCCTAGTCTAGCAGCTCCATCAAACAGTTAGTTCAGCAGCACTATTGCGCATTAGTTTCAGCAAGTTTGAGCAGACTAAAGCATCAAGTATATTGCAATCAACAGGCCATCATTGTGGCAGTCTTATAATTTGAAGTGAAGGACGAGAGAGAGGAGTGCACAGGCTAACTATACACTAGATTGTAAATGAAAGAAGAATAAGAATATGTACATCTTATTCGTTAGGGTTAGGGTGAAGGTTTCCCCATGTCTTATTTTAGGGTCCTCTATAGACCTTAGTATATGGTGCGATTCACATCATTGTCATCACCCCCTCTTAAGTTGCACTGTTAAAGTAGAAGGTGCATTATAAAACGTTTTGAATTTTCTGGAATGAAAAATGAAAAATCGAAACTGAAAAATTTAAGGGAGAATGTGACTGAGCACAATAGTGGAAGAATGTACAAGATGTTGCGGGTCTTGGCAAATACTGAGCTGGAAGAGTTAAATTTGTTGAGGGAAAGTGTTATCCTTTTCATTTCGGATGAAATCTGACTGAAATGCACACTAATTGCAATTTATTAGCAGCCAGCAATGTTGAAACCTCTGCGTCGTTGACGATGGAGCAATGCTCAAAGCTTTCCTCTCACGAATAGTGCTGCCTTACGTTGTGGGAAGGTTGTTAGAAAATACCCAACAGAGGGTACACGCAGCAGAAGACTTATAGTAATGCCCAGGAGCTCACACAGTGTGTGTGTGGGATGTGGAATCACAAACTTCTTTACTTATGTGCATAAAATAGGTGTGCAGACTCATCAATAGACAATGAACCAGCCAGATAGAGAAACCACGAAAATATATATTTCCGTCCAAAACTATGGACACAATACAAAAGAGATAGATCCAGAGTACCACCAATGGTGTGGTCCTCTGATCTAACCACAAGGTCCTTCTCCTATCTGCCGGCTATCTCTAGACTCCAGTCCGCGTGCTCCACCTCGAGCGTCTATAGACTTTCCGTCCAGAACGATCCTCTCCACCTTGCTGTCTGGAAACCAGCCTAGGTGGGCTGCCACTCAAGCTCAGTCTGCAGCTCCTTCAGGGTCACCTTCACCTCCTGTGTATAGGCCCAAGGCTTGCGTTCTTGTTGCTCCTGTCTGCTGTCAGAGGGCTGCTCCAGAGAATGTGATCACAACACCTTGCTGCCCTAGAAGACAGCCAAGGTCCAGCCTCTAGGAACTCAGTCTGCAGCAGCTCACCTTCAACTCTCCTTCACCCCGAGTGTGAGGCCCAAGGGAGTGGCTCCTGGCTGCTCCTGTCTGCTCCTGCTTTTGCTGATCTGTTGGATAATGAATGAGGGCTGGAGGCCCTCCTTTTATAGGCCTAGGGGCCTGTCAAAAATCCGACCAGTCTGTCCCAATCTGGGCCGACTGGACAGACCAGGTTGGCTGGCCCAACCGACCTGGTTGGCTCAGCCCAACCAGCCCTTTAAGGGCTCTCAAAACTAGGCCTTTATGGCCCACACTTTTAGGGCTTTTGGTGCAATCAAGGCAGGGGCCCAGCCTATATAAGGCATGCCACTGCCAACTGGCAGCCCCATTTGCTGCTCTACCAGGCCCCATGCAGCCCCGTACACCTGCGCTCCTGACCTGCCATGTCAGCGCCTGTTTACCCTGTGCTCCTGATCTGCCACGTGTGCGCCTCAGCTCTGTACTATTCCGTACTGTTGCTGACGTCATCCGTGGTCTCTTCTCTTGGGTCTTTACTGCTGTCCTCTGCTCCGCCTTATGCTCCTGCAGATCAGCCAGGTACCCGCCTCTCTTCTTTTGGGGCACATCCTGCCCTAGGTCTCCCTCCCCCACACTCTCCTCATTGGGGGCTTACAGATGGGGAGGTGACCTTTCCAACAAAGGTCAAGGATGAAAGTGAAAAGAGGGGAAGCAATGGTGCCGGAGAGAGAGGAAGGGAGGGAAGCAAGGAGAAGGGTTCAGGGAGAGAGAGAGGAAGGAGAGAGAGAGAGAGAGAGAGAGAGAGAGAGAAAGAGAGAGAGAGTAGGCTGCAAGGAGGAGGAAGGAGGAGGGAGTAGATAGAGGAAGAGGTTGGAGAGGGGAGAAGAGGTGGGAAGGGGATATATATATATATATATAGAGAGAGAGAGAGAGAGAGAGAGAGAGAGAGAGAGAGAGTAGGCTGCAATGCGGAGGAAGGAGGAGGGAGTAGATAGGATTAGATGTCACATTAAAAAGTGTAAAGTGTACAACGCATGGCGGATGGAGACTAATATAGTCCCTCCACATTTCCCGCTTGAAGGGCCACTAAAGTAGCCCTTTTCCCACCTTCATTACAGTAAGGAAACTTCTAAGGGTCAAGGGTCGGCTTAGAATCAACCAAGGACAAATTTAGTAGGCATTGTAGGGAGGTTAGCACTTCATTTAAGATTAGGCTAATTATAGCCATAAAGGGAGGGGCTAAATAAGCAGACCTAGACTCATTGTTTGGGACCTAGGCATTGATCACCATTAGCTTGGATCTCCTTGTGAGGCCTAGAGAAAGAAAGAAAGAAAGAAAGTCTATTAACGTCCACTGGAGACCAAAAGGTCTATGGGACAGCAAGAAACCCTCTAATACATCTGCTTTAGGGAGGGCACATGGCAGCTCCCAAAGAGTGCAAAAAGCAACCCCAATTATTTAGAGTACCTACATGATATTCTGGAGAGTAAACAGCCATACATCAGTTTAAGACTGAGAGTCTTTTGGTTTTGATTTAAAATCTCTGATTAGTGCTACCCCTTCACGGTAAACTGCCCATTTTCCATCCTTTCTGGCAGCCCTGACTTTAGCTAATTCAGTTGCCTTAATCTTGAGTTGATTTTGTGTAAGCTCCTCTGCTATCCATACTTTGGGGCCCTTCAGCTTGTAAGATTGTCGAAGAAGCTTGATCCGCATATCTTTTGACTTCAGTGTAAGGATTGCATGACCGCTATAGTGCAAAATAGAAGCTGGCCTGGAGTCGTCATCATCCTGCTCATCATCATTCACCCATTCGATGTTGGGCAAACTTGATTTGATCTTTGTCAATATTTCACTATATGTATCCTCCTCTTTGTACCAATCTTTTGGGAGCCCCCCTATTCTAATCTTCAGCGCATTATCACATCTAGCTTCGTGTTCTTTAATCTCTGCTTGGATATCAGAGCTAGTCTATGCCGAGGACATCGCTTGGGGAGTGTTTCTAGTGGTACAGGACGCCATGGCTTATTGTACGGGAACTAGGCTTAGGTGAGTCCAGAGCTTTAGCTGGGGGGTGGTCCAATGTATTGAGACCTATGGTTGGGGAGGTGACTTCAACACTTACGACTGTACGTTGTTGTATCTTCAGATATTCACTTGAGATGTTAAGTTACATGACAACAATTACCTACCGAGCATATAAACTATCCAAGCTATGAGTGTGAAGGGTGCTACTGCAGCTAATTAACATCAAGGATGATCTGTCAGGCAATTAGTGCTTGGGCTTTTATGAAATTGAAAATGTCCTGAATTTAAATAGCTTGGTGCACACATCTCCCAAAAAAAAAGACATCCCCAACCCCCAACCAATCACCACCACCAAAACAACCAAATGATTCCTTGGCAGCCAATGATGTAAGGTATCGTGAGTGCTTAAGATTGAGGAGGTGGGGCATAAGCAGAGACCCAAACTCATCATTTGGGACCTAGGCATTGGTCACCATTAGCTTGGATCTCCTTGTGAGGCCTAGAGAGCCAAGGACATCCCTTGGTTGGGAGGTGAGTTCAACACCTACGACTGTACTTTGTTGTGTTGTCAGACATAAGCTTGAGTTATAGGACATCAGTTCTTTAAATTTGCTCTCAAGACACGTTGGAACTCAGCATGTTGATTTTGTGCTCTCCCATGTGAAGCTTGTACATTTGGCGTGGATATAAACTATCCAAGCTGATGCATGTGAAGCGTGGCGCTGCATCTAATTAAAATCAAGGATGATCTGTTAGGCAATAGTTGACTGGGCTGATGAAATTGAAACACGTTACAGTTGCTGTTAGAAATGACCCAACAGAGGGTACACGCAGCGGAAATAATGCCCAGGAGCTCCCCAGTGTGCGGTGTGGGTGTGGAATCACAAACTTCTTTACTTATGTGCATTCAATAGGTGTGGAGACTCATCAATAGACAATGAACCAAACTAGATAGAGAAACCACCAAGTAATATATTTCCGTCCACAACTATGGACACAATACAAGAGAGACAGATCCAGAGTCCCACCAATGGTGTGGTCCTCTGTTCTTACCACAAAGTCCTTCTCCTATCTGCTGGCTATCTCTAGACTAGAATCCGCGTGCTCCACCTCGAGCGTGAGTAGACTTTCCGTCTAGGATGATCCTCTCCACCTTGCTGTCTGGAAACCAGCCTAGGTGGGCAGCCGCCTGGCTAAGTCTGCAGCCCTGCTAGCACCTCTCTATCTTCCTGAATGTAGGTCCAGAGGGTGGCTGCCTGCTGCTCCTTTCTGCTCTGGATCTGCTGCTGCAAGTGATATCCAAATAAGGCCTGAATGCCTTCTTTATATAGGCCCAAGAGCCTTTCCAGCCAACCGACCCAGCAGCCCTAGAAAGGGCCGACTGCTGGTCGGTTCAGCCACCTGCCCCTGGCTGACCAAAACCGACCCACAGCTTCCTATTTATGGGACTGTGGGCTGCCCTTTTGGGGCTCTCAATACAAGGGCCCTTGGCCCACCTTTCAAGGGCAGATGCCCTATAAATATAGGGTCCAGTCCAGCCTCTGATCCCCCTCTTTGCCACGTGGCCCTGCGCCACTGTCTGCCTCCATGTGAGGCCTGTTCCAGCCTGCTGTGCTGGCCTGCCAAGTTTCTTTCCAGGCCCCAAAGCACTGCTGTTCCTGCTGCTGTCAATGCGCCTTGTCCAGGGCTTGCTGCAGGTCGAGATCCTGCCTGCAACCCTTGCCATCCAGGTCGCTTCTTCCGTGACTGCATCCTGCCATGAAGGCTCCTTGAGCTGCCTCTGCCAGGCCCTTCACTAGCACCTGGGTGCCATGCTTTTGTGCTTAGGTTCACCCCCCCCATGCTCTCCTCATATGGGGGCTTACAGATGGGGCGGTGACCTCTCCAACACCCCCTCTCACCGACACATCTCAGCCCAATGCCAACACGTCAATGAAAATGCTCTAGTAACTCCCTGGTCGTAGTCCTCTGGTACCTTTTGGTGTCGAAATCTTTTCCTGGCATTTCATCCAGTGGCTCCTGCTTCACCAGGTCCGGTTCCGCTTCCGCACACCATCCTGGTACACAGGTCCATCTCTGGTAGCACCTCCTGGTACCACCTTCAGTCACATTCCCGCCTTTGAACTTGAGCAACCCAGTCGTCACGATCTTCCAGTCGTCCCCCTCATAATGAGTGAACAACCTGGAGTCTTCCAGGCACCATGCTCTGAGTGTCTGTTTCAACCCGTCCTTCCTTTGGCAAGGTCTGCAACCAATGAATATTTCCAGTTAACCTGGACCATGAACTCTCGCTGAGTTCTCAAGCAGGTACTCTTCTGGCCTCAGTACTCTTTGTCCACCACCTTCTAGCAATCTGCGTCCGAGATTTGAAGAAGCACCAATACTTCCCCTTCTTCCTTCGAAGAAGGCCAATTCCTTCCAATCTCTTATCACCTGAGACAAATGAAGAGCAGAATCTCTCCATAGCATGCTATAAAGGCTCAAATGCAGAATATCAAATACATACCAGACTGTTGTACTGCCTGAATGTTCGCTCTGAAAGCAAGCCCTGTACCTCAATGAGGCACCCGCCAAGATCCTGTGTAATCCTGTACTGTCCCCTTCTGAAATCCAGCATCCATCTGACCATGAGACCCCAGGGCTTTCCATGGAATCCACCCTCGTGTCAGTGTCAACAGCTACACACCTGGAAGGTACCAAGCGCTCCATACTGTCCTTCACCTTCACAAAGGTATGTGACTCCTCGTCGACCCACATCTCTATGTCAGACATCTTTACTGTGATTTCTGGATCAACATACCTGACCTCGGTAACACTCGGTGATGTCACCAGGAACAATTCTTCGATTACCACATTAGCTTTGGCCTTTCCCTCTGAATCTGAGTCAGACTCCTGTTTGTTTTTCAGATCCGCCTTTTTGTTTTTCAGATCCGCCTTTTTCTTTCTGCAGTCCTTTGCAAAATGTCCGGGCGTATCACAATAGAAACACTTCTTCTTGTGCTTCCTCTTCGAAGTCTCCTAGTCGTCAGAGTCATCTTTATTGGACTTGCCACCGTTAGGCTTGCCCTTTCCTTTACCAGCGGAATCCTTCACCAGCATCGCCTTGTCATCTTTGTCCTTGTTGTAGAGCTTCTCCCGAGCTTCCTCCTGTAGCAGTAATAGACACAACTCCTCAAATGTCAGAGGTTTGGTCCTTTGTCCTGCTGTCACAGCCGTAACAAAGCTCTTGAAACTCCGAGGCAGTCTTCTCAGTACCATCAAGGCCAGATGGCATGAGTCTGTCTTCTGACCAATTGCTGCTAGCTGATCCCGCACCACCTTGACCTTCGTCAAATGGCTATGTACCGTATCGCCTTCTTCCATATCAAGATTGTAGAGTTGATGCTGAAGAAGCACAATCCGGGCCACTAAATGACTCCGGATCTTCACTCTCAGATCGGGTAATTAGTCCCGTCCAGGTTCCCAGACTCTCCAAAGTTAGGGATAGTGAAAGAGAGAAAACTGGAGGAGGAGGAAGGGAAAGCAGGGCTGAAGAGGCTGTAGCTGTCGACATCTCTGCTGTATATACCACACAACAAAGTCAACCAAACTCAAATTCAGTAAACCAGAACTCAGAACGCACCTGACTGAACGTGAGTCACCCTCCTTCTCGCAAGGGCACAATCCTCCAGTCGTGGAAGTCGATTCCCTAGAGCTTCTGAATCAGGGTCGTCCTTCAGCAAGGTCCCTTCCTTCAGGCTCCCACACCTATGAGCCTCCTACTTGGGCTTTGATACCATGTTAGAAATGACCCAACAGAGGGTACATGCAGCGGAAATAATGCCCAGGAGCTCACACAGTGTGCGGTGTGGGTGTGGAATCACAAACTTCTTTACTTATGTGCATTCAATAGGTGTGCAGACTCATCAATAGACAATGAACCAAACTAGATAGAGAAACCACCAAGTAATATATTTCCGTCCACAACTATGGACACAATACAAGAGAGACAGAGCCAGAGTCCCACCAATGGTGTGGTCCTCTGTTCTTACCACAAAGTCCTTCTCCTATCTGCTGGCTATCTCTAGACTAGAATCCGCGTGCTCCACCTCGAGCGTGAGTAGACTTTCCGTCTAGGATGATCCTCTCCACCTTGCTGTCTGGAAACCAGCCTAGGTGGGCAGCCTCCTGGCTAAGTCTGCAGCCCTGCTAGCACCTCTCTATCTTCCTGAATGTAGGTCCAGAGGGTGGCTGCCTGCTGCTCCTTTCTGCTCTGGATCTGCTGCTGCAAGTGATATCCAAATAAGGCCTGAATGCCTTCTTTATATAGGCCCAAGAGCCTGGCCAGCCAACCGACCCAGCAGCCCTAGAAAGGGCCGACTGCTGGTCGGTTCAGCCACCTGCCCCTGGCCGACCAAAACCGACCCACAGCTCCCTATTTATGGGACTGTGGGCTGCCCTTTTGGGGCTCTCAATACAAGGGCCCTTGGCTCACCTTTCAAGGGCAGATGCCCTATAAATATAGGGTCCAGTCCAGCCTCTGATCCCCCTCTTTGCCACGTGGCCCTGCGCCACTGTCTGCCTCCATGTGAGGCCTGTTCCAGCCTGCTGTGCTGGCCTGCCAAGTTTCTTTCCAGGCCCCAAAGCACTGCTGTTCCTGCTGCTGTCAATGCGCTTTGTCCAGGGCTTGCTGCAGGTCGAGATCCTGCCTGCAACCCTTGCCATCCAGGTCGCTTCTTCCGTGACTGCATCCTGCCATGAAGGCTCCTTGAGCTGCCTCTGCCAGGCCCTTCACTAGCACCTGGGTGCCATGCTTTTGTGCTTAGGTTCACCCCCCCCATGCTCTCCTCATATGGGGGCTTACAGATGGGGCGGTGACCTCTCCAACAGTTGCATATACCTTCTACCTTTGTGAATCATTTACCATGTTTGTTTAAGGCAAATCATGTTTATTATATCTCAAAATCGCAGCTGTTTTACAGGATGGACGCCGCTTGAAGAAATATAGAGGGATGGGATCTCTGGAAGCTATGGCGAAAGGAAGCGATGCTCGGTATCTAGGTGACAAGTCTAGGATCAAGATTGCACAGGGAGTCTCAGGTGTTGTAGCTGACAAAGGGTCAGTCTACAAGTTAATACCTTACACCATGCATGCAGTGAAACAAGGCTTTCAAGATCTTGGAGTCAAGTCTATACAAGATGCTCATAAATCACTCACCAATGGAAGTATACAGTTGGAGGTATGTAACAACCCATTTGCCCGTCGCCCATCCTGCCCTTTTTATTTTTCTTTGTTGATTTGCCAACATGGTCGATAGAAGTCTTCAGAGTGTAGAAATGAGCGTATTTGGCTTGTCATATTGACAAAATGAGCATATTTGGCTTGTGATATAGAGAAAAATTGTTGAGCGAATCAAGTTAGTGCGTCTTTTTTTTCCATAATGCTTAAGTTTGACTCAGCAATGCTATTTGGATGGTGAAAAGAGAGTATAAAAAGTTAATACTCAGCAATTCTAGAAACTGCCTGTCTGAAATGCGAGGGAACTTCTGATTGGAATTGGCTTGGCTGATTTTTTGTGCACCAGTAATTATTATTATTATTTTTCAGGCTGGGTCAAAATTTATCAAGCAGGATCAAATACATATTAAGCATGCTCAATGAGATAATTACTATCAAGCAGAGATTGAGCCAGATGTGGTTAGTACTTAAAAATGTTGGAGATAAGTGCACACTAAGTGTACTATTTCCTAGTCTACATTTGTCTAAGTCTAAGTCTAAGTCTAAGTCTAGTCTTTATGTCTTGAGTGTGTGCCATGTGGCACTTCTATAATTATCCCATAAGCACTCTTGCTTTATGTCTTGTACTTTGGCCCATATATTCAATGGGTCACATCATTGTAATCAATCACTCTAGCTTGTGTCTTGTCTACACTCTTCTCAAGGTATTTCTTGTCTTTCAGTCTTGTTATTTCATTTCCAGTTTCTAGTTCTAGTTCTTGCTTCCATATTCCAACATGGTATCAGAGCTAGGTTGATCCCTCTTCTCTCCCCTCAGTCTGCCTCTTCTCAGATCTCTCCCCCGCTGCAGATCTGCGCTCCCTCTTCACATTTTCCCCTCTTTCTGCCCCGCCATTGCGCTCCAGATCTGTGCGCCAGATCTGTGTTTATTCCCGCTCCAGATCTGCGCCAGATCCGCGCTCCAGATCTGCGCCAGATCTGCGCTCCAGATCTGCGCAGTTCAGCCACAGATCTGAGCGCCAGATCTGCACAGTCCTGCTGTCACTCACCTGCTATCACGCCAGATCTGCGCAGTCCTGCACCCGCTCCTGCTGTCGCTCCTGCATCAACGTACCTGCTACCCGTATTCCGTACTCCGTACTCTGCTGTCTGTACAGTCCGTACGACTGTACGGAATCCGTACCTGCACAGGCCGACTTCTCCGACTTCTCCGTACCTGCACAGGCCGACTTCTCCAGCTCCATCTTCACGGAGATCTGCGCCATCTGTTCGACCTCCTTGACTGCGCCCTTTTTGCACCTCTACCTCTGCCTGGGATTAAGGTACTGAGCTTTGACTCTTTCAGATTAAAATCAAGTGCCATCTTATGAAAGAAGGTCTTTGGGACATTGTTCACTGTGCTGCTCCTGAAGGTCCCTCTGAGCAAGTTGTCACTGCCAAGAACGACAAAGCCTATGCTATCATATTGCTCGGCCTTGGAGATGATTACATTCATCACATCTCCGACATACAGTCTGCTCCTCAAGCATGGATCACTCTGGATACCCTTTTTGGAGCCCGATCTAAAAACTCTAAGATTGCACTTATGATCTCATTCTTTGATCTACATATGTAGGAAGGAGCTACTATAGCCTCTCATGTCAATTATCTTCGCAGTCTGATGGTTCAGCTTGCGTCAGTCAAGTCTCCCATCTCTGAAGATATTGCTATTGCTGTGCTTCTCAAAAGCTTACCTGACACCTATGCTACTCTTGTCACTACCTTCAAGTATCATAATAATCCTTCTCTTGAGGGTATCATCAATGCTCTCCAAGAGGAAGAAAGAACTCAACAACGAAAGGTAACTGACACTGCATTTTTAGCAAAGAAAGGAAGTTCTAAGGTAAGAAAGCCTTGCACCCATTGTGGCAAAACTAATCATATGGAGAAGGACTGTTTCAAGGCTCATCCATGCACCATTTGTGGCCATGATAATCACCGGGAGAGGGACTGCTACTCCAAAACCTCTACATCAGCCCTTGCATCTACCTCAGCCCATGTTGCTGCAACATCTCCATCAGCTGACCCTGCTGTTCCTTCCTCACATGATGAGAAGTGGGCTTTTTGATTACTTCTATGTCTTGTCTACCACCTTGACCACCGATGATGTAGGTCAAGGGGTTCTAGTGTCTTGGTCTTTCTGTTTGTCTACAGTCAGTCTTCTGTCTATCTAGTCTTGTCTGTCTGTCTATCAATTTGATTGTGTTTTGTTTTAGATCCATCTTGTCCCTACCCTTGTGGACCCATATGAGGATATTACTTGAGGAGGGGTGTCTCAGGATCTTTGTCTGTCATGTCTTCTATCTTGTCTCTCAGTCTATCAGTCTTTATGTCTGTATTCTAGTCTTGTCTTTCTGTCTTACTCCTAGTGTCCACTTACTGAGGGTGTTGGAGATAAGTGCACACTAAGTGTACTATTTCCTAGTCTACATTTGTCTAAGTCTAAGTCTAGTCTTTATGTCTTGAGTGTGTGCCATGTGGCACTTCTACAATTATCCCATAAGCACTCTTGCTTTATGTCTTGTACTTTGGCCCATATATTCAATGGGTCACATCATTGTAATCAATCAGTCTAGCTTGTGTCTTGTCTACACTCTTCTCAAGGTATTTCTTGTCTTTCAGTCTTGTTATTTCATTTCCAGTTTCTAGTTCTAGTTCTTGCTTCCATATTCCAACAAAAAATAGGTTGGGGCAACAGGGAAAATATTGAGAAATGTTGTACATCAACGAAGTAGATGTGGAGATGGTAACGAAGAATAGTTTGAAGATAATGGATGGAATTGAATTCGGGACCAAACAGGGAAAGCTTTGCAGAAGGGGTTGAAACTCTGATTCCTCAAGGCAGTCTCTTTTGGGGAAGTGAAGAAAAGGCATCCCCTAGGGTAGATACTCAATTTTATGTTTCTCTTTGATTCAGTATGGAGTAAAGTTCCTCTTTGATTCAATATGGAGTAATGTTCTCTTAAATACAGTTCTGTTGTGAGTTCACACAGTCTTCATCCAGTGGCTTTTTATCCCTGGTGGAACTATCTTTTAATTTTGCGATCAAGGACTTTTGTTCTTTTCCTGATATGTGTATTAAGTGGGTTCCACAAGTATTCTTTAAATGGAGATCAATATCTGGTTAGCTCAACTGTCTATTGCTGCCTACGCTGCCAAGATGGCAGTGCTGCCGTCAATGCTGGTGTGGCTGTGCTGCTGCTGCGACACACTTACTGCTGCTCCTGCAGCTGGGGCCTGTGACTTGTCTGTGTCCAATCATGACCTGGAGGATGCCAATCGCTGCTGGAAAATAATGCACCTTCCTATATGCAAATCATGACTGGTCCCATGTGCTTCTTGGACAGCTATATGCAGGGTTTCATTGAAAGGACTGATATTAATCTTGACTAGTTGCCAACCCGTGGCAAAGCCATGGCAATGAATGTTTGGGATTCCTCAGTCTTGGAATGAAAAGCCATCTTCCCCCAGCACTTCTGTACTATGGTGAATGCCCATCCTCATTGTAAAGGGAGAGGGGGACGTGAGGCATGCACAACATCAGAGGTGACCACGGGAACATCAACCTGCAACGAAGACACTTGCAACTCCATCTGCATCTGCGCTCAAACACTTATTCTTCTCACTGCCGCAAATGGTGAGTGCATGAAGCTGGAGAAGATCATGAACCATTAATGATCTTTGTGAGATAGTGGAAGCATGATGTAAGTCCATAGCACTGAGGAGGTGATAGATGAATGCAATATCTTCTTTTTCACCCCCTGCTTGCTCGCAGCAGCTTCTGTCTTCACTCTTCTTCTTGGCTGTGGGTTTCTCCTTCGACCCAGCCTTTTGGCTTATAATTCCAGCTAGCACCCACAAGGTGCTGCAGGAGTGCATGGAGTTGCTTCTGCGGATGTTGGCCAACCTGACATGGGTGGGAGAAAGAGCAGTCGTTGCCTGTCCTCAATGACGGGATGCATAAGTATGGTACAGTGTCCCATATCATGCATGCTTCATGTTGAGATCAAGGATGGGTGTAGAAAGACCAAATGTATTTGACAATACTATGGCAATGGCTCGTTCTAGATTTTTTTTCTTCAATCCCAGTATCTGCTAAGACAGAGCTTCCGGTCAGCCCCCTGAATCAATATCTGTGTTGATACATCCAGCGATTCAAGGAACTGCAGAAATTGTTGGGAGGATTTGGAGCTTGATGGAGGTCTATTGCCAGGGTCAGTAGGCAATAAAGTCGTAAGAGTGGAGCCTATTCTCTTACAGCTTCGTTCCTTTGACCTTCCATCTCCTTCCCTCGCAAAGCCTTGTGTCTTTTTACCTCCATTTGTCTCTTTGCCTCCCCCAAGCTCATCGAGCAATCCACGAAAGTTAGGGAGAGTCTTCCTTTGTGGCACGTGGCAGCTCTTCTCCTCCAAGCTGCCATATGTCATCCTTTTTTGGGGGGGGGGGGGGGAGGGGGATGTCTGTGGGTAATAGTTAATAGATGCTTTTGCAAATTTCTTCCTTTTGTTTTTCATAAAAGTTTTTGTTTACCTCTTTTTTCTTCTCTTTCATTTTCTCTTTTATTTTCTGTGTAGATTTTTGATCTTTAGAACAACAAAAACTCTAAATTTGTATGATTGGACTTATTCTAGTCTTACAAAGGTATACTTTTGCAACTTTCTGTTTTTTCCTCCTCTCTCTTTCTTGTGCATATAGTTTGTTTTCAGAAAAAGTGTAATGAAGGGGAAAAGGAGGCCAAGTTAGAGGCCCTTTAGGTGGAAAATGTGGAGGGACTATATAAGTCTCCATCCACCCACTACTATGTACTTTTTGATGTGACATCTAATCCTATCTACTCTCCCTTCCTCCTTCCTGCCTACGCTGACTCACTCTCCCTCTCTCTTCCCTACTCCCTCTCAATCTCTCCCTCTCTTCCTACCTCATTCTCTCTCTCCTACCCTTCCTCCCTCTTCCCCTCTCTCTCTCCCCCTTCTGCTCCTCTATCCCCCTTTCTCCAAATCTGTCCCTACCCCCTTCTCTACATTGGTATCAGAGCACCGACTTTGGCACCCTTGCTTCCCCTCTCACCCTTCACTTCAACTTTTACGCAAACGTGAGAGAGAACAATTATGGTCTAGCTAGTTGCCTAAGTGGAGAAACCAATGCTGCACAGCAGACCGGCCTAGAGAACCAGACTGAAACGAAGATGAAAGCTCCAAAAAAAGCTGTGCGCCATGGACAGAAACGAACGAATGAAATCTTCCAAAAGCTGTGCGCCAGGGATAGTCTCTCCACTGTGCACCAGGGATGGCCAGCCCAGCTGATCATTCACGCGGTCACGGAGCAGACAAGCACACTATGGATAGCGAGGCCAGCCACCAGCTCCCAAAAAAAAAAAAGGCGTAGGAGATTGCCATCGCCGTCGCGTACAGCAGGTTTGCCATGAATCCCTCAACTGTTATGAATCCCCTTGACGTTGCAAATTCCTACTATTCCGACGGAGCACCCACGTCCTTGCTCCCCCGTCATCCCCGCTTGCCTTAGCCAGGCCTTAGCCAGTCAGATCCCGAGCTCCTCTTGAAGCCATGTGATATCGTGTCTGAGCCCCTGGATAAGGGTGCCCTACTCGTGTATAATGCGGGCCTACTCCTGGGTGTATCGGACCTGCTCCGGTGTAATGTGTCAGCTCTACCCGACAGGCCCGGATGCTGTGTATCTCAGCCAATAGGTAGTCCCAAGCATCTGGTGGGGGCCTAAGATATCTTGGTCCAGGTGGGAACTGGATCTTTGGAGGGGTTGGAATGAAGGTGGGCTGTTGAGGTTGTATTGGGGGTGGGGACAGCGTCATCTGGGTGGGGGAGTGGTATGTAGGAGTAGCGAGGCCGGACGAGGTGATGAAGGGTGGCTAACTAAGAGGTAGAGGGGATATGAGGGAAAGTACTGTGGAGCCGTGGCCGGTTGGGCTAGTGGTGGGGCTATTGGAGAGAACTGTGATGATGATGCAGGAGAGGGGGAGGAGAGAGATGGCGTAGATGATGAGGTGGATGATGGTGGTGAAATAGTGGTGGTACCCATAGAGGTCGCGGATGTGCTGAGCGGCATGGGCTTCTGGTGGGCCCCTTTCTTCTGGGCCACGGTGCTGTCCACTGTCAAACTGCTCCGGTTGCTACGTTTCTTGAAGTCCTCCAAGCTGAGTTGCTTTTGTGTTTTCCCTTTGTCACCATTCCCCTTCCCCATCTCCTCGCGTACGCGAGTTTGGACTGAAGGGTCTCCCGCTTAGTCCCCTGTCCTCCTCATCCCCCTTTGCCATTCATTATGAGGGGGTGGCAGTAGCGGGCAAAGGAGGGGTTGCAGGAGGGCGGAGCTGTAGGCGGAGGGGGCAAAAAACACGAGCAGCTTGGGAGGGGCAGCGAGAGTGCCGGAGCGGGCAGGGCGGAGGGGAGCGGGTGCAGGGCGGAGAGGTAGGCGGTGGGCAGCAAAGGCGGATGAGCAGGGTCGCAGCAGCAGCAGAGGCGGAGGAGCAGGAGCGGGCAAAGGGCGGAGCAGAGGGAGGAGCTGCAGCAAGCAGGGGCAGAGCGGGGGGGGGGGGGAGGAGCGGATGAGCAGGGGCGGAAGGGAGGTGTGAGTAGGGTCGAGGGCAGAGGGGAGGTGCGAGTAGGGGCGGAGGGGAGAGCAGGGAGGTGCGAGTAGGGGCGGAGGGGAGAGCAGGTGGTGGAGGGGAGAGAAGTGTTCCAATGAAAATAGCAGCTTAAATGGCTATGAACAGCAAGAATCAAAAGCTGTCATTTTGGAGCACCCAAGGTTATACCTCCTAGCTTTGCAATGCGCCTTGATGGCACAAGGGCTAAATTCATGGATGCTTCATTGATGATGCTTCAAAGCACGGCAGAGAAGCAAATGGGCTAGCAAATCAGCAAACAAATTTGTGAGAAGGTCGGAGAGGTTGTGCACATTGCAATGCAGTCAATGGGAGAACAGCCCATGCTTCCTCCTATGCACCAAAATGATGGGGATGGGAAGATATTGTTCCACCCAAAGAGTCTCTCGGAGCTATGCAGCCCAGCCATGCTATGCCTCTCCCTAGTACGCAGCTAAATCATGCTTCAAAGCTGTGGAAGATGCCTGAATATGCAGGACAAAAATCTGGTTGTTTCCAGGCTATCACAGCTGCAATTGCAAAAGGGTTATGCTGGGATAGATGCTCAAATAAAAGCAGCAGCCTACATGAGGGAAACAAATATGGACAGCAAGGGGGCTGTTATATCAGTTTGCTGGACCGATACATTGCTCCAGATGATGCCCTGGCAGCTCAGCACATTAATGGAAGAAATGCCTATATTCAGAGTAGCCTACATAACAGTGACAATGAAGCAGGCCTGCGGGGTGAAAAGGTAGTTGAGGTGCCAAGAAATGATGAGCAAATCCGTGATATTGATCAAGATGCAGATGTTGACCAGCAAGATAAGGATGTGGATGCACCTACACTCCGTCCTTCGAGGCATGCAAACTTTGAGGGGACAGTTTTTGAGGAGGATGACAAAAATATAGAAGACATGATAGCAAGGGATGCCAAAGTAAACTTACCCACAGTGACAAGGAGCAGCTTGTGCAGCATGAAAGAGGTATGCAAGACAGTTTTACTTCTGAAGCTGTCTCACAACACATTCAAGAGCATGACAGTGGGAAATATGGCCACAACTTCAACATAACTGATGCCCTCACTGCTGCTCACTAGGTGAGTATAGTTGGGAGTTTTGCTTGCTACACTTAGCAGCCATTAGGAGAACAATGGCATCTCATAGGATTGCTGTAAATGAGAGGGCAGAACTTTGTAAGGGTGTCCTCGTGCTTGGTACAACAGGTGATAAATGCTGCCATGTATTGGCCATAGTTACCAGGCAACAGGAACGTTCCGGAAATTCGGTTGTCGGAACGGGAACGTTCTGGGAAGGGGGAACGGGAACTGGAACGCCATGTCATACACAACACGTCATCATATGGCTTAAAACTATGTTAGAAAATGAAAGAAACTAACATTTTACAGCTTTAAACTTTATATACAAGCTCTAAATACCCATTTGAAACTTTCAAAGAGCCTTTTTTTTTTTGTGGGAACGTTTCGGGCCGTTCTGGTTCCGGCCTGCCACCTGGAATGGCGTTCCATACGTCCCGGATGTTGGAACGCCGTTCCCTAGTAACTATGGTATTGGTAGTTGCAAAAGCAAATCCCTATGCAAATGATGAGGTTGAACAGACCATAGTTGCAAGAAACGGCCATTCCTTGCCAGGAAACAGAAACGGCGTTTCCGTTTCGTAATACCTTTTTTTTTGTGGTGTGGTTGGGTGGTTTTGCGGGGGGGGGGGGGGGGGTTGTTTTGTTGGGGGTGGTTGGCTCTCTTTTGATTAAATTGTTTTTTGCCCTCTTTTAATTAAAACGTTTTTTGCCGATTCGTCGCCTCGTGTCGTCATTTCTGCCGCCTCCTGTGCTGCTGCTTTCCAGCCTCTCCATCTTTGATTCTTGGGCCTTGGCACCTGCAGCTTGCTCTCCTCTCCATCCCTCCATTCTGCAGGTTGCTCTCCACCCTACAGGCTGTTGCCTGCTCTCCATCCTCTCCATCTTGCAGGCTGACAGTTGCTCTCCATCCTCAGCTTGCTCTCCATCCCTCCACTACCTCTCCTCTCTTACCTCTCCATCCTCCTCCTACCTCTCATCCTCCTCCTCCGACTGCTTCTACCTCTCCATCCTCTTTCACCTCCCCATCCTCCTTCTACCTCTCCATCCTTTCTCACCTCTCTATCATCCCTCTCACCTCTTCATTCTCCCTCTCAAACTTCGGATTGTGATAACTTCAAACTTGTTAGAACTTGGAACTTAGAACTCAGTTCATGACACATGTTGATTGTTGAAGCATCATTCATGCATAATAGATGATACGAGATAGATCAATCATCATAGGAATTTAGAATCATAGAAGCATGCATGATGCTTCAAGTATAGATAATTGTATTATGTATGATTTGCACTCTATTGATAATTATATTATGTATAAAAAATAAATTTTTATACATAAATTGTATCATATTGCCGTTTCTTCCGTTTCCGTTTCGGCGGGGGCCGGAAACTCCGTTTCTTCCGTTTTCGTTTCGGCTAGCAACTATGAAATAGACCCATGAGGGTTATGTTAGGACTAGTACTTATAGCTCATCAAAGCTGCCTACCAGTAACTTGCAGATATCACTAGCCTATGAGCTAGAAATTCATAAATATGTAAAATGGTTCTTTGTCTAGCAAGTTGCAGACATAAGCCAGCAAGACAAGCCCCGAGATACAGCTGTTTTGATTGCAGTCCTAATGCAGTGTGATGGTGATGCTTTTGGGCCACAAATTTTGGCATATTTGTCATTAGGGCATTATGCTTCTTTATGCCGCATGCAGTTATTACAGCTTACCAACAATGAAGGTCCATGGGTGTTGATATCATAGGAAGATCACCCATGTGTTTGCTAGTTCCTTCATTGCCACGTGCAGACTGTAATCATAGGAGGGAATCATGTTGTTGAAATGAATGGCTGCTTGATAGACATGCTTTCAAGCCTTGACGAAAATGAAGCTAGATTTGAGCATGGTGGCTATGGATCTGAGGGAAGCCGGTTGACGGGCTGTGGGCCTAGTGGAGAGACGGATGGCGGCTGGCTGATGGGAATCCCTTGAGCAATGGAGGCACCGATCGCGTGGTGTTAGATTGGTTCGTGGGAAGCTTCGGAGTAGTGCGGCAGTGGCTTTCCTGTTACCCGGTAGTTGACGCTCATGCTCGAGCTGTGATTGATGCTCAGGCTACTTAGGCTCGGGTGAGTGCATGTAGGATGTAGCCTGTAGGCTATCGGCACGCTGGAGCTTGTAGCAGTACATTGTCTGGGAAGTTCCTCCGGCTGATGTGTCCTGGTTCTGGTGGAAGGCTACTTCAACGAACTCAACAAGGAGCATGTGTCTCAGTTGTGGAGGCAGCTAGGCCATTCCAGTCAAGCCGTGAATCATTTCGACTCAGCCTCTTGGAGTGATTATCGATGGAGCTCTGCTGGGTTGTGTTGCGGAACGTTGCTGAATTCTGTCTGGTAGGGTCCTGGCTCTAGTTCTAGCGCAGTTGTTCAACCATGATGTATGCCACTTGCTTGGAGCACTACCATCATTGTACCGATATACCAAAGCAGGGGACCCCATGGACACTAGGAACTACCGCACTCTTATGATTGGCCACACTTTCGCCAAGATCTATGGGTCGATACTAGAGAGAAAGATCATTAGCCACAAAGAGGCTCATGGCTAGCGGGCTCTAGGGAAGACAAAATTTCAAAGACAACACTCCACCCTAGACCACATCTTCACCTTGAGGGCTATCATTGAGGACACAAGGTCGAGACACCAAGAAGTCTACACTTGCTTTTGACAAGAAGTCTACGCCAAGACTTTCAAAAGGCCTTTGACACTGTCCCACAATCCCACCTCAACAGGAGGTTATAGGAGATGCAGATTCCAGAGATTATGATTTGGGGAGTGATGAGCCTTTACGAGTCCGTCAGAGGGAGAGTTCATACCCCAGGAGGCCTATCAGATTGGGTTGAGAGCACGATCGGGATGAAACAAGGGTGCCCCCTTTCACTGACTCTCTTCGGGCTCTACATTGATGAGATCACATCCTATAGACTGCCTAGGAGGCGAGGGATCACTGCTGGTGAAACCGGCCTCTAATCACTCAGAGGGCAGTGGAACTAAACCTTTAATCACTTCAGCACTTATTTACAGCTCACAAAGCATATATCACAACCATTAACCATTGCATAATCACCATTTGGCATTTACCCATTTGTTCACAAACAAAACCACTGAAAAAGGGATGGAGGCTAGGAGGCGAGGGATCACTGCTGGTGAAACCGGCCTCCAATCACTCAGAGGGCAGTGGAACTAAATCTTTAATCACTTCAGCACTTATTTACAGCTCACAAAGCATATATCACAACCATTAACCATTGCATAAGCACCATTTGGCATTTATCCATTTGTTCACAAACAAAACCACTGAAAAAGGGATGGAGGCTAAAATGCCCCTGCTCAACAAACATAGACAAGTGCACCCGATTGGCCCCAAACACCGTGGCGTCCCTTTCGGTATTTCTTTATATTTCACAGTGAAATGATTACAAGTTGCATCTAGGAGACCTTCCTTGCAATTGAGCACGCAGCCTCAATTCATTGAGCCTTCGTAAGCCTCTCAACCCAAAGGCATTCTCTTTTCCGAGTGCAATTCCATTGGTTGTCTAGATGCAATCACACTGCACCCCAGCTGCACTCTCTTTGAGTGGTTTTCGGATGGCATTCACAAAGCTTTTCAAAGCTCCAAAATAAAATCAGCAAAGTATCCAACCAAAGAATGACTCATGTAGCAGTGCTTGGGCACCTGTGAACCAAGAAAGAGGCGGCACACGAGGCCAACCAATAGCTTATGGCAAAAAGAAATTGCAGCAGCAAAATCACAACTCACCAAGCCCTGAAAACTCGAACCAAGTCCTCAATCGCCAAGAGGACATAGTAGCCAATGCCCAATTGCATTCTCAGCCAAAGAGGAGTGCAAAGGCCTGAAGAAAGAGCATTTACAAGAGCCGACCAACAAGAATTCCATTGAAAAATGCGAAAAGAAGCACTTCTGTCGCGAAGAAGTGGGAGTTCTTGGGCTCAAAAGAAGCGTGCTTCAGAGAGGAATGCATTGAGAAGGTTTTGGAGAAGTTTCATCGCCTGATCCAAAACTGAGGAAAATCAGTCAACCAGCGCGTGGGATCACTCGAAATTCAACAGAAAACTGTAGCTTTGCAAGAGGAGAGGCCCAGGAGGTTGTAGAAGCAAAAAGGTCACTTTTGCAAATTCGACCAGCAAAAGAAGTGCTCAGCTCTGCCCGTTCTACCAAGCGCACAGAGGGAAAAGCATATCACTGCGAAGGGGAGGCATAGGGGAAGCCATCGGGCCACTTCTTCTGTCGTGAAGAAGTGGGAGTTCTTGGGCTCAAAAGAAGCGTGTTTCAGAGAGGAATGCATTGAGAAGGTTTTGGCGAAGTTTCATCGCCTGAAAGTCCTCCAAAACTGAGAAAAACCAGTCAACCAGCGCGTGGGATCACTCGAAATTCAACAGAAAACTGTAGCTTTGCAAGAAGAGAGGCCCAGGAGGTTATAGAAGCAAAAAGGTTACTTTTGCAAATTCGACCAGCAAAAGAAGTGCTCAACTCTGCCCGTTCTACCAAGCGCACAGCGGGAAAAGCATATCACTGCGAAGGGGAGGCATAGGGGAAGCCATCGGGCCAAACGGAAGTCGAGGAATCCAAACGGGTGAGTAGTTATGAAGAAAAACAGAATTCAGCTGAAGGAGGCTGAAAAACCAGTCCAAAATCCGAACAAAGGGAGAAGATGAGAGAGAAAACCACACATGTGAAGTTTAGAAGGCCCAGGAAGGTCCAGGAATGGCAGAGGAGCATGTAGAAGGCACTAGAGCCACTTGGAACTCTAGGGGGGCCATTGAAGGTACATGGCCCTCTTGGGGACCATTAAAAATGCCACATCATCCTTTTCCAACAACCACTCTTTTAATTCCTTGGAATGCCTTTGGGCCTAGGGATTAATTATGCTTATTTGCTAGGCACCATGCCGTGTTTAATTACACATTATTAAGCCCACGCTTGGACTTTTAAAACCAAAGTTGTCACGGTCTTGTAGTACATTAAAGTACTTAGAATTTCACGCCCCCGTGACAGCTGGCTAGACTTGATGATACATATATTACTATATGTAGATGACGTAGTCCTCATATCATCTTCAACAGAGGGATTGCATAAACACCTGCAAAGAGAGAGACTTGACAGTCAACCTTGGGAAGACCTCATGTACCTCACAGACGTAGTTTCACTTACCAGGGTGAACCGATGGAGATAGTGCAATCTTACAGATACTTTGGGACAGTCTTCACAGGGCCGATTTTCACGATGATCCATGCAGCTAGGGCGAGGGCAGGGTGCTTTGATGACCCATGCAGCCAGGGCGAGGGCAGGGTGCTTTGGCCCGCCGACTAGAGGGGCAGCCCTTCTAGACGCACTTTTAGGATCCATCGACGAAGGGCTAACTTTTCAACAACCTAGTAAGGCCGACTGCTATGTATGTAGCACCTTTTTGGGGGAGTGATCTCTCGGTGACAGAGTGTGTAATGAAGGCCAAAAGTGGGTTAAGTTAGTGGGGGTTAGGATAACTAGTATTTTTGGTGTTTGCAAGATAGAGGGGTCTAAAGGGCTAGGGAGGTACTATATACAGTTCGTAGTCCTTCATGATCCCGTGTTCTCCGGTTATGGAGCCGATGGTGTGCAGGCTGCAGCCCATACATTATGTGCAGTGAACAGATGACAAGTAGTGGGCCTGAGCATAGATGACATATCATGTGGTGCCTACCTCGGGCCGTCATAGAGAGATCTTGCATATGTGTGCCACACATTTGAATTTGTTATGGGAAGAGGCGGCTTTCCCTCCGATAGAACCCCCCCACCCAATGGTAGGATCTCCCCCTCGAAAAGATATGATCACCTCATCCATCCATCATGTGCACCATTCCCTCCCTCCGGTGCTCTTGCTGTAGGAGAGTGAGGTCATCATCCAAATAAATCTCAGTTCCTTTCAAGGTTGCCCTCATGCTGATGGGGGTAGACCTGTCCATTGCAGTCCCTCGCTTCTTCACTAGTGGTCTCATTGGTGTCTCCGTCTTGCCCACTCTCCACGCTGTTTCACAACTAAGATTGATTCCCATCTTATTGGACAAGACTTTGGCATCTGTCATTTGTTAGAATGTCACTGCCCCACTGGTGAGCCCCCGATTTGAGGGGACAAGGGGGCAGGAGACTATAGGGGGCTTGGGGGGGAAAACCAGAGGACCTACCTGGCCTGGAATCTGCGCAGCATTGGAGGCGCCTCCTGGAGCAGCATATAGGTGGCGTCTGCAGACTGCATCGGCAGCCCATGTGCTTGGCATGTGGGCCTTTATATAGGCCTGCCAGATCAGCCAGCAAGTGGCCAACCAGCCTGGTCGTTGGTGGAGCCCTAGAGGTCGGTGCTGCAGCAGGAGGCCGACCCCCTGCTGGTCGGTTTTCTGAGCCCCGCAATGCCTATAAATAGCCCCCCCTATCCCCCTCATTTCTCATCACAAGCACTGAAAGCCTTGCACGTGGGCAAGCGTGCTAGGAGAGAACACTCAGCCCTTTTGTATCAACATCTCTTTGCTGTTTTCTCTGCTCACCTTTTGAGCTTTTGTCAGCCCACTGATAGTGGAAGAACACATCTGAGTTCTCTCTCTCTCTCTCTCTCTCTCTGAGAAAGGTTTTCTGTTCGAGTGTGATCATCTACGTCATTCCACTGAGTGTTGTATGAGCTGCGATTGGGAGTGAGAGGAGTGAGTGATTCTATCCTCTACTTTCCAACATGGTATCAGAGCGGTTTCCAGCTCTAGAATGGAGTTCCTCAGCAAGAAGGCGACTCCAATCGACACTTAGGTTTGCTGCGTGGTCAAGTTCTAGTTCATTTTCAGTTTGCTGTTTGCTATTACAGCAAAGATGGAGAACAAGGATTCATCTGTAGCCTCTTCAGCCCCTTGTCTTCCTTCCTCCTCCTCTAGATGTCTCTCTTTCACCATCCCTAACTTTGGAGAGTCTAGGAAACTGGACGGGACAAGCTACCCGATTTGGAAGGTGAAGATACGGAGTCCTCTAGTGGCTCGGAAGGTGTGGAAATTGACAATAGGAGTGGAGGCAAAGCCGGAAGATCTGTTGGACAACAAGGGGAAGATTCTCATTCTAGTAGATGGAGAGGAGCTCGAAGGTTGGGAAGGTAGAGATGCCCACTTTTTGGCATTGATCATAGGGACCACTGCGGACTCTGTGCTTCCTCACATCCAGATGGCCGAGACGTTTGTCAGAGGCGTGGGCCATTCTGAAGGATATGTACGAGGAAGACAACATCTCGAATCTTGCTTTTTTAACATCAACTATACAATCTGGATATGAACGAGGGGGACAATGTTCATGACTATCTGACAAAAGTCAAGGTGGTAAGGGACTAGCTCGCAGCAGCTAGTCAAAAGGTAGACTCAAGTCATCTAGTGTTGTTGACTCTACACAAGCTACCTCGCAGTTTCAAGAGTTTCGTGACTACGGTCACTGTAGGATAGAGGACCAAGCCTCTCACCTTCGAAGAGCTTGGCCCTTTACTATTGCAGGAAGAGGATCGGGAAAAACTATTAACTCAATCGGACGAAAAGGCTCCCATGGCAAGGGACAAGCCCAGCAAGGGCAAGTTCAAAGACTCCAAGAACAAGAAGACTGAGGATGCAGAGAAAAAGAGGTAGATGAAGTGCTTCTATTGTGAAAAGCTTGGTCATTCAGCTAAGGAATGCCGCAAGAAGAAGGCGGACCTCAAGCGAAAGAAGGGAGTTTAAAGCCAAGGAGGAGCCAAAGATTGAATTGACTACCTTCGCTCTCTTTATCATTACTGAGTTACTGCTCAGCCTATGTAGTCAGTGAAGGAAAGGAAGGCTGGTACGTGGACAGTGGAGCTTCCAAACACGTCTAACAAGGAGTAGTTCAAATCCATGGAAGGTACGCATCTCGATTCCAAGGTCATTGTGGGGGATAACCGGACATGCCCTGTGAAGGGTGTTGGTAGTATTCCATTCATCACGACTGTAGGAAACGAGGAGCTGATTTTTGGTGTACTCTATGTACCGAATTTGTGCAAGAACCTTTTGTCTGTCGGTTAGATGGACAAGCACAACATGTCAGTCTTATTCGACAATAGCAAAGTCATTGTCACATCCAAGGTAAATGGAAAGGTGGTGGCTCAAGGCATTGAGGAGCAAGGGCTATATCGGCTCAACGCTCTATTGGTGCACGGGGACCATGGCAGATCCAAATTGTGGCATGAGCGGTTCGGTCACGCCAATTATGGCACTCTTGCCAAGATGCAAAAGTCCAAGATGGTGGATGGACTTTCACCGATTGCAGGCAATGATCGTGTTTGCAGGGCTTGCTTGGAGGGCAAGCAACACATGGACAAGTTCCCACAGGAGGCCTCTTCATGGGCCAAGAAGCCGCTCGAGTTGGTTCATTCCGACATCTGCGGCTCGATGTCAACAAATTCATTCGCAGGTTCGCGATATTCTCTTTTATTTGTGGATGAGTTCAGTCGCATGACGTGGGTATTTTGCCTGGCCAAGAAGTCTCAGGCTTATGAGAAATTCAAAGACTGGAAGGTCCAGGTAGAGAAGGAGAGCTGGGAGGTAATCAAAGCCTTCCGCATAGACAGAGGGGGGGAGTTGACTTCTACCGAGTTCAATGGATTATGCAAGAAGCACGGGATCAAGAGAGAACTCACTACAACTTGCACATCTTAGCAGAATGGAGTTACTGAGTGGAAGGACAAGGCCGTCATAGAGACAGATTTGACCATGTTGCGAGGGAGAAATCTTCCGAAAGCTTATTAGGGTGAAGCCGTGAACACTGCCATTCACATCCTCAACAGAACCAAGACCAAGGCTGTATGAAGCTTACTATGGTAAGAAGCCAACAATATCTCATTTATGGATTTTTGGTTCTGATGCATTTGTTCATGTGCATAAAGATGAGTTGATGAAGCTTGATTCCCATAGCTGAAGATGTATCTTTGTGGGATACAGTGAAGAATCCAAGGCCTATCGTCTTTTCGACCCGGTCAAGAAGCAAATCCTTATCAACAGGGACGTGATCTTTGAGGAGTTAGAGCCCTTGCCTGCAGAAGAGGTTCAAGAACTTCTGTCATTACCCCCACCCAAGGTCACCATCCAAGAGGTGGAGACGACTGAAGAACCCGAGGAGGAGGAGGAGCATGTTGTTCCAGAACCGGCTTCAAAGGCAACTTCAGCAGAGGCACCTCCGTCAGAGAAGAAGCTACCTCAGTGGTATTTGAAGACTTTAGTAGCAGACTCACGGGTCACGGACATTCCCAAGAGAAGTTTCGGAGCACGGCAGTCTCAACGCAACATGAAGACTCCCTCCGTGAACTATGCTATGGTGGCTCAGCTTGATGAGCCCCGTTCCTTCGAGGAAGCGAAGGATATTCCAGAATGGCAGGAAGCCATGCAAGCAGAGATGGATGCCATTCTGAAAAATGACACCTGGGATTTGGTAGCCAAGCTGACCAAGCGGAAGGTAATTGGTAAATGGGTGCACAAGCTTAAGTTCAAGTCACATGGGAGCTTGGACAAGTACAACGCGAGATTGGTGGTGAAAGGCTATGCACAGTTAGAAGGACTTGACTTCGACGAGACCTTCACCCCCACAACCATGATGGTGACCAGTTGGACAATCATTGCCTTGGCTACTCATTACAGTTGGCCTATTTTTCAGATGGACGTCAAGTCTGCATTTTTGAATGGAACCCTGGAGGAGGAGGTATATGTGGCACAACCACCAGGATTTCAGATTGCAGGATCCCCATCAAAAGTATGCAAGCTGAAGGCCTTATACGGGCTGAAACAGGTTTCCAGAGCATGGTGCTAGTGGATATATGTTTTCTTTCAGAAAATCGGGCTTCAGAGGAGTCCATTAGAGGCAAATATTTATCTCGACTCAGAGGGGGATTTGCGGCTGGTATTAATCCTGTATGTGGATGACCTCATCATTACAGGAGATCATATGAAGAAGATTGCTCAGGTCAAGAGACTTCTCATGGAGGAGTTTGAGATGACGGACTTGGGCGTACTTCATTACCTTATTGGGATTGAAGTGAAGCAGGGAAAGAGCTGCATCTTTATCTCACAGGAAAAGTATTGCAGGGAGCTACTCAAACGCTTTCAGATGGAAGATTGCAAAGCAGCAGGGACTCCCATGGAAGCTGGTGTGTACATGATCCATCTCAGCTGGTTGATTCATCACTGTATCGACACATAGTGGGGAGTTTGCTTTACCTCACCAATACCAGACCGGATATTTCTTTCTTAGTTGGATTGCTCTGTGAGTTCTCCACCACACCCAAGAAAGCCCATTGGGATGCACGTATGAGGGTACTAAGATAATGAAAGGTACTTGCACCTATGACATCACTTACACGAGAGGCATTGAGTTGGGAGGTTTCTGCGACAGTGATTGGGCAGGTGATATTGACACCCGAAGATCGACTTTTGGATACTGTTTCATACTCTCATGAGGAGCTGTGTCATGGTTGAGGAAGAAACAACCTACTGTTGCCCTTTCATCAAGAGAGAGAGAGAGAGATTATAGGGCTGCTTGTATAGCGGCATGCGAAACATTGTGGCTCAGGTGGTCTTGGGGGACATGAATGTGGCCCAAGAAGATGCGATGCTGATCATGTGCGACAACTAGAGTTGCATAGCAATCACCAGCAACCCCATGTTTCACGCATGGACGAAGCACATCGAGGTCCACTACCACTTTGTTTGAGAACTCATCGACGAAGGTGTCATAGAGTTGATCTACTGCCCGATTGATGACGACATCTCGGATGTCTTCACGAAGGGGAGCAGATGGAACACCTCATTCGACGCATGGGGATCGGCCCACAGTTGTGTCATTGAGAGGGGGTGTTAGAATGTCACTGTCCCACTTGTGAGCCCCCGATTGGAGGGGACAAGGGGGCAGGAGACTATAGGGGGATGGGGGGGGGGGAAAACCAGAGGAACTACCTGGCCTGGAACCCGTGCAGCAGGATGATATGGTGCAGCATTGGAGGCGCCTCCTGGAGCAGCATATAGGCGGGGTCTGCAGACTGCATCAGCAGCCCATGTGCTGGGCACATGGGCCTTTATATAGGCCCCAGCACATGGGCCTTTATATAGGCCTGACACAAGCCGGCCAGATCAGCCAGCAAGTGGCCGACCAGCCTGGTCGGTGGTGAAGCCCTAGAGGTCGGTGCTGCAGCAGGGGGCGGACCCCCTGCTGGTCAGTTTTCTGAGCCCAGCAATGGGCCTATAAATAGCTCCCCTTATCCCCCTCATTTCTAAGCACTGAAAGCCTTGCACCCGGGCAAGCGTGCTAGGAGAGGAGAACATTCAGCCCTTTTGTATCAGCATCTCTTTGCTGTTTTCTCTGCTCACCTTTTGAGCTTTTGTCAGCCCACTGATAGTGGAAGAATACATCTGAGTTTTGTCTCTATCTTTCTCTCTCTCTTCGAGAAAGGTTTTCTGTTCGAGTGTAATCATCTATGTCAGTCCACTGAGTGTTGTATGAGCTGCGATCGGGAGTGAGAGGAGTGAGTGATTCTATCCTCTACTTTCCAACACCATTGGGGTGTCTCCCATTGCTAGGTCTCTAACTAAAACATTTAGTGCCTTGCTGGCCCTCTTTTTTCTTCCTCCAAGGCTTCAGTTGGGGGCTGATGTACCTTTTTCAACCACATCCTTCCACTCCATCTTTGCCTCTCCCTTGCTGATTTGTTGAGAGAGAGAGAGAGAGAGAGATTCAGTTGGTTATTCTCAGGGGTATTCAGCACTATATAAGGAGGCCTTTGGGGCCTCACTCGGCATCCAGCAGAGCAGCCATTCACGAGCAGAAAGGAGCAGCAGAAGACCCTGCTTTGGGCCTACATCCAGGAGGTGAAGGTGTTACGCTCTAGCCGAGGTAGCATGACCTCGGAAGAATCAGTCGACATTTCCCTTAAAGGATCTATCTCTGTAATATATGTGTTTGCGCTTCATGTAAATGATCGGGAGGGATTTAATGTCAAGGTCCTAGGTGAGGGCTGATAGCACCAGACTAGGTAGATCTAAGGCCAAGGGCCTAGTGCAAAGATTGTGCCTAGGGGCAAGGAATTTAATGCATCCCAAGAGAGGGGTGAAATGTTGCATTAGGAAGGCCCTATATGGATGACATGTGGCATCTAGATCTATCTAGGGAATTGGGGCTTGCCGAGGCTAGAGAGAGAAGAGAAGGAAAGGATTCACGTTGAATTTGTAACGAAGATCTCTGTCTGCTTGTTAGCCTCAGCGAGATATGGCTGGGTGGAGATTCATGGTGCTACTCCCGTGATCTTCAAGAGGGGAAGTAGAGATAGTGCTTAACAGAAGGAGGGACAGATAGGGTTCTTCAGCGCACAGCCTATTCCATCGCAGCACTACTCCAACTGTTTCTCGCTTCTGGTATCAGACACCCTTCTCTCAGATTTCGCTAGTTCCGCTCGCTTCTGCTCTCCTGCGATTTGCCACCTCTCTCACGAGCGTCTGATCACCGCTTACCCGCTATTCTCAGCGTAAGGCTTCTTTCTGCTCAGAAAGATGCTGTACCATAGGCTTTCTTCTTCGGCAGTAAGGTGCGGGGATCATGGACGGAGAGTCTACATAAGCTCAGAGAGGCGCACACGGGCTCAGTGATATAGGAGTGCCAAGCAAATAGTAGGAGAACTTTTGGTAAAATCAGAGGACCACGGTTTGGTGGGCCTCTGCGTCTCTCTTTTGTATTGTGTCCGGTTTTGGATGGAAATGTACTTTTTTGGATTCTATATCTTTCTTGGAGCACTGTCTATTTACTAGCTTGCATATACACACAAATGGTTGTGAAGTACACACAGTAAAGAAGTTGTGATATCATAGCCAAACATTTCTGCGTGCATTCCTGGGATGCTCTATCAGTCTTCGGCTGCGGGATACCCTCTGCAGGGTGCCCAAGCTGGGCATCCGTAAAGGAGTCCTGTTGAGCAAGAATGGTGTATAGAAACTTTCGCATATCCCAATTCCACATATGTGCCTGCGAGTCGTTGATGAGATCCGGGAAAAGAGGCTGTGGGCGTAGACTCACTAGGAGGGTTATTAGTTGCTACTGGCAAATATATACTCTGTCCACTCCCTTATGGTCGGGGAAGATCCAGCTCCTAGGGAGTTCTTGTGGATATTGTCTTTTGAATATTTCTCTCTTTTCTTCTGCCGCCTGACATTTTTTAAAGAGTTTTGTTCTCAGACAAAGACAAGTGTTTCTGAATAGACTGGCGATATGCATCTATGCAGCTCATTGCATATAAAGTCTGCATGTAGTATCTGGCTCGTAGATCTGATTTGATTATAGAAGCACTTGATCTGAAAGTCGATAAATAAAGTCTGCCAAGGCAACTGCTCTGTTGTTGCATACGTTTATCAAATGCAATGTGCTGTTACAATTTTGAGCCGTGCAAATTGAATTCTCTCGTCTCCCTTCTTGATTTTCCCAAGTAATTTTAAAATCTGGGCATTCCCTCATCTGCTCGCTTAGCAGTCATGTTGGCTTTTACTGGCAGAGCACCCTGTTGCAGTAACCAAATTTTCAATCCTTCCGCTTTGAGCCAATTCTTTAACTTGTATAATTCACAAATTTTGGACAGTAATTGTTACTGCCTTCCACATTGGCCTATCGAATGCATGCTTTGTATGCATGTTACTATCTCACCCTGTAGTCAACTCCCTCTCATGTTGCTCACATATGTGTGCTAATGTCATGGGTACACATCTTCCTGTGTTGTACAGATCTTGTTCATAGGTTGCAAATCATGTCTGGACTCTGCTTCTCCTCCTTCCAACTTGCTTCTCATGTCCTTAGAAGTTGCTTCATGTAGAGCATCCTTGCCTTCAGAATTATCATTGCCACAGGTTTCATGTGCTGTTCTGTTCTATTCCATGGTCTGGTTTTTCTGAAGGAAATAAGAAAGAATTCTGTTTTTACCAGTTTGTTGATACAGCTTGTACCAATTTGCTTTTCATCTTAAGGAAGAAAAATGGAAACTAGGCTTGTTCTTGCTGTGCTTTACTTAGCCATGACGTGTTGAATTTTACTTGAGGCTTCTCAAATTATCACAATGCGTCTCACCCTGATTTTCTCTGGTGAATTGGAAGTTCTGATGTTACATGGATCTTCTTGATGGTCTGGAGTGTTTCTTCAGCAAGCGTTTCCCTGGTTTTGACTCCAGAAGTTCAAATTGCAGGTTCGTACTGGTGCTGCCCAAGTTGAAGGGGGAATACATGACTTACTGTCGTATGAGAAGACGCGGTTTTGAATTGCTTGCAATTTCACTGAACTACATGCTTTGCCTAACCATTGCCTGAATTATGCCTTTTTCTTGGTCGCAGTTTGCTGGGCACATATCTAAGCAGCATATTTGATTTGCCAGGGTCTCTTCTTATTTTTGTGTATTTTTTCTAACTCATGAGCTTCATAGCAGGCAGTCAAGTCTCTCGCATAGCTAAATCTATTATTCTTAAAGATGATGTGGTTGTTTTCCTTCTGCTGATAATTCTCTCGGGTAATCTAGTGTGATTATGCTCTATACAGTTTGCTTGTCTTATCATTGAATCTTGGTTTTGCCTTTTTTAACTCCTTGTTTGGCACAATTGCCAATGTGGTGGTGGCTTATTTTCATTTTAGTTTTGTGGCTCATTCCGTTTAACAGACATAGGCTTTAAAGTCTAGAAGCTTTCATCCTCCCTTACTAGATTGCTTCTAAGGTTTCTAGTGGTTTTAAAGGGATGGACACCGATACAAAGGACATGATGAATGTTGGACAATGGGGCAGAACAACGAAACCTAGAAATTTTTGAGACCTATGGTCAAGTTCAATCCCTTTTACAATTGAAGAGGTTTGAACCATGGTAGATGAACCTTATTCATCAGCAAGAAGCTACTCTAGTTCCATCCCTACTTTAGCATCATGCAATTGTGCAAGCTTTTCATCGAGATAGAGAAACAAACTTGGTACTTCATGCTATGAAATACTGCTACACCATTGAGAAGATCGCCAAGTTCCCTTTGATGAATTCATTGCATGTGAGCCATGCATAATCTAGGGCTAATTTATCAATGGTCCACCATCTCACCATCTGGTTTGGCTAGCCTTTGAACCATGGGCGTTGAATAGAAGACATCATTTGTAGTTCAAGGTGAGGATGGAAAAATAAAAGAGCAACATGATGAATTTTGGACACTCCTAGAGAACAATGAAAACTAGAAACTACGTCAAGGTCAATCCCCTAGTACAACTAAAGGGGTTTACATGCCTCAATCCACCATGCTTAATTGGGTGTGCAATAACATGCCATCATGTGTAATTTAAGGTGAGGATGGCAAACTAAGAGAGCAATAGACCATTGGGAGCCATCGTCTATAGTGTAGTGATCATGGTACATGGTCAAATTTTCTCTAGGCTTGTGATTTTATGGACACATATTTCCCTCAATGATTTGTCCAGATGGTTAAATATTCTCTAGGATGTGAGATTGTGTGAGGAGGCTTCACGTTCTTGGAAATCCTTAATATTAATCATGGCTCAAATTGGGACGAGGTGTTCATGATTACCCGTGAAGGTGTACCCACTCCAGAAGGAAATCCATAATGAAAGAAACAAAGGATTGCTCCTTGGTGAAATTGTGTAACCCCTTGGAGTTGTGTTACACATAGACAGCGTGATATGTGGTCAACATGATAGATGGGGTGAATTAGGCAAAAGAAATAGACAATGAATGCCAACAATGCACAATGAACAAAAGCTCTATGTGTGTCATATGGGAAAACAATTGATTAAATATGGAAAGCTCAATGTGAGATATATAGGAAGACAAAACATCACTATTGATTAAATATGGATAGTAGAAATTGGAGATAGAATTGAGAATACAACAAAAGGCCTAGCTATTCATTTGTTAGCGGATCGAGAGTGCACAACATAGGTAATTGTATATTATGCGTTGTACACTAGATGTATTGATCATAAACATGAATATATATATACATGAGAAATTGTTAGAGTTAGGGTTAAGGTTTTCACATCCTTAACACTCCCTTTTAAATTGCATCAGGTTAGTAGAGGATTCATGTACAATATCTTTGTTTTAAAATTTTACCTGGTGCATATGATAACGACCAAAACTGAAAAAGAGAGTGAAAAAATTAGAGTACTATGTGCAGTGTGAGCATAGTGACTATAGAACCAAAAAAATTGAAGTCCGTATGCATCAAAGATTGGTTGATCATATGATGATATTGTGAATACTTGCGTGCATGACAACATGATAAACATGTCAAAGATGGATAAGTCATATGTCATTGGAAACTATGAAGGTGCTCTGATAAAGAAGCATTGTTTGTTGAAATGTGAGGCTAGTTGGTGTAGTACATACAAGGGGGTCATCAACCCAAAAGCACTGACAACAATGATTGATATATTTTGCAATAGAATAATCTTTGTCAAAGGATGCATGGTCGTAGAAGACTACATAGTTAGTGCAACGAGAGTAATCTAATGGCTACATAAAAAGCTAAGGTCGAAGGCTATGCTCTATTGAAGAAGAGGCTCATAAATTAGCAAAGCTATGGCAATCCAATCCAATGTGTATGCTCAATTGGCGTGAACGGAAAGTGGCATGGGATGGAACGCCCGTCATACGCTCAAGGTCGTGATAATATTATAAAGGCCTAAATGCATGGAATATAACTAAAAAGATATCCTTGAGGCATATGAGGTGTCGACTACTGTTGATGTTAGGACAATGTGAAGTCTTGAATCCAACCACTAATTTGCATTGAGTATGGATTGCACTGGGATAGGACTACATCGATACATGAACTTCCTCTTATGAAGGAATGAACTATTGATTTGAAGAGATGGTGGTGATCATTGGATCCAAGTATGGTGCAATGTGGAATGATTGAGATGATGTTGGAATGTCCTAATAAGATTGATCTGTTGAGACCATTGCTAGTGGAAAGTGAGTCTAAAGATATGATATGCTCCATGTCGGAGGTGAAAGCATTAGTGATGGATGCTAAAATGAAATCATCCGAGGATCTAGGTGCATTGTGGCATTTATCTCTACACATTGCTGGAGATATTAAAGCCATTAGTTTGTCACTTGTTGAACTAGGTACCTCACGTAATGGTATTGCATGTCAAATTTTTTGCTTCTTTTGTGGTTGCAATCATTTTTGCTCAGCTCACAGCCATTATTGTTGTTATAAAGAGTCTTGCCTATGAATTGAAGCCCGAGTTCCTTGGCTAGTGCTTGTAGCCAAACATGTTCTTTGGTGGCATTGCAACTATAATAGATTTGGATTTTGCTAAGGCCCAAGAGATGGGGCCTCCTACAAGAAGAAACACATATCCATTTGTGGACTTGCTATCATCTAGATCATTAGCCCAATAAGACTCCATATAGCCAAGGAGATCTGAGGAGTGGCGATAATATGCAATGTCGAATTCAACTCTACACTTGAGGTTTTTGAGCATGTGTTTCGCGGCTAGCCACCATCATTGAAGCCTGAGTTCCTTAGCTAGTGCTTGTAGCCAAATATGTTCTTTGGTGGCATTGCAACTGTAATAGATTTGGATTTTCCTGAGGCCCAAGAGATGGGGCTGTTAAATTACATGGTGCAGCGGAACAAAAACTGAACAAAGAATAGAGAGTACACAACAAACTCGAGAGGAACAAACTTTTCCTTTAATACTGATGTAGTACAGATGATGGCTCCGTCCACCCGTGCGCTCCCACAGTGGAGCTTAGATGACGATCTAGACAGATACTAGGTGAAGAGCTAGATCTGATTTGAACTGATCTGATGCAATGGACTGGGGAGGTCGCCTCTTTATAGCTATGAGGACGGTAGTCGGATCAACGTAGTCGACCTAGTCGGTGGAGCCGACCAGTCAACCTAGTCGGTGGAACCGACTAGTCATCCATGGAATATTCAAGGAATATTTTCTATACCGTTGCCTCGGGGGCTCTTGCCCCCGAACCCCCACCAGGGCGGTTGTTGGCCCCCTTGGGACCCCCCAGTTGGGGGCCAGCTGGCCCTTAGGCCCCAACAAAAATAAGGGGCTCCCACACAATCACCTTTCTACCATCAACGGTCTCATTGATAGACCTCATCTGACATGCAAGTCATGATCCATCTAGTGTCCCGGGCTCACACATGGCTTCTCCTCATATGGGGGCCTTACAACTTGAGCACCGTGGACCACCGGTGGTTACCAAGAGGGTGGGGCATTGAGCATATCTAACAGGGGCCTCCTACAAGAAGGAACACATATCCATTTGTGGACATGCTATCATCTAGATCACTAGCCCAATAAGACTTTATATAGCCGAGGAGATCTGAGGAGTGGCGACAATATGCAATGCCGAAGTGTTTCGCGGCTAGCCACTATCATTGCTAAGATCAGTCGTAAATTGGGCTAGCTTAGTTACTACAGTAGTGATATTAGGGCGGGTGTAAAATGATGCGTACATAAGGTAGCTAATCAAGTTGTAATAGGGGACTGATTGCATGTACACGTGTTCATCATCTGTCATCAAGCACAATTACTTTGTAAGTTTTACATTAGGATCAATGGGCATGGAGATTGGAGTGCATTCCAACATATATTGGTACCTATCCCACATGGTTTGGATATACCTTTGTTGGTGAATCCAGGTGCTTCTAGTTGTTAGGTCCCGACTTGAATGCACAAACAATAGTGTAGATACCATGAATCGGTCATGGAGAAGGTAGAATGTAGCTTGGATTTGAAGGGCTCAAGTCGATGAATGTCATTGCAGGTTAGGATTAAGTCATGTACATAGGGGGCAACTACAAGGAAAAGATTGTTAGAGGTGCAACTGTAAGGGCTCGTATCAGTGTAACAATAGGAGAGGCCATTTTTGATGAAGAAGGAGTCGATTTTAAGATATCGTGTCCAAGAAGCTTGCTTTAAGCCGCACAAGGCTTTGCACAAACGACAAACCTTGCCAAACTTGGGAGCAAAACCGAGCGGTGGTTGGAGAGACATCTCTTTCTTCAAGTCTCCATGAATCATGATATCTAGTGTGCTCACTGATCTCTTGATAAATAGCTTTTCAAGACACCTGAGGGAAGTGTGTGAAGGAGAGATATGGATATAGCTTGCACGCTAGTTTGTTAGAGCATTCATGGAAGAAATGGACCTCATTAAGGAATTTTCCTTTGCTACATAGGTTAGCAACGATTGTGGAGTCAAGGTTTTGACCTTGCTAGAAGAAGTTTAGAAAGAACTAAAGAAAACAAGGCATTTCTTTCTAGATACTTGAGGAACTATGAAGTACTGGCAAGTTTAGGTAGCAGTAGAGCAATGCGTGGAGCTCAAGGCTCCTATTCAAATGTGATCACCAAACTTTTTGGACACAAGTATCCACTAACACCTCAGGCCAATGGGATTGCAATGCACTTGTTGGGCATGGTCCCTTTGACTCACCTACGCAAAGTTGATGAGGAGATGAGGAAGGTACAAAGGAGAACCAACACTTGAATGCACTATTCGAGCAACATCTGAAGGATGATGCTAGAGCCAAGGCATAGTTGGCATAATACGAGGTAGATGCATCACACATAAGAGAATTACTAGCACGGTTATCGAGGCACTCGAGGCAAAGGAAAATAAAGTTGAAAAGTTGGCTATGGAGGAGAGGCCGAGAAGAAAAGAAGTAGAGGAGCTCATTGTCTAAAGAAACAAATGAAGGACACTTTAATGGAGGTGGAGAATGCAGAGAGGGAGATGATGTCCATGGTAGCAACCCTTGATAGTCAAAAGGTGGAAAAAGATAGCCTTTTGAAACAGCTTTGCAAATATGACAAATGCATTGAATGTTGTGGCATGATAGAGGGAACATGAAAGAACACTAAGGAAACCAATGCGGTGTTAGGGGAGCTACGTGAATACTTGAAAGTCATTCAAAATGCCCAAGAATCCGATTGGGCTGAATTTTAAATTACTTTTCAAAAAATAAAATTCTAGGCCACCCTTCAAATTGAGGCCTGGCTTTGATGATGGATGCTTGTTCTTCTTCCTTGTAGAGTGGGACATTGAATTATGATGGCACTTTCACAAAAGAGCATGAGGTAGAGATTCCAAGACAAATTTGTAGCAACTTATGGCCTTGGTTGGATGGCACCCACGGTCATTTTTGGTCAATTAATAGTAGTTGGCTAGCTCAATCATCGATGCTTTCAATACACCCATGATGTGCTCGTGAGGGCCTACATCGGTTTTGAAGAGCCTTTGACCCACCTCCGACATCTACTTTCCATTTATAGGTTCGGGCCCCAATTATCTGTAAATGCTTCCATCACCTTATGTTTGGATTTGGTACACTGTAATACAAAGTATGGTTCATCTTCTTCATTCTCCTTAGATATATCTTTAACTGCAAAGTTATCCCCCTCTTCTAGTGCATTAGTGAGGCCATTGAATGTAGTGTGTGAAACTTGCCTGCCCTTGCAACACACAATGAGGATCCAAAGGGCTAATAGAATTGACATTCACTTGGGAGACATGGACATGTATCTCCATGAAGCAATACACTAGTATGACCACTTCGTAGGTCATTTAAAGAGTGATAGGCTAGGTTGAAGTCTATGTGTATTTTGTAGCAACACACATTCCTATCTCTGAAACTCTTGACATACCAAGGTTTGTAATGCTTGAAGCTCCTTTGCTTGATCCTTTTTTAGGGTTCTTAGCGTTAAACCTCAAGTACATCTATGTCTGTTCATCCAACAAATTATAAAGAGTACATTGAAAACCTATGCAGACTAAGGTTGCAACCAACATGGTTTCAACCAGCATGGTGGCTTTGACCAACACAGTGGCTTTGATCAGCACGTGGTGGTTATTAATTCAAAATAGTTTTCTCTCTCTCTCTCTCTCTCTCTCTCTCTCTCTCTCTCTCTCTCTTTGCAACTAGCACAGTGGTTTTCACTTGCCAAAAAATATTGTTTTTGTCTGTGCCTGTGTTTGTGTCTCTCTCTCTCCCCCCCAACCAACACTCATAAGAACTCTAAAAAGTGCTAAGCCATTGGCCCCTTTTGCTTGTAACACATCTCTCTCTCTCTCTCTTACAAGCCTTCCCAACAAGTTGTAGCCTCATGGATTCAATGGACATTCTTCCTCTGCAAACCAATACACCCAACATGGTGGCTTAAACTAGCAAATGAATATGGGCTCTCCATCATCATCTTGAACTTAAAAAAAAAAAAGGCTACACCCAATTATCCATTGGCCCCTAGTCATGAAAGCATACAATCTCGAGTGATTGACCATTATTAAGCACAATCAAGATTTGTAACTAGCAACATAAGCAATTTGCTATTGTGGCTAAGTCGGGGGTGTGCTAGGATTGAGACTTTGGACCACACTGCACACATAGCACACTCCATGTATCACACTTACATAGATCCCCAATTAGAACCAGCATAGTGGTTTTATTCAACCACTGGGCTTGGAAAAGAATATTCTCTCTCTCTCTCTCTCTCTCTCTCTCTTGATTATGTAAGATGCAAACAAATGTTAACCAACATAATGCTTTGTGTTGAGGAAAAAAGATAGGCGAAGATAGCATTGGAATTGTGTCAAGCTTGATGTGCTCCTCGTGCTACTTGCATCCCCTACGCAGCCTATAGGCATCATTCTTGTTTGGAGAAACTCTCGTGTTATTGTGCCAGGTCAATATCATTGAGTGAAGGCTTCCTCACTAAGGCAGTCTCCTTTTCTTGCAATGAGTTGATGTCCACAAGCTTCTCATTTCGAGCTGCATCACTTCCACTCCATGACCAATCGCAATTTTCTTGCTTTAATCAGTTGGTTGTTTGAAAATCCCCATATGCTATGTAGACCACGAAATCCTTTAATTTTCTTGCAATTGTGCTAGCTTCTCCTTGGAACTTCATTCACTTTCACTTCATGAAACACTATGTGTTAAGGTTTTTAAATTGTATGTTGAATGCGCGGCTATGGAGAGGTTGGCGGTAAGCCATGTTACAGCATCATGAACATCATTGAGTTTTTCATGCGGGCATGTCAATTGGTGTTTAAACACACCTTGCTTAATAATAGCACCACATCCATCATGTTCACCCTTGCCATGGCTAGACCCAAAGAAATTCCACATCATGTCTAGACCAGTTAGAAATTTGAACCTTGAGACAAAGTAGAATCCACGGGCTAATTTAAATTGAGAGGCAGCACCATCTGACCACACCCAATGTTGTTTTATATTTTCTGCATGGGGATTTTCATTTTTCAGCCATTCCCAATGCAGTAGAAAAGCATGCTGCACAAATAAGGTGTCATGTTCCCTATCATCTAAAATGTAGAAATGGTATGTACGTTGCACTGACTTGGACTCCTGTGAGTTAGCAAGCAGATTGGCATCAATCGTAGAAGAATCAAGTAAATTACTATATGTGATATGCACAAGAATTGTTATTTGCTTGTTGTACCAGTGAGCACTTTGTATCTCATCTTGTTCTTGGAATGAATAATTTTCAGCAAAATCTATGACAGAGACAATAGTGTCATGGGGAAAATTGGCAAGGCACGTTCTGAATTGCTTATCCTGCTGCTCAGCTGGCCCCTGAAATTATGAAGCACATATGTTGGGATGGATTGAACCACGTGACCTATAAGATTTCTCGGCTGAGTGCTCTTATGCGATAGTGGCCACCTCTTTTCATCGGATCCTTCAACATTGACATTTTCAAATCTCCTGCATTTTAGAGCAGCATGGTTGTCTTTCTTCATTTCATTTGGATTGAAATGTCTTCTTCTTCAGCTTTATACTACAATGCTTGCATGTGCCACGAATGCATTCAATGCGGTGCCACTCACGGTCTCCCTTTGGACAAACCACTGGATCCTACAGAGACCTTAGGCTACAAAACTTGCTCTCCCTTGCAACACATGATGAGGATCTAGGTGGCCTACAGACTGCACATGCATTGGCATCGATCACCATGGAGCAGTGCTGCAACACGACCAAATATAAAGTCATTCATAGCTTGCCGAGCCAGGTCAAAATCTGTGTGTGTTTTGCAACAAAAAACATTCATGTCTTTGAGTTACCTAACATACCACATCTTACAATGCTCAAAGCTCCTCTACCTAATTGAAATGTCCGGATTTGATCCATAAACTCGAGATACAACTCCATCTTGCTGACCCAACATGCGGGAACAATAGAACAGTGAGTTTCGCATATAATTAAAAAGAGAAAAAACACAGTCTAATTAAAGTATATAATTAAGCAAAATAATTTTCAACGACCACACTAGTTTAGGACAGTCACAATTTCAACTACCGGGCTGGTTTAGGATTGTCAAAATTTCAATCACCGGGCTGGTTTAGGACACGTTTAGCCTAACTTAACCATCGAGCTAGTTAAGGACACATTTAGGACAATCAAAATTTCAACCACTGGGATGGTTTAGGACACTATCACAATTTCAACCACCAGGCTAGTTTCGGTCTCAACTTCCTATATTAGACAATAACCTAGTATATTGATTTTTAATTTTGAATTTCACAATTAGAAAATAACAATATATTGCTTCTCATTTCTAAATTTCACAATTTCAATCACAATTTATGTCAGTAACTGCTTGCTGTTTGTCTTGAACTAGCACCAGGCTGGTTTAGGACAATTACATTAAGTCCAACCCATCCCGGTCTTGAAATAGTGGTATATGACCTGAATAGCAAAAATTAAATTTAAGAAATTTAAGTACTAAGAAACACAATAATTTCAACCACCGGGCTGGTCAATAACTAATGTCTATTCAACCACGCTGGTTCAGGACAATCACATAACTGGTGATTAAGCTGAAGCATCCATCACACTTGCATGCTGTTCCAACCACTGGACTGGTTTAGTAAAATAACAATATAGTGCTCTTTTATTGCGAAATATATTGCTATTAATTTTTGCTCAACCACACCACCGGGCTGGACAACAACTAATGTTTGTTCAACCACGCTGGCTCATGACCATCACATAACTGAGGATTGTTGAGCTAAATCTGCCTATGGTTACATGATGTTCCAACCACAGGGCTGGTTTAGGACAATCATATTTAGTCCAAGCCTGGTTTAAGAAATGAAACAAGTAAACTATCCTAAAGCTCAATCACAAACAACCACCGAGATGGTTTAGGCACCACTGACCTGCATTGTATCTAACATGTGTATGATGTGCTCCTTAAACACCTTACGTACAGTTCGCTTTTTACAGATGTCCTTTCTATTTGGAGAAACTCTCATATTTTCATGCAAAAACATCATTAGTGTAGCAATGAATTCCGCACTTAGGCTGTCTCTCCTTTTCTTGCATTTTGTTAAAGCCCATAGACTTCACGGATGGGATTGATCATGCATTGCTTCTGCTCTACGTTCAACTGCTGGAGCCACGTTGGTCCTTTTGATTGACAACATCTTTGACATTGTGCATCCAAGCTATTTCTCCATTGTTTGAGGGGACACCGACATAGCTAATGTCACTCTCTATGCAGTTAGTTGATCTAAGCTGTGCACCCCTTTCACTTTCTGTAGGCCATCTCTCAGGTTAGAGAGCATCACCTCTTGGGTGTGCATCTCTCGAGGTGTTAGTTGGGTTGTTACTCAATGAACTTTAGGGTGCAGGCTAAAGCTTGTGAAGACTCGAGACTAGTAATCACATGAATCGCCTAATGTTGCTGCCTCGAATGCTCCCGCCAATCGTGACACCACAGCTCGTGTTCTTTGCTCCGGTGGCAATGATTGAATGCGTGCATTTTCAACCGCTTCCTACTACTACTCTGCAAGGAGTCTTCTTTCTTCTCATTGTTTATCCCTTCGTAGATGTTGCAAAACTGTCTTCCGTTGCCATTTTGATATCATGCCAGTGCTTTCTTTGACCCACATTCTGTTTCTTATTCCTTGACCTGGATTTTCAACTTTCCTGTCTCGTAGCCTCTGTCTTCTTCTCTTGTAGGCATAGCGAGCTGCATGTTGCCATTGACGCTATGGCCACAATTAGTCCAGAATAAACCCAGAGAAGCTAGCTGGTGAGGCAAGCAAAGAATAAAAAACTTACTTCAAAGAAGACAATGGCAAACCAAAGTTTGCACAAGGTCACATCGAAGTGCATGCGAGGCAAGTTGTAGGTACTTAATCTTCCAAGATTGGATGGGTGGGAGGGGTGAAATTTTTAGCCGCCATCGGTTTTTCCCCCTCTGACGATACACGTCAGTAGAATTGAATATCCCAAACAAGTGCAATGTGGCCCAAAATGCTTTAAAACACAAATAGGCCAAACGACACACTATTGGGTTTGATGCTGTGTATTATGAAATGCAATACCTTTGGCATGCTTATGAGCCATATAGCAAGCAAGTGCGTGGAAAAAGAAACAATTCAAAATTGTAAATAGTGTTGGATTTATTAAAAGATCTTTGCACATGCACAAATTGCACTTTTTCAACTTCTTCCATTTTAGGGTGAATCTGGATACCAATACCAATAACTGTTAATGTTTTAAGACCACCATGCAGTAATCCCATTAGTTTGGATTCCAAATTTTCAATCCGTTTTGGTTTTCAACAAATAAAAAAAGAAGTTATGGAGCGTGCCCTCAAATGGATATGCATTACTTTAGCACAACATTTGAGGCTCGCCGTTAACCCATGCCTAATGTTCTCATTTAGGTGTGTCCTTGGGTTGTGGAGAAGCTCACATAGCTTACTTTTAAATTTTTACTTGGTTGCATGTATGTGTAGAACAACATTTTGATGTTTGTGAATAAATTGCTATATCTTATAGTCTTCAGGATGCATGCTTCACATGCAACATAGCACTTGTAATGCTTTAAGGGTCTCTTTACAAATCCTTATTCCATAATTTTTTGCTCTCATGTGCAAGTTTGGAATGTGTATTACAACTTGAAGACAAAGTTTGTCGAATTTCGTTGAGCAATGCATAAATTATGGGGGTCATGCAAGATACCTATATACAAAAAATTCCCTTTCTTATTTATGCAGTGCACTACGTTCAGATGGAGTGACAAACAATGGAGAGAAAAACAACTCACCATAGTTTGGGGAGAGTTTCGATGACCTCATTGACTGTCTGGAGGAGGGGGATAACTTTGCAGGTGTTGTTGCCTCTGGGGAGAACGAGGAAGATGACCCATACTTTCTGTTGTAGTGCACAAAACCTAAGCACAAGATTGAGGAAGCATTTAAGGATAATTTGAAAACAACCTATGAGAAGTGGGATGTAGTAGTCGAAGCATTTTGATACAAAAAAACATCCAAGAGAGGCCACAATTATGAACTGCTAAATAAGAGCCCACAAACATTTGTGTACTCTCATCTAGTAAGAGCTATTAAGTTCTAGATGCAACTTGTGCCACAATGAAAGAAGGGAAAGAGCGTCTTCAAATTGGATTTAGACACGCATGAGCACATCTTGGGGTGTCTTGGAGCGGTGGACGAGGACGACTGAGATAGTACTAAGAAAATATAGTCTCATTGCAAGGAAACAATATTCCACTTATCCCAAAAAAATGGAAAATGTATGTGAGACGATGCTTCTTTTAGTAAATCCCAAACTAACCACTGCACTTGTTTTTGTAAACCCCAAATGATAAATCCCATGCTTTTTAGTATATCCCAAACAACCAACATGCTGGTTTCATTAAATTATTTTGTAAATCCCAAACGATAAATCCCATGCTTGCTTTTAGCATATCCCAAACAACCTCCACGCTGGTTTTATTAAATACCATAACGAATGCACACATCTACAAATCCATTTATCTTGTAGTAATAGAAGCAAACCATCGCGTTGGTGGCTGTTAATATCCTAGTGCAACCAATCATCACACTGGGGATCACTTATCCTGCACTACAGCCGTGCTATCCTAAAATTTTTTGCACAATGCTATACTAAAAAAGTCCCCTTTAGATTGGTTATCTTTAACTGTCAGATTTCAACCACCGGACTACAAACATTTAAGTACTAATATGGAAGTAGGTTGACACAAAATCAGGTATTACGAGCACCATAGATCATGGATGATGGTAGGCCGAGAAAGTCCACAAGTCCAAGAAATGCCTGTAAGATTTTTACTTTTTCAAAAATACGACGATATTTCACGGCTCAAGAAAATTCCAAACTCCCAACTTAGTCTATCTTATCAACCTCTCTATAGCAAACATCTCCCAACACTTTAGGCTAGTTTGATGAACTATCAGAGACCTCTTCACACACTCAGATCACACGTTGCTTGCTTATCTCTGCTGACTTGTATGCCCATAGTAACTCCTCCTTTTGCTTGGGGTCTTCATCCTGGTATTTGCACTCTATACAACTTCGCGCCTCCATCATCTCCTGCCAAAAGAAACCTACATCATGAGCTTGACAAGTACCTTAAAGGAGCAAAAAAAATAATAGCCAGGGAAATTAATATTCACCGTCTTTGCCAACTCCAAGTAATACACCCACCACTGATGCATGTCCTCCTTGTAGCTATTTTCCTCCTCCTTCTTTGGGTTTGTTTCTGCGAGGAGGTCATCCAACATCGTTTTTAGATAGAACAAAAGCATTCCAAAGTCTTTTGGGCCCGTATGCCATAGATTCGCAGTAGGTGGATCGGTGTACAGAGTTTTGGGGCTAGATTTCATAATGGGCTCTTAGTTGTGTGTGCACTACACTTAAATAGGGAGAGAGTTCATTGAGCTTGACCTTCTCATTCTTCAGTCTCACATTATTTGTCTAATCCAAATCTTTTGTCTCACATTAGTTGTCTAATCAAAATCTGTCGTCTCACATTAGTTGTTTAATCGAAATCTTTCACTGTGACATTAGTTGTCTAATCCAAATCTTTCATCTCACATTATGGTCCTTGGCATGTCAAAGGACACTATCTAGTCACATAGCTGAGAAAACATTGCCCAAGTAAACTCTGGAGAAGATTAATTATTCAATAGATTACACATAGATTACATAGATTACATCTCAAAGACTCCTTTCCTTTAGATTACATGTCAAGGACACCTTTCCTTCAGGGGGCTCCACATTGCTTTGAGTAGGTCGCCTTTTTGAGCTCCTTGATAGCTGGTTCGGCCCTCCTTGCTCCTTTCCAGAAGGGGGATGGTTCCTTCCTTCAAGGGCCTGCTCCCTCCCTTCATGTTGCTTCCTCTTTCCTTGATTTGAGCATCCTGGTTTCAGGCTCGGCCCTTGTCTTAAAGGGGGCTGGTTCCTCCCTTCAGGATCCTTTTCCTCACTGTCAGGCTCGATCTTGGCCTTCTTTAGTTTGAGCTCCTTGTCTTTTGCATTTTTTGCCCAATTGGCAAATTAAGCTGCAGCATCTACTTTCTCATCATAAATAGCTGTACTAGGCAGGCACATTTGATCTCCATTTGATCTGTCCATGACTTGGGCAATGGCAAATGGCATTCTCTACATAGCAATCTTGCATGCACAAACACCCTAAAGGAAAAACATTCACAGTGTGGTAGCACACAGGCCATTGGATCATGCTATCATCTATGATGTGGGTATGGCAGACCATGCATTTCGGACCCTGTTGCATAGCAGGATAGGCATTCGATTTAACTATTAAGGCCATCAATACCACAATCTTGTTCTGTATATGATGAAGTTGCTTCTTGATTCCTTCCTCCCTCATCCTAAGGCTGCAGATGTTCTCCTTCATCTCCTCTACTCTTTGCTCACTCTGTGCAACAACTTCATCTGAATCCCTTAGCATCTGTTGAAGTTGCTTAAATGGCTCAAAAACATCAACATGGGCCGTTTCCAAGAATTCCACTCTAGTTTAGAAATCTCTCAGGATAATGGACTGCTTTTCAAAACTGTCAAAAGCCATGGTAACCTCGTGCACAACCCTATCGTAATCTTGTTGTAGCGTCTTGTAGCTTACTCTTTGAACTTCCAATAATGTTTCAAAAAAACAACCCTCACCGTGGTTGCTGCAACTTGCTCCACCTTTGCTGCTCTCTGCATCCTTCCTAACCTGGAGAGTTACCTCATTGTCTTCTCCACCCTGCTGTTCTTTGTCTTAAAGCTCTCTCGTAGTTCCTGCATCACCTTTCTGGTTTCTGCACTCTCCCTTTTTAGCTCCTCCTTCATCTGGTCTTTTTGAATGTTCAATGCGTTCTGCATGTTGCAAAGCCATTTGTAAAGATCCTCCTTTTCGGCTCTCTGATCTTCAAACTTCTTTCACATAATTGCTAGCTCCTTGTCCACAATGTCCCCATCACTTCTCACTTCTTCAAGCCTATCTCAAAGCTCCTTGATGTGCTTCTCTGCTTCTTCTCTTCTATGCCTTTCCATGTTTGACCATTTTTGTAGCGGCCTCAGCTTCCTCTTATGCCTCAAGGCCCTTGCTTATGCCTTCCTCTACCTTGGCTTCTACACCCTCTTAGGGAATTTTTAAAAGTTGCGCTGCCTTTGCTGCATCGGTGGCTTTCTCTTGTAGAAAAGTCACCTTTTGAGAATCTTCTTATCGTATTGCTCAAAAATCCCTTTGATGATAGATTTCATCAGGTGCATTGCAACTCCAATGGATTGAGATGATAATTGGGATTTGCCATCCATGCAATTCTTCAGGTTGGTTATCATGCTCTTAGAGATCTCGCCCTTGAGAAAGATACATCACATCTTTTCAATTTCTCTACTGCTGCTTGAATCTGCCAGAACTTCACGGTTCCTGTCGTATCAAGAAAGAAGTGAATGGTCTTCTTCAGCACATCTTGGAGGTCTATTGGTAGGCTAGAAAGCTTGACTCTACCATCTTTACTAATATGAGCATTGGGGTATGCATCTAGAATATCCTATTCTTCCACTACTTCTCGAAGAAGTGTGCTTGCAAAATTGCCTCCAGGAATTCCTAGCGCATTTTCAATCACGCTTTCATGGTAATCTTCTAACCTTGATAGACTAGTTGCCCCTCCTTCACATTCACCTCCTGTACCGGCCTAGTGAAGTTTTTGAGAGCATCCAAATTGGGCTTTTGAAGAGCGAGAGAGGAGCTCCCATATGTCAGGATCAGGGGAGGTGAGGCTCTCACACTATGCTGTAGAGGGGGAGGAAAGATTGTGTGAGGAGCTCCCGGATTGTGTAGGGTCCATTACGAGAGGGGATAGAAGCTGCAGGAGGAGTACAAGGGTATGGTCTTTGGCCTCTCCATCGTCTCCTCCTTTGGCTCCCTAAAAAATTTTAAATGCAACAACCTAGGCTGGCGGAAATACTGAGTTGTACAAATTCGCTCTTGCTCAGACGAGGCTCATAGCCACTCATCAATAGTTGCATGTAATCTTTTGGCCTCTAAGGTTCTCAACGATCTTTTGGCTCACTGGATGTAATGTTTTGATCTTTAAGGCTCTCAACAATTGTTGAGTTTTTATTACATTTATGTAATCTCTTTTTGTTCAATTTGAGGCTCTCAGTATGCAATGTTGTTAACTTTTATATTTGAATGGTTTGGTTATGGTCGCTAGCTATAATCTTTTGGCCTTTAAGACTCTCAGCAATTGCTGAGTTTTTATAAATGTGAGATCCTCTATTCAATTTTTCTCAGTATAAGTTTTTAATTTTTATATAACCTGTTATTGAATGTAGATGTACATTGTAATCTCTTTTGCTCAATTTTCACTCGATGAATTGTAGTTGATTATCTGGATGGCACCACCGGGCCTCCAGTCACCGTGGTGGCTCGGAATACTTTTGCCCACATTTATATTTACTGTAACAAGGACTAAAATACTAGTAAAGTAGGGCTAAAGTTTCCTTGGTTTAGGACCAAAATAGCGCTAAAATAGCTCGAAAAACCCACCGTTGTGGTTGCATGGAGATACATCTAGAAAAATACAATTAAACTTTCAGAAAATGCAATTGACGATATGGCCCTTAAGGGGTCCCATCTAGAGACAAGGGCCATATCGACATGCATTATACAATATCCAGGATGCCATTGGGCAGATATGGCATGTTGATATGGCCCTTGCCCCTAGGGACCTCTCAAGGGCCATATCGTCAACTGCATTTTGCTTGTTTGCAAAAGGAAATACATTTTCGTTGGTATACAAATATATAACTCCAAGAACTAGCGCGGTGGCTGTCATAGATCTCCTTCTATTTCCCAGTGCGTTGGTCATCATAAACATTCTCTTGTATTATGTAAAAGTAGGTGATGGAGCTATAACTCTAAGAACCAGTGCGGTAGTCGTTCCAAGACAACCTTGAATTTTGGACGATGACACATCGTCAAGCCAGAGACTGCACTCACTGCCACTGAGGCAATGCTTAGAATGATATATTGCATATCATTATTACGCCAAAAACTGGCGCGATAGTCTTTCCAAGCCAACCTATGGTTTGCATGGGTGCACTGTCTAGTGGCAGGTGGCAAAGCTATGGCAAAGGCTACACAATGATAGGTGGTCAGGCCAGAGATTGCACTACGATGGTGTTCAGAATGATAGATTGCGTCTCATTAGTAAGCCAAGAACCAAGGCGGTGGTCTCTCCAAGCCAACTTTGAATTTTAATGATTTGCATGGACGCGGTGCCCAGTGATAGGTGGCAAAGCTACAAAAAAAGTATGGGGCACCAACTTCCTTTAGTAAGGAAACCTTTCAAAATCTTGAGTATGAGATGAATTTAAAAATATGCCAAGTAGAAATTATTTAAATTAACATGGTTGTGTTGTACACTAAAAGAGCTTCAAATATGTCTTTACACCTTGAAATTTGGGTAACACATGAAAATGTTACATTAATTTGAAAGGAGATGGGTTTTGATATTTTAGTGTATTTTTTGTTTTACCCCCCCTCATTCAAAAGGACCCCCCCCCCTTGGGCCTCACATATTATGAAAAATATGTACAAATCTTAAAATCTTGCATATTTTTCAAAGCATATACTTTATATTTTGTGGGAGGTAGGACATGAAATTTTCATATTTTTCCCTTGCATATTTGAAAATTTAAAAGAAAATCCATGCATATTATATATGAACCTTGTCCCCCCATACCCTAGATTTTGACGAGGGTAGTAACATATTACATATTGAGTTGGCGCCCCAGGGGCAAAAGGTTGCATGATGATAAGTGGCCAGGCCAAAGACTGCGTTGTGTGAAGCAGTGCATAGTTGCCATGTGTCGAGCTCTGTGATATTCAGAATAAATAGATTGCATCTCATTATTATGCTAGCGTGTCATCATGATGTCGAGAAAAATTTGCGACGAGAGTGCGGGTTCGCACAAAATTCAAAATTTCACCTAGGAGCGTGTCGCGTTGCGGCCCTAAAATGGGCCCGAAAATAGTTTTGTAATTGGCTACACCCAGGCAAATGTTGACCTTGTGCGCTCAAGTCATTTCGTGTTTGTTTTAGACAAAATCATCATAGCTAATGTTTCCCTCCTTGCAGGTAGCTAATCCAAGCTATGCACCCCTTTCACATTGCTCTCACATCGTTGAGGCCATCCCTTTGAGTTAGAGAGTATGATCTCTTGGGTGTGCAATTCTTGGGAGTTGGAAGAGTGGACACTCGATGAAGCCTCGAGTATAGGGTAAAACTTCTGAGGATAGGAGCCTGGTAGTCTACCAAAAGACTTGATGTTGCTGCTTTGAATGCTCCCACCAGTTTTGAAACCACAACTCATGTTCTTTGATTTGATGATGGCATTGCTCAAATGGGTGCATCTACTACCTCTGAGGTTTGCTACTTAGCAAGGAGGCATTTTCCTGGCATTGTCTCTCCCTCCACATTCATCGCAAATTGCATCTTTCATTATTGTTTGGATATTATATCATTGGTTTTCATGGCCTTCAATTTCCTCCTCGTACTTTAACCAGGCATATAAACTTCCCTATCTCATAGCCTTTGTCTAGTTCTCTTGTAATCCACGACAAATTTGCAACATGTGGTTCCTTATTTAAATAAAGAAAGTGAACTAAGAAACGAGAAATGATTTATATTATTAGATAGCTAGATTGTGAAGAGAATCAAGGACTCGCCTGAAAGCTTGTGACAGGAATCCAAACTTATGCACATTCCAACTTCCTAAGAGAGCTTGAGGAGGATGGAAAGCCACTGGGGCAAATGCCCCCAAGGAGCATGGAAGCGAGGAAAATAATTAAAAAAAAGAAGCTATGAGGAGAAGAAGCCCAGGTCACAGACATAAGCGAATCAGGTTTTGGGAGAATGTTCAGGTGACATGAAAATTTTGAATGTTATAGCGAGAGTTATCAATTAAAAAAAAAAACTAGCGGTTGTGTTTTGTCGCTTTCGATTGTGCGTGTCACTAACTTATGCAGCTACCTAAACGAGTGCAAAGAGGCCCAAAATGGTAAAGAAAGCAAAAGGCAAAATGACTCACTAGCCCCTCATTAGTGGGTTTGATGCTATGGATTAAGAAATGGAACCACATTTGACATGCTTATGGGCCTCATTGCAAGGTAGTGACTCTAAAAAGGAACCAATGCAAAATGAAAAATAATGTGAAATTTATTCAAAGAGCATCACCCATGTATGAATTTAGTTTTCTTTAGTGCATCCATTTATGGATGAGCTAAGCTACAAATTTCACCAAATATCAAAGTTTAAAGAGCGCCATGCATGAGCTCCATAAGTTTGGAGTACATTTTTTAAAAGAGTTTGCCTTTCCGACCAAATGAGAAAAAGTTATTGAGGTTGCTTTCAAATATATGCGCACAATTGCAACGTAGTATTGGAGACCCCCTAACCCATAGCAGGTTCTGTATTGGTGGCCTCCTTTGGTTTATGGGAAGTTCAAGTATTATACTTTTAAATAAAAAATTGCTCCCATATATGTATAGAATAATTATTTGATGTTTTTAAAAATTTTGGGATATCCTATACAGTCTAGAATGCATGCTTCATAGGCATTGTAGCATTTGTAAATAATACTTTAATGATCTCATTCAAGATGATAATTGTGTAATTTTTGATCTTATATTCAATTTCAAAATGTGTAGATTAGTTTGGAGTCTAGACACCAAGTTTGTCTAATTCGATTGAGAAATGCATAAGTTACGAATCAAGCAAGTTAGCCATATGCAATAGTTTCTTAAACTTTACAAAAAATGGCTACCACAATCATGCATGAGCCTGACATGGTGCTTTTGATGGACATACCGCCGTCTCCTCTGACACGCTGCTTTTGACGGACACACTGCCGTTTTCCTTGACCAAAAAAAAAAAATCCCAATGCATTTTTTGTTGAAATATGTGTAAAAAATGATCCAATACCTTGTAGTGAAAGCTTCTACATGATTTGAATTTCCAAGTTGTCCATGTTTATTGCAAGATCGATGCTACTTTGGAGGAAATTGCTTTATTGGATGTTGCTTTTTTATTGGTTGTCCTATTGTTGATTGTTGTCCTTATGTTGATTGCTACTCTTTGTATTGATTATTGCTCTTTTTTTTTGGACCTTGGCTTGTCACTTGTTAGCTTTTATTTCTTGTGAGTTTCTTGTCAAGTTGCCTTTGCTAGAAAAATTTTGCAATTTCTTGTCTGATTCGATGCTATGTTCTTGTACGTTGATGCATGTATGTAATGTGCATGTGGTCAATTTGGGATGTGACTACCAAATTTTGTCTAATTGCTCTGCCAATTGTATTTTATTATGTGGTCAAAAGCAGTTTGATATTAATTGCATCTTTCTGATGTCAACTTGCATAAGATTACAAGGGTTATGTCTTATTAGATATGCTCTTGGCACTCAATGAATAAAATATGATTCTTACACCGTGGCGTGTGTGTGTGTGTGACGAGAGAGAGAGAGAGAGGGGGGGGGGGGGGAAGGTAAGAGCTTTATATTTATGAGTGTTTCCAAAGAGTTTAGATTATGTCCTAGCTTATATATTGAAGTCTCCTATAGCATTTCTTCATATGGAGTATTGCTGCTCAAACATGCAGCATTACTTAAGATCACCATTGAAAACTTGCATGTATAGCATATTGATTGGTTATAATTAGAAGTTAGGTCTTTGAGTTTGTTTCTTACATGTTGACTCCTTTTAATGGAGAGTATTTGTGAATTTCCACATGTAAAAGGTTACTTAGGTAAAAGGTTTATGTGAAGGTAAATTCAACCATATTCAAATAAAACTATCTACATAATTTATATCTGGTTCCTAATATACCAGGAGGAGTGCCCATATGCGCTTGTGTGCTCTTGTTCAAGTTGCTACAAAGATGATGGTATTATTTAAGCATCGAAAGGCAAACGTTTGGAGGCAAATTGGCAAGCCTCTTGCTCGATAAACAAGAAGAAGCAGAATTATGAAGCCTCCTTGTTCCCTAAAGGCGCTTGTTGTTGACCACGGTATGAAACCATGAAAAATCTTTCATGAATTTGAGAAATAAGGTGGTTATCATGTGGCTAAAGAAGGGCTAAAGAAAGGAACCTTGGAAAAGCTTATAGAAGCTTATATGATAGGAAGACGCATACATAGCCAAGATATATGTTTTCTCCATGATGAAAGGTGTTTACAAAAATAGTCATAGAGAGGACGAAAGGGCTTAGAAGAATAGTCATAAGGGGAAATGAATGATTGCAAGAGGAAAATGGATGTCTAATTGGAGGAAACGTGAACAACCCATGAAGCTTCTTTTTTGTGAATCACGAATGGCAATTTTTTCTATTGAAAATTTATGCCCATATATCGATTTCTAGCTTGGACCAGTAGCTCTGTCTGCTCTCTGTCTGCTTATCTCTCTCTCCCTGTGTGTGTGTGTGTCTCTCTCTCTCTCTCGTTGAGCGGAAATGGTATGGATGGCCTGATTTAAGGAGCATCAAATCGTACAATTTTGCAAGCTACTTTCAGGTCACCATCTACAAAGCATTGGTGCAGCAGCAGGAAAGAGAGAGAGAGAGAGAGAGAGTTCAGGGAAACAGGATACTACATAGAATCTGGCTAGAAAGAGAGAGAACACGCTTTTACTACCTATCGTGCTCCGTGCCAGTGGCAACTGTTCCTCTTCTTATAGTACTGCTTGCTTGCAGTGATGGCCGGGACGGACTCGGAAGCCGAGAGAAGAAAATCTTAAAAATGCTACGCATAGTGAGGGGCAATGCTACGCATTGTGAGGGGCATCTGATATTTGATATTGCAATTTGCCTTTATTGTGTGGACGGGAGTCACGGGACTGGGGAGGCAGACGCGTTCGATCAATTATCAAATGGAGTGTTTCCACGCAAGCAGCCGGATAGAGGACGCCCAGCGATAGAGGACTGGATTCTGCGGGGCAGTCCGGAGCTCGGTGAGGTGACTTAGAGAAGAAGCGATGGAGTGGGAAAGAATATCAATTTAGTGATGGTCCGATGGAAGGATGGAGAAGGAAGGATGGTTGAGGCGGCAATCAATCAGATGACCATTATTAGTTGGTGACTGATCAGTGATAACCAACCGGATTTTGCAAAAATTGGAATGGGTTCGTGAGATGTCGTTGCGAATGATGCCATGATGGATGCATGATTCATGAATCGCGATGCGCGAATATATATAATACAAAATTGAAAAGGGAAAGAAATGGGTTGACTTGAAGCGGCGAGAAGAACGACGACGAGTGTTTTGTTGTTTGCTTTTGATCAAGAAGGTGGACTTTGCAGATCGATGTACACAAGGACATTCTACAGACAAAGTCAGAGGGTTGAGCTTTCTTTCTCTTGTCGTCCTACAGCGCGTGACGCGTCCACCATCAACGATTTGTCGTTGTTTCCAGGAGTCAAAAATCAAGTCCAAAAATCAGAGGCTAGAGCTGCAAGGGCTGCAACCGATGCTCCATCTCCCACAACAGTCGCTCATCAATCATGCATGCAGCTGCACACGCATCCAGCACTTCACTGTCTCTATAGATCTGGCGATCTTTCTTTGGACTTGCTACACCTGCAGCCTCCCTCCAGCCTCCAGACCTTCGGTGTCTTGCCAGTCTCTTGACAGTTGCCTGCCGCTCCCAAAAGTTCACCCGCAAACGGTAGTGCCAGCAGATTCCCCAGCAGCTGCGGCGGCATTGACAGTTCGCATCAATCTTGAACACTCCCACTCCCGTCTAGATTTTGTACTAGCGATGCACTGGGCCGATTGCCGGATGTGGAGTCACGCAACGCTTAATTTTTCCCAAGATCTGGAGTAATTCGCACTCCTCACGCAGTAGGACGATCCTACTCCTCATGCAGTGGGACGATGCCCGATGCAACGACAGTAGCCGGACAATCTTCTCCCAAAAACAGCCCAAAAAATCAATCAAAACTACCGATCTAGACTCGTCGGACAGACAAACGCTGCAATTCAACTTAAATAAAAGCCAATCAAATTTGAATTATAATCCAGACGCCATTGCCGGAACCAGGAGCACGCTCCCAGCTAGCATCTCTGCTTGCTCAGCCAACAAATACACGTTGCCGTAAGCCTGTTTTGAAGACTGATACACATACTTGGACAACCGATGGACAAGGTCGGCGTCTTTTTCTTGCCTCTACGTTGAGCTATTAGCCTTCAAAAGTCAATAACAATGTTGTTGTACATCTCCGGTGGAGAAAGACATCAGCCTTTCTTTGAATCTCCTCCGTATACGCTAAACTATAACCGTGTCATTTTTCTCCGTAAACATCGAAGTTCTTTACATGTATCAGTGTCTCCCTGAACTAGGGAACGAGCTGGACGACCAGCTGAAGAGATTGTAAGGGTCTACCACTCCACATATTCCCCCCTCAATCGATCGATCGTCCATGATGCTTAAACTCGATAGTTGGTCTTCTTGAAGCTCGTCCGCCTCCGCGAACAAAGTGTCGTGCACGTTGTCGCAGTTGAGAACGTGCAAGTCTCCATCGCCGAAAGGTGCTCCATCAACGTTCGGCATGTTCAGGGCCATACTAGAATCGACCTGCTCTTCTTGTTCCTCTGCCGAGTCGACCAAATTTCGAACGGTCGTGCCCTCTTCGGTGCTCCGCTCACAACTGCTACCGGATGGGGCTGCAGCAAGAGCCTGGTCTGGGCTTCCAGTGCTCTGTTTCTCGAAAGAACTCTGGCGTGTAGAGCCTGCAAGCGCGTTCCGATGGGTTGGCCAAGGGTGGCTATGGTCGTAAAGGTACGTGACAACGAGCATGGACGGATCGGACCGACTCCGCTCCACCTGCTTTCTTGCGGGGCAGCCTTTGGAGCTACTGCATCTGTAGTAGTTCCTGCCAACAGTACCAGATTTGCAAAGCTCAATTGTTACTCCTACCGTTACGACAAACACAGTTTCAAGATGTAATAACAGGCACAGGAGATACGACCCGCTGTATATATGCACACCTGGGATGCGGAGAGCCCTTGATCGGCTTCTGGCCATACTTCCGCCAGGCCCATAGGTCATTCAGTAGGCATTCGCCCGCGGGTCTTCCGGTCCCTTCTGACGCTGGAACGCACACCACTCGCCTCTGCTGTGGTCTCCTACGTTTCCACAAGAACTAAAGTTTAGTAACGTTTACTTCCTTGCGAACGAATCCCTCCCTTTTAACAGATAAGCGACCCTCAGTCATTACCCTCTTTTCCCACGTCGATCCTTGAGGCTGCTGCTTTTCGTTACGAGACTCCCTTGTTCGCTTAATGACGCCTGCTCAACCTTGTTCGACGACAATCTAGGGAATCCCTGATTTCGGACGGCAGGTCCGAGCATCTTAGAGGTTAGCTGTTCGGGAGTAGGAGAATCCCAAGCAGAAACTGTCGACAAGGCTGTAGGGGAAGAAGCCTTCTTTTTCGGCTCGTCTGTAGATGCCGTGCAATCGTTCTCTTTTTCCATACTCAGGTTATAACGCCGGAGGATATCTGAGGCGGCAAGAGCAGCAGCTGCCATAGTCGTGCTTCTAAACTTTGGGGTTGCATCTATCGGACACTGCGGGAGATTCTCGGACTTCATCTCTTTCTTGCAAGGCAGTCCTGTCTTCGAACAAGAGGAGGAAATCGAATCCAATAATCCCGTATTGCAAGCGGAAGTTGGCATACCATCGTCGAAATTGTTCAATGTAAAGGAGGCGGACGGCAGTATTTGTGTACGGCCTTGGCCATGACGCGACTGGTTCATCTCCTCATGACGCTGAGGGCCGAAGGTCGGAACCGCGCTGAAGGAGCGTTGTAAGAGTAGGCTGGGCGAAGCCCTGCAGTTGTTTCGCCAAGAGCCGAAGGCGGAAGGAAACGGGCTTGAAGAGAAGGCGGCAGAGCTAGAAGACTCGAAGCTGTGGGACGGCGCCATATCAAAGTCACGCATAGGAGGAACAGGCCAGTGATCATGTGAGTTGGACGTAACGGAGGCACGGAGGAGGTTGGCAGCGTGAACGACAGCGGCGAGGTCACCGTCATCGAGGCGATGAGCCATGGGTGGGGGGGAAGGGAGGGAGGGGAGGAAGGGAAGAGATATAAGGAAATGGAAGAAAGAGATGGGGAGAGGAGATGAGGGGGAGAAGAAGGGAAGCTGAAGCTGATAACAAGAAGGGAAGCTGAAGCTGATGACAAGTAGAGTCGAAGCTGAAGCAGGGCAGAGACGACGAAGAAGAAGAAGAAGAAGAAGAAGAAGAAGATGATGAAGAAGAAGATGAAGACGAAGAAGAAGACGATGAAGCTCACAAGAAGATGAAGCTCACAAGAAACTGTGCAGAGATGAAGAAGAAGAAGACGAAGAAGACGACGAAGAAGAAGAAGAAGGAGAAGAAGAAAACGAAGGAGATGAAGATGAAGATGAAGGCTGGCCAAGGACTGATGAGAGCTTCGACAGTTTGTGGCGCTGACTTTGGCCACTTATCATTTTTCTATTATCATTTATTGTAACGTATGCATGCTTATGGCCATTCATAATGTTCCCCCATGCCGTGGCGTCCCCCCATTGGTCCCGCCATGCATCGCCGCCCCCATCATTTTAGATTCCCTCCCGATGACCTTTGGCACAAGTCAACGCCCCCGATTTCCGGACTTCCGATGCCGCCGTTTCTTGCCGGCTGCACAGAAATTTGAGCATTAATAATTATCCTCCCCCCCTTATTATTTAATTTACAAAAATAAAATTAAAAAAAAAAAACCTTTACATCTCAAAATAGAATTTCCACACCCCTCTCCAAAAATACGAAATAACATTACCTTAACAAGAATTCTTCCCCTTTCTTTCTTTACAAAACTAGAATGCTTGGCCAGTTGCTAAGTATATATTGTAAGTAGCTAATAATAGGCCAGTTGATCTAACAGCTTAGAATGTGCCACATGGTTTCCTAGGATTTTAGAGTTTCATAAAACGCTCTAGTGCTGGCCAAGTAAAAATACATAAATAACAAGTGAGTACTAGTTCTCGTGATCACTACCTTCAAATTGGTTCTGTCAAAGGAAAACAATTGTCAAGATGAATAAATGATTAATTTGCAACACCTATGATGGAAGCCTGTGTATAGGAAAGTTTGAATGATTTGCAAACTCCGTGTGCGTGTGTGCGAGAGAGAGAGAGAGAGTTTTCTTAAAAAAAGAAAGTGTGTATGAGTGAATGTGTGAGAGAGAAAGAACCAGAATAGAAGGGGCCACATGGCAACAAAGTGTGTGGGACACTTTTTAATAAAAGTGTACCTAGAGCGCTGCTTGGAAGGAAGTGCTAAAAATCACCTCCCCACACCCCATCTTAAATACCCTTCCTTTTTCTTTTCTTTCCTTCTCCTCTTTTTAATGCCTCACCGACACTCTTGCAGGACTTGTAAAAAGATGTTAGAGTTTTTCTCACCCCCACGTATTTTAAATTGGCTTCATTTTTGATGGCCAAGAAACACACATTAACCTACAATATGTAATAAGTCAAATCTCATGCCTGCCCCCATCCCTCTTCCCCTCAGTCAACTGGCTAATAACGGCATTCCTTTCTTGGTTGCACTCTCCAACCCATAACCCTTTGTGTCTTTCGATGGGACACGCTCATTTCTCCATTGACAAAAGTGAGCCATGGGACTTTTTTAGGTCCCTTGCATCTATTTGGAAGTTGTCGTCTCACAAAGTGTTTAGGACTTTTGTGAGAATCTAATAGGGTTATTACTCACTCCTCTCCCTACAAATGGAATAGTAGTAAAGTTAACCATATTTGGACTAAAACCAATCACTTTTTCTTTGCTTAGTCAAGGTGGACTTTTACACTTACACGAGTTCCTTTAAACTTGCGTTCTTTTGGAAAAGCCTATAGTGAAGCCATCATTTCTTTTACTTTCTAATGGGGATTTTCAAAACAAGTATGATGGCTTATTTAATGATTTCAACTACGTTATATTTTAAAATTGAGGCTTGGCAAGCATCTCCAAACTGTGAATGTCCCTTGATTGTCCATATGTTTGGGAGATGCCTCGTATTTATGGGAGGTCAACAAGTTCCTTCTAGCTTTAGATTTACAATAGTTCTTATAAAACACCTTGCGTACAATGCCCACCTTACTTTGTGTTAATGTCTCCTTTGTTTAAACAATACATCATTATGACTCTCTTGAAAGAAGATGTGAAAGCCCTATCAACCTCTCCTTGCGTATGCTAGTGGGGCTAAGAGAACCCTCAGAGAACCCCACTAGCAGTGTAGATGAGCAGCCCCGCATTCAGTGCTCCGCTGATAGATCTTCCTCCCTAGGGTTCCAACGCTCTCACAGTATTTCGATTTCATGGCTTGCTAGCCCCGTATTGCACTGTCGAAAGATTGTGATTGGTCTTTGGACTTTGTTTTGAGTGTGATTGGCTCAAATTGCCTACAAAATAATTGGCAGAAGTCAAGAGTACTTCTGAGACATCAGGGCCTGCTTCATGGGAACGTGATTTCACACTGCTAGTCGAGTAGCTGCAATGCCAGCCCTTCCACCCTGGTAGTCTTCCGGGGAGGCTCTTTAAGTGTTTGAGGTTGTCAAACTCTTAAGAAATGATTCCATTATTGTGTTTCAACAAATAGTCAACATATAATGATGGTCTTCAAACTTTGACTATTTGGTAAATCATCATAACATGTGGGTTGACATGTGAATAATTTAGGTACATGTTGAGGCTTTCAATGAACATAAAAAAATTACACAACATTTGGAAAACCCCCCTACTACCAAATCCTACCTATAATGTATCCCCAAAACTAGATTAAACAAATTCTTCAAAATAAGTTAATGTATATTGAATAAAAACCTTAGTACAAAGGTTCTTGTACTATACAAGCTTTAACATACCCAAACTAAATTTCAAATATATAATATTTACAATTATTAGAGTATCCAACAAAGGTATACCATAATTTCAAAAAAGTACATCCATTTCATATATCTATTGATGTTAACAGAGTAGGCTAGCTTACAAGCCATGTACCGTCACCTTAATTTTTATTGAATATACTCATTTTAAAATCTAAGAACATACTATGTCAAGAGCAAAAAGGCTAGGCTACGTAAGATATGACATAAAAGTTTGAAAATATTGAAGTTTTTAAAAAGCCTTCAAGAGTTTGTAAGCCACAATATTTATATGTGATTATTACACATAGACCTTAGAGAGAGAGAGAGAGAGAGAGAGAGAGAGAGAGAGAGAGAGAGAGAGAGAGAGAGAGAGAGAGAGGGACAGAGAGAGAGAGAGAGGGAGGGAGGGAGGGAGGGAGGGAGAGAGAGAGAGAGAGAGAGAGAGAGAGAGAGAGAGAGAGAGAGAACAACAATGCTAGAGAAGTGATCTAACAGAGAATGCATTCAAGAAGCTATACACAATTGTGTGGGTGATCCCCCTTGCATGTTATTTCCAAGCTTGAAAATTTGATTTTAGGTCAAACCAAAACTCAACGAACATGTGGATTTAGCATTTAAGAAAGAGAAAGCTAGGAAGAAACTTGCAATTAATGTAAGAGAGAGAGAGAGAGAGAGAGAGAGAGAGAGAGAGAGAGAGAGAGAGAGAGAGAGCAACTAGCCATTGCTAGAGAAGCAATCTAGTAGAGAATGCATTTAGCAAGCACCATTGTGTGGGTGATCCCCCTTTGCATGTTATTTCCAAGCTTGAAAATTTGATTTTGGGTCAAATCAAAACTCAATAAACATGTGGATTTAGCATTGAAGTGAGAGAAAGCTAGGGAGAAACTTGCAATTAATGTATGGGTTGAGGGTTTTGACAATGATGTGATCCCCCTTTGCATGTTATTTCCAAGCTTGAAAATTTGATTTCGGGTCAAATCAAAACTCAATAAACATGTGGATTTAGCATTTAAGTAGGAGAAAGCTAGGGAGAAACTTGCATTAATGTATGGGTTGAGGGTTTTAACAAAATATGAAGAGAAGAGAGGAGAAGAGTGGAAATAAGGAGAGAGGGCACAGCTAGAGAGCACATGACAAATGACTAATTGTACACTAGATTTAGTTGAAAATGTAGAATATATACAAATCATTTAGGGTTAGGGTTAGGGCATCTAACCCTTTCCTTTATAGCACTCTATATGTGTTAGTGCTATGCACATATGATCACATGATGTTGAGCATGGTCTCTCAACACCTTCCCTCGAGATCAACATCATGAAGTAGGCCTTCCCTCAAGATGATGATTTTGGGGAATCGAAGAAGGACTGAGCCTTCGCCATTGCTGCATATGGTCTTGGCTGGCTCATCAAGGAGGAAGAAGACAATGGGAACATCAGAGGTATCCAAGTGGGAAATGGAGTACAAATAGTCTGCCGGCAATTCACAGACGACACAAATCTCACACCGAGCAACGATGCCAAATCAGTGGAGAGCATCCTTAGATGCTTGGATGTTAGGAAATGGAGTCAATTTGACTGACTTTTAGTGTGTTTCTATTGAGTTCTAGAGTAGTACTATACTACTTTATATCCTAGAGTGCCATGTGTCACGATGGGACTTATCCCATATACACTTGACACTTAGAGTGTGAGTATGCCTATCCTATAAAGGCATTGTACTTTCTCATGTCAAATCATCAAGCCTCAAGCCTTTCTTGATCATGTAAGTACTTTGCTTGGTTATACATTTCTTTCTAGCATTCTTTCATTTCCATTATGTTTACCTAGTCTTGCTTTTCTACTTTTCTTTCCATTCCATGTCTTGCATCCTCATATGGTATTAGAGCTAGGTTAACTTCCAAGAGGTTGAGGACATTGAAGCCTCTCTCCCTCATTCCCCTTGGAGGGCTGCCTTCTCTATTCCATGTTTGAGAGCTCTCCACTCCTCCACCTGAGCCTCACCAATAGTGGCAACTCAGCTAAGCTCCAATGGTTCATGGCAGCTCAGCTCCATGGCTCGTGGTAACTCCCTGCTCAGCTCATAGGTGCCACTCTTTTGCCAACTGCCTAGCCCGCAGCAAGCAGCAAACAGCCTGCCACTCAGCTTGTAGTAAGTAGCAAACAACCCGCCATTCTATCTGCTATTCCGCTTGCTATTCTACTCGCTATTCTGCCCGCTATTCTGCTCCTCTTTTCTACCTACCATTGTGCCCACCATGCTGCGTCTCTGCCCTCTTTTCTGCCCGCTCAGTTTACCACTGCCTGTAGTAAGCAGCCCGCTCCTAGGCACCACATCTTTACCACTACACTAGCTGCCTGTCAAAGGGACACACTGCAGCTCTATTTGCTCACATTCCGAGCTCGTCCACAATGGGCTCACTATCGACAAGTTCTTTGCTCGTGGAGAAATTTACAGGAGAAGGATTCCCCACATGGTAAATGAAGGTCCAACTCCTTCTCATGAAGGAGAACATTTGGGATTCCATTGAAGATGATGACGATCTTGCTACAATGGAACCTCCAAATGTGCAAGATTTGGAAGCAACACAACTCGAGAGCCATCGCAATCATTGGGCTTTGCCTAGATGATTCTTTGATTCATCACATCAACTTCAAGTTAATGGCCAAGGAGATTTGGGCACGCCTTGAGAATATATTTGGTAACAAAATCACAAACTCCAAGGTTTTTTTTGAAAATGCAATTTTATAAGTTGAAAATGGAAGAATGTGATACCTTGAGTGCACATATAGCAAAATTTAGTCTTTAGTTCAATAACTCTCCAACTTGAAGTGTTCCCTAGATGATGAGAACAAAATGGCTATCCTCATGACAAGTATGAAAGGGATCTCTTTCTTTGAGAATGCCCTTGAAGTACTTTGAATTACATCAACTACATTCAAAGATATGGTGTCTCTTCTTCTTGAAAAGGATCACCCCGCAACAAAGAATCTCCATCCTACTTATTGGATACTACATAGGCTCTTGCCTCCACCAGCAAATGGAGACCTAGGCCATTGACTCCACTAGCATGTGGAAAGACATTCAAGCCGTTCAAGTGCACATATTGCAACAAGCTTGGTCATGTGCTACTAGAAGGTTTCCCAACAACAATCAAAGGATCATGCCAGTTGAGTGGCATCCGCCATAGTGATCATGCAGACAAAGATGACCATCCAACATGGGATCATGCTTTGACTGTCTATCTCCAACATCTAGAGGATGATGGAGATGATGATTTTGCTTTTCTAAGCATGATGTATTTGGGTACTCTGCCCTTGGGGTGTTTCCCAAAAATGAATGCAATAAATCATGTGTGTTAAGTCAATAAAGGGGCTCTGCCTTGGATAGTCCTCCTAAAATGATGTATTTTTTTCCTATTTTTGGTGTGTGGCTCCATGTTCCTCATTAGTCTCTGGAGCCATGAGGGGATGTACTGTGGGAGCCATATGTTTTGGCTTTGATAGGTCTATTTGTTGGTGCATTGGTCTCCTAGACCTCTGAGTTGATCATGCATCCATGCATGATGAGCCTCTGAGCCATGCTAGATGAGATTTCTATGTTATGCTCACTAGCCTCTAAGCCATTCACTTACCTCTGAGATAGTGTGGGAACCATGTCTAGTTCTAGACCGGCATGCACAGATTTGATGACCATCATTATCATGACTTTGGTTCCATTCCTGTAGTCCCTCACCTTTTCTTCATGGGGGGGTGTTGGGAAATGGAGTCAGTTTGAGTGACTTTTAGTGTGTTTCTATTGAGTTCTAGAGTAGTACTATACTACTTTATATCCTAGAGTGCCACGTGTCACTATCGGACTTATCCCATATACATTTGACACTTAGAGTGTGAGTGTGTCTATCCTATAAAGGCATTGTACTTTCTCATGTCAAATCACCAAGCCTCAAGCCTTTCTTGATCATGTAAGTGTTGGTGAACTAAAAGGAAAGCATGAAGTGAACACAAAATGAGAATGCTTGCCTATGGAATGAAGAAAGGTGAGGTCCTTAAGTAGGCACCTCTTACATGATCACTGACATCACTGATGACCTCTAAGCTCCACAATCATCTCCTCAATCTGCTCCTAGATTCTCTCAATCATCCTTTGTGGCTTCTACCACCACCTAACAGTGCTTATGGGCACCTAACTGTGCCTCTAGCACACACACATAGAAACCAAGGTGTGCTTGGGGCATACACCTTGAGATATCCCATCATACCCCCCCTCAAGGGAATGCCTCATGCTATGTCAAGGATACATCTAGTCTCATAGTTTCTCATGCCATCTCATGGTGGTCAAGGATAAATCTATGGCTAGGTTCTCATGCTAGCAAGGGGTTCCCAAGGGAGTGAAGTAAACAAAAGGGATACAAAAGACCTTCCAATGGTTATCTCCCCTGCATGTACATGCACACAATGTCTGCAGGAGGTACCATGGAGCAAAACACATACACATGGCCTACATCATATGGTGACCAGAGGTGTTTACAAAACACAATAGTTTATTTCATTCATTTTGGAGGACTATCCAGGCTGAGTACCTTGACTCAACATAAGAAAGAGAGATCTAGAGCATATATGGAGATGATTCAAAAAGCATAATCTTCATAGGATGCCTCATCTTGTGCATGCACATCAACTGAAAGTAGATTGGCAGTTTCTGGCTTTGAAGTTGCTTCCTTTTTGGCTCTACAAAACTTTTCATGGTGATTGTTTTTGCCATAGTGTTTGCATGGATTGATCTTGAAGCAGTCTTTTGAGAGGTGATTAGTCTTCCCACAATGTTTGCAAGGTGAAAACTTGCCCTTCTGGATTTTTATGGCATAGGCTATGTCATTGCCTCTCCGGAGTTCCATGTGCCTTTCTTCTTCTTGAAGAGCAGAAATAAGACCTTCAAGATTAGGATTAGGAAGATTTTTCAAAGTGGTAACAATATGATCATAATCTTCAGGCATACTCTTGAGCAACACTGCCATTGCATCATTTGTAGTGATTGGAGAGTTGATAGAAGCAAGTTGAGTCATGAGACTCCTCATGTAATTGACATGGGTAGCCAAAGGAGTGCCATTAACCATCTTCAATTCAAAGAAAGCAATCTTAAGTGACAATTTGAGATGTGAGAGCTAGCACCAAAAATAATGTCAAGCTTTTTCCAAGCTTCAGAAGGAGACTCCAAATCAGAGATGTGATGAATATAGTCATCTCCTAAGGCAAGAGCGATGATGCCATAGGCTTTCTCCTCTCTAGCAGGATCTCTTGCCGAGCGTGTCGGAGCTGAGGATTCTCCAGCATCGGAGGCTGTTGAAGAAGAAGTTGAAGCCGGTTTGACAATTCCCCAGAGGTTTTCCCTCATCAATGCAAACTTAACCTTCATCTGCCATGTGTGAAAGCCCTTACCATTAAACTTATCCATATTCAAGATGGTAGCCATGAGAGGGTCTAACCCAAGAATTGGGCAGTGTCTTCTCTCTTACAAGGCTAGAAAAACAAGTGAAAAGCTTCGAAGTATAAGCATTTAATGTAGCAAAGACTTGTGACCAAATTTCATACTACAAATCAATGATGCTTTCACTTTCATGCTTCACAGAGGTGGCTAAATAAAAGCTTTCCAAGAAAATCCAAGTGTAGTAGCTTATAGCAAAGCTGTAGCCACAGTTGTACTGATGCTATTTAACACTTTAAAACATTAGAAATGCTAAAGTAGCATCTAATGTAGCATCACACTCACAACCTTGTCAAAACTGTCCAAAACAGAGGCTTGAACTTGGAGGGCTTGTATCTCACTCTCCAAATAAAAGAAAAAGGGGCTTTCTAAAGCAAAATAAAGCTCACATATAGGCAAATTTCTGGTGTAGAGGTTAGACAGAATTTCACGCGATGTTGCTAGCTGGAGCATCGTCAAAATCGATTGGTTTTTGCTTGTTTTCTCCTTGAATATGTAGCCATTGCTGCTCAGATTTCAACACAAGATAGCCCAAGGATGGAGAAGCTTCCCCTGAAAGGAATTAGAGAAGGGTGGAGCAGACACAGAGAAAACACAAAACAGAGATTTGATGATTTTCGTGGAATGGCGACTAGCAGCGGCGTTGCTTCTTCAATTCCTTGCAGGTGAAGGTTTGCCCATTCGAGGGGTATCTCTAGTAGGAAGGGCTTGGAGAATGGCAGAGAAACGAGGGAGAACAAGCTCTAGCAAGATTTGGGAAGAAAGGGAAGAAATGGTGAAGATGAAGATGAAGAAGATGGAGAAGAAGAAGATAATGTGGCACAAATGGGCTCAAGAAGGATTAAAGGGTTCTGATACCATGTTGGTGAGCTGAAAGGAAAGCATGAAGTGAACACAAAATGAGAATGCTTGCTTATGGAATGAAGAAAGGTGAGGTCCTTAAGTAGGCACCTCTTAAGAACATGATCATTGACATGACTGATGACCTCTGAGCTCCACAATCATCTCCTCAATCTGCTCCTAGATTCTCTCAATCATCCTATGTGGCTTCTACCACTAGCTAATAGTGCTTATGGGCACCTAACTGTGCCTCTAGCACACACACATAGAAACCAAGGTGTGCCTGGGGCATACACCTTGAGATATCCCATCAGTAAGTACTTTGCTTGGTTGTACATTTCTTTCTAGCATTCTTTCATTTCCATTATGTTTGCCTAGTCTTGCTTTTCTACTTTTCTTTCCATTCCATGTCTTGCATCTTCATTGGACACCTTCTACACAGCATTGGGGTCTAAGATTAATTAAGAGAAAATAGGAGTCTTTGGAATTAATTAAGAGAAAATAGGAGTCTTTGGAACTAGAGCGGCTTCGCCCCAAATTCTTATAGATAAGAGATGCAAGATCCTAAAGGAGGGTGAGATCTTTTGTCTCCTCGGGATCCAATGGGTTTCATATGTACAAAAAAGACAGATGGGACTGGGTAAGACAAGATCAGGATTAAGATTAGCAGGTGGCAAGGGCTACAACGTTCACTGGCTAGGAGAAAATTTGTGCTGAATCACTACATCTACCTGTCCATTTTGTATTGTATAGCATGCTGGTTCCCTACAAAAAATAGTTTGACCAACTTAACCGATTGTTTTGAACGTTTTTATGGGGGGGCTCCTTAGAGCAAAACAAAAGTGTCAAGGTCAGATGGAACTTTTGTACTCTGCCGAAAGCGGAAGGGGGTCTAGGAGTGGTTGATGTTGAAAAGTCATTGGCAAGATTCATGGCTTAGTGGATCCTAAAAGCCTACCAAAACCTAGATTCAGTGTGGGCTTCTCTACTATTGAAGAATGTGAGGAAATTCAAACCTAACCGATGCAGGCATTGGAAAGAGATTCCTTTAGGATCCCTCCTTCTCAAGCAAGAAAGATGCATCACGAAAGGTTTAGAGCTTTGGAAGGGGATGTGGAGGGCCTCGGAAAGTATGCGACCTTTCTTGAAATGGAAGGGATTTACAAGGAAAACAAGCACCTTCTGCAGCCAAGATTCAATTTGGTTCTCGATCTTGTTTAGCACCCATCCGCTATGAGATGACCAACTTAAAGCAGCTCTCAGACTAAGCAAGAGACGGATCAATGTCTTGGGAGATCTGTGGGACCGTGCTCAAGGTAAGTGGGACAATGATAATTTCCTATTGGAATTACACAAATTAACAGATTTGACCTCCCCCTGATAAAGGAATGGGAGGCTCTATGGGCCAGAGAAAACCTCCCTTGGCTAGGTGGTCGTCTACCTCATGCGATGAGAGAATTCAGATGGGTGGGCCAATGAAGTCTTTCTCCGATTCCTATCATCAATGATGGCTAGGAGGAGCTGATAAGCAGAATAAACAAAACATGGTATCAAAGAGATGACAGTAACATTTGGTCTCATAGATTCTCTAAAGTCTAGGATCAAGAGATCTCTTAAAAGCAATCTTGCCTTCTCTGGCTCATCCTACATCGAGGTATTTGGACCGCATTTTGAGCCCAAAAGATCGATCACAGGAATGGTTGGTGTAGAAGATGCAACAAAGTGAGAGAGGATATCCCACACTTGTTCCTCAATTGTGCCTATTCCAGGGAACTATGGGATTTGATATACCGACACATAGCTCCCTTCCCTTTTAGCTACTCGATCATTCTGTGCGGAGACTCTCCTTATAGAGCCCTGCAAAACTGGAACATCATTAGAGCCTCAACGCTCTGGTCAATTTGGCTTCAGAGATGCAATAAACTGTTTAATAATTTTTTAAGGGATTCTAAAATTGTATTTGAATCATTATGTGTGCTCATGGGAATGAAGAGATAATGTCAAGAAGCTCGGCCTTCTACACACTCAAGCCCAAGACTACCTCAAAGTCGAAGAAAAACTTGCAAATGAGGAATTGATGCTGCTGGACCAAGCCAAGGCACTGGCTGAGTTGGTGGAAGTTGAAAAAGAAGAGTTCCAGTGGCACCTTAGCCCTAGCACTAGCCCCAACCCCAACCCCAACTCCAACCCTGGCCCTCTCTGTTTTGTCTACTCCTCCCCCTTCCTTCTCAGCTCCTCCCGTGTTACCTCTCCCTACTACTGCTGCTGGAACAACTATCACTATTGTGTCAGTGGATTGGATCATGCCTCCTCGTGTGCATCCCTTCAAGAGACCAACCTCACACTTAGATCCTTCCAACATTTCATACAAGGTATGTTGAGAAGCACTCACTGCTGAAGAGTTCAGGGAAAGAATGTGCAGTCCTATTGCTCCTCCACCAGATCCTGTGGCTATGAGCTCCTAATCCCTCTTTGTTAGCTCTTGCTGAAGTCAAAGAAGAACTTGAATAGATGTTTAGCTCACAAGGATGCTATCTTGATGGACTGGATCATGTTCTAGGGTATCTCTGAGGACTACGTGTTTGAGCGCACACTTTTATGTTTTGACAATATGCCTTCTGCCTATCGTAGAAAGCTTTTCTATTGATAACGCATAGTTGTATATAAAATTTTTGATAATTTAATATAACCCTCATTTTTGGAAAGAAGAAGAAGAAGAAGAAGGACTGAGCATTACATTCCATCACACCCCTTTAATGGGAATGTCCTTCCTCTGCATCAAACCAAGAGCTTGTCCGTGTTTCTCGAAAAGCTCTTTGCCTAGTGGTTTGGTAAAGATGTATGCAACATTTTCTTTGCTATCACAATGATGTAGTGTGATGTCACCAAGTAACACTCTTTCTCTGATGAAGTGCTCTCTGACATGGGCCTTGGCACTTTGTGAGTTTGTAACTCTATAAAAATATAGCTAGTGGCTATCTATATACTTTCCCTAAACATAATCTACACCTATGCTCCTCTTCATCTCAACAAATAGTTAGATTTCATAAATTATTTCCACCAACCCAAAGCAACACATGCCAAAAGCAAACCTTTGCAAAGACAAATTCTATAGCTCATAGAATTTTGCTCTCCTTAGCCCAAAATATTGAACTTTGATGTTCAAATAGATATGAAAGGGGACTTATAGTTGCATGAACAACAATTTCATTTTTTTACAGTGAGTTTAGAGCTACCACAAATGTACTATCAAAATAGCAAAAATATGTACACAAAGTCCATATGCTTGCAAGCCATGATCTTCCCTTTCTCAAACCTTTAGACATAGTTTGCACATGTGCATTGTGGAGTCTCACATATAGTCACATTGTAAGTACTACCAGAAGAAGTTGGGGCATAACTTTCAATATGAAAGACAATAGTAATATTCTAATTAATGACTTCAAAAATATGTTACTTGAAAATGCAAATCTAGTTTTTATCATAGTTAGTCATCACGTTTGTTTCTATGTCACTAGCTCCAAATGCCCATAACAAGTTTGCATTCCAAGTCTTTGATCCAACTTCATATGGAATTAATGAGACTTTCTCCCTAGAATTATGCACAAGCCAATAAATTCGGCCATTGCATGGAATGGGAGAGCTACAATAGTGCTATATCTTTAGTGGATTGAAGTTTGGTGTTGGATTAAGTAACTAGAAAGTTAGTTTCTAAGATGTGGTGGCAAAGAGACCTTTTGTTGGAAGCTTCATAAAAATCCCTTGTGTATCATTTCCATCACTAGATATGACTATAGTCTAGAGTGTTAAAGAGAACAACTTCAAGACAATAGATTCTAAAGCCGTCACCTCTACAGGCCACAAGGTAGTCGCATGCCAGAGCTGAGATCCAATGCCTAACCTATATGAAGGACTTTTATATCACAAGTCCATTGAGGCTCACCTGAGGTTCATCTACCGATCTTGCAATTGATCTCAGTCAATCAAAGTGACTTTAAGGCTAAGTTTGCCAGAACAGAGACAAGTAAAACAGAGTATAGGTTGCCCTAAATGATGTCCATCATCTTGATGTCATAGGTAGCATCATTTGACCCTATAGCCAATGCCACCTTTTCTTTATACTCTTTTCCATATTGAAGTGGTACTGTTAATATCATACTCAAACTAACCTCTACTAATCTAGCATGCAACCATTCATAGGCTTGAAACTAGCCCGTGCAATTATTTGTAGGTTTCAAACTATCCCATATAATGATTTGTAGGCTTGAAGCCAATCGTCAAAGACAAGGCATTTGAATGCATTTTAAATTAAATATACTTTTAAATATATACTTACTAATTATCTTTGTATAATATTTTCCTTTTTTATAAAATTTTCTTTCTTTCTGCCAAACAATATGTTTACACTACCTAGTTTGTGATCTCATCTGTGTCAATAGCAATATCTCACACCACATTATTTCATGGATCTGGAACATGTATCCTCCTTTAGCCAATCCATCCACTTCATCCTAGCTCCCTCATGCTAGTTCCATCCATTGTTGTAGTGGCACTGTGGGTGGATTCACAATGCTCTTGTTTAGATGCCACGTATGAGTCAAATCATCAAGATAAATCCACATGAATTGCATTGTATTAGCCCCAATACATCGGTGGCTTTCTCTTGTAGAAAAGCCAGCTTTTGAGACATCTGCTTATCGTATTGCTCAAAAATCCCTTTTAGGGTAGATGCCATCAGGTGCATTGCAACTCCAGCAGACTGAGATGACAATTGGGATTTGCCATCCATGCAATTATTTAGGTTGGTTAACACACTCTTGGAGATAGCCCTTTAGAAAGATATATCATGTCCTTTCAGTTACTCGACTATTGCTTGAACCTGCTAGAACTTCTCATATCAGGAAAGAAGTGAATGGTCTTCTTCAGCACATCTTGGAGGTCTATTGGCAAGCTTGAAATGTTGACTCTACCATCTTTACTAATCTAAGAATTGGGGTATACATCTAGAATATCCTGTCTCTTCCAATGCCTCTCAAAAAAGTGTGCTTGCAAACTGCCTTCAGAAATTCCTAGAGCATTTTCAATCACACTTTCATTGATGGCAAGAGCAGAGGACTCTTGACTTGTTGGGTCTTCGGCCTCTATATCATATCCTCCTTCGGTTCTTTAAAATGTTTTAATGCAACAAGCTAGACTGGCGGAAAATTGAGTTGTACGAATTTACTCTTGCTCAAACGAGGCTCTTAGCAATGGTGGCTAGATGTAATCTTTTGGCCTGTAAGGCTCTCAATGATCTTTTGGTTCACTGGATGTAATATTTTGGTCTCCGGCTCTCAACAATTGTTGAGTTTTTATTACATTTATGTAATCTCTTGTTGTTCAATTTGAGGCTCTCAATATGCACTATTGTTAAATTTCATTTTTGAATGGTTATCATTGCTAGCTATAATATTTTGGCCTTTAAGGTTCTCAGCAATTGCTGAGTTTTTATAAATGTAAGATCCTGTCTTCAATTTTTGCTTAGTATAAGTTGTTAATTTTTGTACAACCTATTATGGGACATAGATGTACATTGTAATCTCTTTTGCTTAATTTTCACATAAATTATACTTTTTTCCTCATTTATATTTATTGCATTAATGAGGACTAAAATACTAGGAAAGAAGGACTACAATTTCCTTGGTTTATGACCAAAATAGTGTTAAAATAACTTGAACAAATGACCGTTGTGGTTGCATGGAGATACATCTAGAAAAATACAATTAAAATTTTAGAAAATGCAATTGATGATATGGCCCTTGAGGGATCCCTTCTAGGGGAAAGGGCCATATCAACATGCATTATACAATATCTAGGATGCCACTGGATAGAAATGGCATGTTGATATGGCGCTTGCCCCTAGAGGGGAACCCTCAAGGGCCATATTGTCAATTGCATTTTTCTTGGTTGAACAATGGAATACATTTTCCTTGGTACACAAATATATAACTCCAAGAACCAACGTGGTGGCTATCATAGATCTCCTTTTATTTTCCAATGCACTCATTATCATAGACCTCCTCCTGTAATACATAAAAAGAGGTAATGGAGCTATAACTCCAAGAACTAGTGTGGTGGTCTCTTCAAGACAACCTTGAAATTTGGGCGATGACAGGTCGTCAGGCACTGAGGAGATATTCATAATGATAGTTTGCATCTCATTATTATGCCAAAAACCAACGTAATGTTCTCTCCAAGACAACCTATGATTTGCCACTGAATAGAAATGGCATGTCGATATGGCCCTTGCCCCTAGAGGGGACCCCTCAAGGGCCATATCGTCAATTGCATTTTTCTTGGTTGAACAACGGAATACATTTTCCTTGGTACACAAATATATAACTCCAAGAACCAATGTGGTGGCTATCATAGATCTCCTTTTATTTGCCAATGCACTCCTTATCATAGACCTCCTCCTGTAATACAAAAAAAGAGGTAACGGAGCTATAACTCCAAGAACTAGTGCGGTGGTCTCTTCAAGACAACCTTGAAATCTGGGCGATGACACGTCATAAACACTGAGGAGATGTTCATAATTATAGTTTGCATGTCATTATTATGCCAAAAACCAATGTGATGTTCTCTCCAAGACAACCTATGATTTGTGTGGGGTTGTGGGCAAAGATGCGGCAAAAGGCTACACGATGACAGATGGTCATGCCAGAGATTGTGCTACGGTGGTGTTCAGAATAGTAGATTGCATCTAATTATTATGCCAAGAGCCAGTGCGGTGGTCCCTCCAAGCCAACCTTAAATTTTAATGATATGCATGGGGTGCAATGCCTAGTGACAGGTGGCAAAGTTGCCACAAAAGGCTGCACAATAATAAGTGGTCAAGTGGCTTAGGCCAGAGAGTGTGTTATGTGAAGCAGTGCAGAGATGCCGTGTGTCAAGTTATGCAGTGTTTACAACAAATAGATTGCGTTTCATTACTACGCTAGTGCACCTTCATGACATCAAGAAAATTTACAGCGAGAGTGCGAGTCTACACATAATTCAAATATTCAACAAGAAGTGCATCGTGTTGTGGCCTTGAAATGGCCTTGAAAATAGTTTTGCAATTAACTAAACCCAAGCAAACGTTGACCCCTAGAAAGAGAGTCATAAAAGTATCATTGTACGTGTAAAGACACAACCATGTACCTATGCAATCCTGGGTAGTCATGCATGGTCCACATCAATATTCTCCAGACCAAATTGTCACTAGTATGTCTAGGAGCTATGGAAATATCAAAGACCTGTATGCCTCTCCATAAGATCTATAAATCCTCTATTAAAGGTGCCATGTACATGTCCATATTTTTAGCCTTGTACTTCCCTGGCATGAGAAATGCAAGCATGAGGTGTCCCTTCTTTATTGTTAGCCATGGTGGGATATTGTAATTTACCAAGACTATAGGCCATGTCAACCAAGATGTCAAGTGTAACCCAAAAAGGTTCACGCCGTCCATGGCAAGCCCAAGATGTAAGTTTCGTGGCTCCCTCAGAAAGTCTCGCCATTGATTGTCTATATGCTTCCAAGTAGCACAATCTTTAAGAATCCTCAATGTGTCATCAGTGGACCTATGTGCAACATGCCAAGTCATCAACTCTGCTATGGATTTGCATCAGAACATGTGTTGTATTCTAGCAATGATGGGAAAGTGTCTCAAGACATTTACTGGGTACTCCTCACCCTGCAAGTCATCTCTATATCATTGTTCCCCACACTTCGGACAACTAACCCAATCTCCATGCTCACGATGAAAGAGAATACAATCATTACGACAATGAGCATGGATGGTATCATAATCCATACCCACCATTGTCAGCATCTGCTTCGCTTCATCTCTTGATGCGGGCATGGTATTTGATGCGAGCAGGTATTTGGTGTAGGCAATATCTTCTAGAGCAACCTATCGCAATTCAAAACATACATATGCTTCCAATAATGAGAAACTATGATGATTCTCAAAACAATCAAGATCCAAATTGAGATAAATTATGCACTAACCTCATTAGTCCGAGACACTTGTATCGGACCACCCATACTTTCTTGCAAATTCAAGATTGAGAGATAAGTCCGTAGTTTTGACATCCTAGCACCCTTACAATTGTGTTGATTGCAACTCTCACACCACAGCTTGAGACCCAGACATCACATGTACATGTGATGTAGTGCCCCTAAAAATAGAATCCATCGTGTCCACCATACCCTTGTCTCATCATTTGTCACATCTGAGAGACTACCCTCATGCTTAAAGTGTGAAGGCATATGTGCCCCCTCGCCACCCTCCTCATCCCGTCTCAAGGTTTTGTGTATATACAAGATCCTATTTCAAGGTTTCGTGTAAAGTACACATGCAATATTAATCACCAACTCAAATAGCATTAACTTACCAATGATCCATCACCACCACCAAGAGTCAGTACTGGTGCACGCTCCTCCCCATACATCCACAAGTGGTGCATGACAATATGGCATTGATGTCGTACCTCTCGCTTGCAATGAGTGCAATGACAATACAACCTCTTAGTAAGCCACTCCATGCTCCCAGGCATGGGTGCATCATTTGATCAACTTCCACTCATCCCTTCCATCCACACATCACAACACAAAATGCAAGGAAATCCACTCAAGATCTAAAAAATAGGCTATTGTTAGCTTTTATGCCTTGTACAGTCATGTTGAAGACTCAGTCTCCACCTACGTGGCCAATAACCTAGGGTTAGCATAGGTTAGGATAAGTCAGTCCCATGGCACAAGGTCTCTTGTTCCTTTGCTTTCTTCTTGAAGCAATGGGCTTCAATGTCCTCTTGCAAAACCTGCAAATAATGTTCTCTAAACTGATAACGAAGAGTTTCAGCTAGGAATTATTTTATTTATTTTTTACTTGAGTTGGAAAAATTTTAGCTCTCCTAGCTCTCGAGTGATATGTTCATGAAAGTTCAAAGTAGTTTGTTTTTTACACATACCTACGTATGCTCACTCGTTACTTCAGATGCTAGTCTACCTGATAGCGGTGCCAAATGTTGGCTCTTTCCCATGGCTTCCGCGAGAAGATTAGGGTATTCTTAGTATATAGGATTTCGAGGCTTTTTGCCACCTACAACTATATCGAGGTTGTCATTTGTAGTATATGTGTAGCTTAGGACCTCGAGTCATGTTCCAGTGAGAGATGTAGGCTTAAGTATGGTAAGCAAACATAGTGCATGCATGTGTGAAAGGAACGTGTATCATCATGGTTGAGGTAATGAAGGCTTTCGTCTTCATTGGGGGTTGCAAGGTTTAGGAGGATTTCAAGGGTTAGAGGGAGGTTCACGTTTTAGAGGGAGGTTCCAGGGTTTAGAAAGAGGTTCGAAGGTTTCGAAGAGGTTCCAGGGTTAGAAGGAGTTTCAAGGTTTAGAAGGAGGTTCCAAGGTTTAGGAGGTTCAAGAGTTTAGAAGAGGTTCCAAGGTTTAGAGTAGAGTACATGGTGGAGAACTCATCTCCCTTGTAAATCATGGGGATTAAGGGTTGAGGAACTAAGGGTTTAGGGGGAGCATAGGAGTGGGAGAGAAAGAAGGTGTAAGAGCATGGGAGAAAGAAGAGAGAGGAGGGAGGAAGAGGAGGAGGAGGAGGAGGAGGAGGGAGGAGGAGAGGGGAGGAGGAGAGAGGAAGGAGGAGGAGGAGGAGGAGGGAGGAGGAGGAGGAGGAAGAGGGAGGAGGAGAAGCCAAGAGAAGGGGAGGAGGAGAGGGAGAGGATGGGTTGCAAGGTTGGAGGAGAGGGGAGGAGGAGTTGCAAGGTTAGAACATGCTTTTGGATGTGGAGTGCAAGGAAGCATGGACACTTGAAACAATTGCTTGGAATACCAAAGTAGAACTTGACACACTGCCCCAAAGAGTGTGGGCTTCATTCCATTATGGGGTATTCATACAAGTTGGAGAGCTTCTCTCTTTGCATGTAGGAATTGTAAGACGTTCTCTCTCTACATGTAGAACTTGCATATAGGAGTTGCATGTAGGAGTTGCATGTAGAACTTGCATGTAGAAGTTGCATGTAGGAGATGCATGTAGAACTCGCATGTAGGAGTTGCATATAGGAGTTGCATGTAGAACTCGCATATAGGAGTTGCATATAGGAGTTGCATGTAGAACTTGCATGTAGGATTCATATGTAGAACTTGCATGTAGAACATGCAAGTTGGATTTCTAAGAGGGATTATTTGTAGCCTTATGCAAGTACAAGCAGAGCGTTGCCGCTACTCTACCAACACATTTTGTTCTACCTAAGGCCATGTTGGCACAGAGACAACAATTACATATTTATAGTAACTAATGCATGTTTTCTAGAAAAATAGCACCTCAAGGAATAAATTAGACCATGTGATGGTTGTCAAAGTGTAGAGCTTCAAATTTTGAACATTTTTCTTTTTATAGAAGCACATTCTGACACAACCACCAAAAGTTATGGGCAATCGATGATTAAAGGTTCTAAATGCCATAACCCAAAAGAAAAATTAAAACCACCTCCCCAGTCAAACTTGGACAAATTCAAAGGTGCACATGTGTTTGACTAAATCCATAGCTCCCCCTCCTTTCCTATAAAAGAACACCCATCCCTCTCATACTTTTTCTTTCACATCTTACCTGTTGGGATATCTCAAGGTGTATGCCTCAGGCACACCTTATGTTTCTATGTGTGAGTGCTAGAGGCACAGTTAGGTGCCCATAAGCACAGTTAGGTGGTGGAAGAGCCACATAGGATGATTGAGAGAATCTAGGAGCAGATTGAGGAGATGATTGTGGAGCTCTGAAGTCATCAGTGATGTCAGTGAGCATGTATGAGGTGCCTACTTAAGGACCTCACTCTTCTTCATTCTACAACCAAGTAATGCAAGTATTCTGAGTTTGTGTCCACTCTTTGCTTTCCTTTCAGCTTTCCAACATGGTATCAGAGCCATTTGATCCTCCTTGAGCCCATTTCTGCCACATCATCATCTTCTTCCTCTTCTTCTTCTTCACCATCTCTCCCTCTTCTTCCCAAAATTTGCTTAAGCCTGTTCTCTTCCGGTTCTCAGCCATTTCCCATGCCCTTCCAGCTGGAGATCCACCTTGTTGGGGCAAACTTCCGGCTGCAAGGAATTGACGAATCTTCGCTTCTGCTCATCGCCATTACACGAAGGTCATCGACTGTCTCTTCTGCGTTTTCTCCCAGCACACTTGATCTTTCTCTAATTCCTTTTAGGGGGGGCTGGTCCATACCTAGGGCTATCTTGTGCTGAAATCTGAGCAGCAATGGCTGCATATTGAAGCTGAAAATAGAGAAAAACCAGTCGACTTTGTTGAAGGAAGAGAAGGCGACCTGACGCGTTTTTTCGCCTCTTCTTCCCAGAGGATCTACTGTGGTATACCAGCTTTCTTTTGCCTTAGAAAGCCCCCTTTCTTTTGCTTTGAAGAGTGAGCTATAAGCCCTCCAAGTTCAGCTCTCTAGTTTTGACAGTTTTGACAAGCTTTTGAAAATGATGCTACATAAAATGCTACTCTAGCATTTCTGGTCTTTTAAAGTTTTCAATAACTTCAGTACAAGTGTTGCTTCAGTTTTGTTTTGACTTGCTAGACCTGGTTTTGATTGGAAAGTGTTTATTTCACCCACTTCTATGAAGCATGTAAGAAGAAGCATCATTGTTTGAAATCTGGTCATTACTCTTTGCTACATCAAGTGCTCATATTTTGGAAGTCTTTCAGTTATTTTTGCCTTGTAAGAGAAATAGACACTGCCCAATATCTGGGTTAGACCCTCTCATGGCTACCATAATTAATCTTGAGAAGTTCAATGGAAAGGGCTTCCATACATGGCAAATGAAGGTGAAATTTGCATTGATGAGGGAGAACTTATGGGGACTTGTCAAACTGACTCCTACCGCTTCTTCTACGGCCTCCAATGCTGGAGAATCCTCAACTCCGACACGACCGGCAAGGGATCCAGCAAGAGAAGAAAAGGCATATGGTATCATTGCTCTTGCTTTGGGTGATGATTATATACACCATATCTCTGACTTAGAGTCTCCTTCGGAAGCTTGGCAGAAGCTAGACATGATTTTTGGTGCAAGCTCTCACATCTCTAAACTATCACTTAAAATCTCTTTCTTTGAATTAAAGATGGCAAGTGGTACTACTTTAGCAGCTCATGTCAACTATATGCGGAGTCTTATGACTCAATTAGCTTCTATCAACTCTCCTATTACTCCAGATGATGCTATGGCAGTGTTACTTAAGAGTATGCCTGAAGATTATGATCACATTGTTAGCACTTTGAAAAATCTTCCCAATCCTAACCTTTAAGGTATTATCTCTGCTCTCCAAGAAGAAGAAAGGCATATGGAGCTTAGGAAAGGCAATGACACTGCTTATGCTGTAAAAGTCCAGAAGGGCAAGTATACTCCTTGCAATCACTGTGGAAAGACAAATCACCTTTCAAAGGACTGCTTCAAAGTTAATCCATGCAAGCACTGTGGCAAGAACAACCATAATGAGAAGTTTTGTACAGCCAAAGCAAAGACAGAAAATGCAAATCTACTTACAGTTAATGAGCCTCCACAAGATGAGGCATCCTTTGAAGATTATGCATTTTAAACACATCTCTATGTATGCTCCAGATCTCTCTTTTTATGTCAAGGTACTCAGCCTGGATAGTCCTCCAAAATGAATGAAAATAAACTATTGTGTTTTGTGTGTTTTGTAAACACCTCTGGTCACCTTATGATGTAGGCCATGTGTATGTTTTGTTCCATGGTACCTCCTGTAGACATTGTGTGCATGTACATGCAGGGGAGATAACCATTGGAAGGTCTTTTTGTATCCCTTTTTGTTTACCTTACACCCAAGGGAACCCTTGCTAGCATGAGAACCTAGCCATAGATTAATCCTTGACCACCATGAGATGGCATGAGAAACTATGAGACTAGATGTATCCTTGACATAGCCTGAGGCATTCCCTTGAGGGGGGGTTTGTTGGGATATCTCAAGGTGTATGCCTCAGGCACACCTTATGTTTCTATGTGTGAGTGCTAGAGGCACAGTTAGGTGCCCACAAGCACAGTTAGGTGGTGGAAGAGCCACATAGGATGATTGAGAGAATCTAGGAGCAGATTGAGGAGATGATTGTGGAGTTCTGAAGTCATCAGTGATGTCAGTGAGCATGTATGAGGTGCCTACTTAAGGACCTCACTCTTCTTCATTCTACAACCAAGTAATGCAAGTATTCTGAGTTTGTGTCCACTCTTTGCTTTCCTTTCAGCTTTCCAACATTACCTCCATCCTCTTCCCCATTCCAAGACCTACACAGGACACTCCTCCCTCTCCATTGACCACCACCCTACTCCCATCCTCACATGGTAAGTTACTTCAAGCCCATCTCGTAGCAGCTATAACCTAGCCATCCACCCACCGTCTATTGGTCCTCAACAATCCTGTTGCATCGAGAAAGACTTGGAGAGAGTTCAGGTGACCATCTCTTCCTCCCTTTGGATTTTCGTCAAAGTTTTTTGTTTTCCATCAAAGTTTTCCGTCCGTTAAGTTTTTTCTTTCCCCCCCCGTTCTTCCATCTCCCCCTCCACCCTCCACCCCTTCCATCTCTACCACCCCTTTCCCCCCCTCCCTCCCTCCATTTCCCCCCACCCCCCCTCCATCTCCACCACCCCTTTCCCCCCCACCCTCTCCCTCCACCACCACCCTTTCTTTCCCCCCCCCTCCTCCATCTCCACCTCCCCCCCTCACCACCACCCTTTCTTCCCGCCCCCCCCCCCCCCCCCCTCCTCCATCTTCACTTCTCCCCCTCACCACCACCCTTTGCCCCCCCCCCTCCTCCATTTCCACCACCACCCCCTCCCTCCCATCTCCAGCACCCCTTTCCCCCCCCATGCTCTCCCTCCACCACCACCCTTTCTTTCCCCCCCCTTCCTCCATCTCCATCTCCCCCCCTCACCACCACCCTTTCCCCCCCCCCTCCTCCATTTCCACCACCCACCCCCTCCCATCTCCACCCCCACCCTTTTCCCCCCCTCCCTCTCCACCACCCCCTCCACCACTCCCTCACCCCCTTGACCACCCCCCTTTCCCCCCCCCACCCCCCCTCTGTCTGTCTCTCTCTCTCTCTACCCTTCGCTCACGGGCCTCTCCCTAGACTAAGGGCCTAAGGCCCTTTCTAATTGACAAGGGCTTAAGCTCTTGAACAAGGGCCTTGCTGCAGGACAGCTCGATGGCCCACGGCATTGCTTGCCCATGGCGGTCTGCCAACGGTGCCCACCTCGCCAACAGTAACGCCCGCCCCGTTCCACCCACTTTTGCCTATCTCGTGCCCCTCCACAATGCCCTCTCCATCTGCTCCTCCTTGCTGTTGTGACATCCCTCCCCTCCACCCGCCCCCCTCACACCCTCAGCCCCTCCCCTCCTCGCGGTCCCTCACCCCCTCCCCTCTACCCTCCCTTCCATGCACTCCCTGCCGCCGCGAAACCACCTTCTCCCCTGCTACCGCAATATCCCCCCCCCCCACAAACAGAGTTCAAAATTTTTTTTAAATAATAACCTAAACCTAACCCTAGGTTAGTTTAACCTAGGTTAGGTTTACCCTAGGTTAGTTACTAACAGTTAGGTTAGTTTAACTAACCTTCTATTAGTAACTAACCATAGTTAGTGAAACCAGTTAGGTTAACCTCCTAGTTCCAATAACTGAGGAGGATATAGGTTAGTTAATCTAACTGGAATTAAATTGGTTCAAACCCCTCAATTGGACTTAAAGTCCATTCACACTGCCCCTAAGACCCCCCCCCAAAAAGCCAATTTTACCCCTACTTTAACCCCTTGTAACTCATCCATTTGGGACTCAAACTAGACCCCATTTGAACCAAGATTTCACACACAAAAACGCCACTCTATGGGGTATTTTTCTAGCCCATTGCACACCATTTCGGCATCTCTAGCACTCGCTCATTTGTGCCCCTATGTAGGCCTCGTTTTGCACAAATTTGCTCGTATCTTTGCATCGTGACCTGTGATTGACGATCTGTCTGCACTGGCACATTTCCCTACACACGTAGCACAATCTTAGGCACATTATTAACATGATGGTCCCTACACAAACTAACACAACTCTAAACCTCCCAACAAAACTACATTAACACCCACACTTGCGGCACAGACACCCTTTGCAAATCTCGCCCAATCTTTATGCAACTACATTTTGGCCAACACCTCCAACTCCAACGCTCGCAAATCTGCATATAACTCTGCTACAACCACCGTTCCTGACAATCCTCTACCTAGAATCCCCCCCTGAGATTCAATCACTCCCTTTAACTCCTCCACATTACAACATGGCTGGACGCCATCATGACAATGATGGGGATATTGACCTCAATGCAGAGGCTGACAATTTCTTTAATTAAAGAAATAATAACACTCAAGACAATCGTCCCTTGGGAAAACTTCCCAAATATAATGGTAGGGGAGATCCAGCCCGATTCCTCCAGCATTTTGATGTCGCATGCCGAGCAGGTGGAGATCAATCCCATGAAACCAAGGTGGCTTGGTTTCCCATGGCCTTAACTGATGAAGTGTCTGAATGGTACCTAGACCCTCTAGTGGAAGAGCGTGCCACATGGGACCTACTTCAAACAAAATTTAAAAGACGCTTTCAAATGGAGAGGCTACAAGATGATCCCGCTCTCCAACTAAGCAAGATCAAACAAGGCCGTCGAGAAGATGTACACACGTACTTGGGTAAGATGAAAAGATTAATCACCAAATGTGACCCACACTACAATGCAAAGTACCTCATAGCTTGGTTCATTGCATGACTAAGAAAGAAAATCTAAAAGGATATGAAAAAGATAAGCAGCTACTATGAAACGTTTAGTGCTGCTCATGCGGCAACCATTGACATCGAGGATGGCATGACCGACTTAGACACTAGTAGTGATGACGGAAGATCTAGTACATGAGATAAGCACTCGAAAAAAGGCAAATCCAAGTCCACTACCAAAACATCAAATGAAGATTGCCTAGAGGCCATGATCATGAAGCTAAAAGAAGACATGATGCAGGCCATGGAACAAAAACTTCACTTGTCTCAACCGTCGCCAACTCTGACATATCCATGGCAAGAAAATGTATGGTGTCCACATTGCATGGCCAATCATACAGAAAATGAGTGCCCAGTCCTAAGATCTAGGACCACTACACAAGCAAATCCACCACCAAGGTTGTGGTGCCATATCTGCGTCATTGGTGGCCATGATGAAAATAGTTGCATCTTCAACATGTGCAACAACTCGCCTCGACCTCAACAATACCAAGGGGCACCCATGCCAGTGTACAGGCAACTGGCACTAGCACAAGTGGCCCTAGCTCTGAGGCTAAATCCTATTCCCATTCGGACACAAGTCCCACAACTACTCAAGAATCCAAATCCATGACCATATCCAAGAGCACCAAATCCAGCTCCTCAGGCAGTTCCAATACATTACAAGCCGAGGAAGTAGACTCGTCATTTGAGTATGAAACAAAGTACCCAGTGTACTATGTAGAAGGTGCAAAGGGTATAATACCACTTTATGCAAATCAAGTACGTCCCAATACATATCGAGCACCAATCAAGTGCTACGGTTGTGGCAAAAATCACCGGATTGCAGAGTGCCCTCATTGTGGTAGCCCAGCTAGTTTCCAACCACTCTGTAGAGATTGTGGCATAGGACATGCCTGTATGGATTGTCCCATGAAAAATAAAGTCCCACAACAAACAGAGGTTAAGATTGACATCCCAATCAGCATCATTGGGGTGGACCATCAAAGTCTAGGTCCAGCAAGTGTAATATCACAACTTGTGAATGTAATTACACGCCAACATAAAGAGGCCACCAAGGACCCTAACATTCCAATCCAACCAAAGCAACTTCTTCAAAAGAAATCACAAGTGCCTCCACCTCCGCCAAGCAATGAGCAGCCGAGCTCATCCACATCAACTCTCAAGCCTCAAATAAAAGAAGCTCCTTACCCAAATGTAGAGGTGGAGAAGGCTCGCTTTCAGGCACTTCAACAATGGGTACAAAAGGAACAAGCTCAATTTGAGGCTAAAAAACAAGCTCAATTTGAGGTTGAGAAACAAGCTCAAGACCCACTCCATGACTTGGCCCCACAAAGTATTGATACTTCACTCGAGCCTTTGTTCCAACAACAGACTCCACAACATAATGTACCGCCACGTTAACTTGAAGGAGCCATACTCTCTAGCATCCTGAGTTGCCCTGTGTCAATTCCCATAGGAATCCTCCTACGGAATTGTCCCAATCTCTAGGAGAGTTTCAAAGGATGGATTGAACTCACAAATCCCCCTCCACCTATGAACAACATCGAAAATATCCCTGTGCGGATGGGTGAGAGAGATGACATATTCAACATTACTATGCCTTTGATCCACAAGGCATATAATGAATTCCAAGACATAGTGGATGGTGGAGCAGGTGTAAATGTCCTATCAAAGGAGCTCTACAAAGAATGGGGTCTCCCACCAATGCAAAAGACTAATTTCAACATACGCCTTGCTGAAGATTCACGGGCAAAACCCTTGGGAATAGTAAATAGTGTGTCCACAAAGGTCGCAAGAGTCTGCTTTTCCCTTCAATTCACAATCTTGGATCTTCCCAAAAAATCCTATCAAATCTTACTAGGACATCCTTGGTTACGGGAAGTATCAGTCCTCCATGACTGGGGAACTGATAGACTGACAATCCAAAATTGTGACACTGCAGTTAGGGTGAATGTGGGAACATGAGCTATAAAACCAATTGTGCCTAGAGCATTGGATGACACATCTTGCACGACAATCTCAAGCAAATCAGCTCTCCTGCAATAGTATGCCATAGCAGGCGACTCACAAAGCAATGTCAATAACTGGATACAAACATTGGCAACCATCAACAACTGCCATTCATTAGACCCCATCTTCTCACAGATAGATGCTAAGGCACTACAGGTAGATCCTCCACTCACACATGAACCAATCGATCTAGAGATGCCATTCTTTATGGCTGACCTCGAGTGGGATAATGAACCTCAAGAACATACCGATACCAATGATGACTCAAACTTTCCTTGGGACCTTGAAATAGAGGCTAAGAATGCTAAAATTGAAGATCAAGTCTTTGATAATGACTTAGCCTCTTTGCATGCCCTATGGTAGTCGAGTTCCCAAAAGTTGAACCTCCAAAGCTGAATAACAGCAGAAGATCCCGCAACAAACCTGAAGGAGGAAATTGCAGAAATGCCAAGGCCGACGAACACTTCAATGAATTCAAACGAGTCCAAACAAGGATCATTGAATTGTACCTTGCAAAGCCAGCTCCCTCAAAATCAGAACCACCGCCTCTTGAATGGTCCCCTAAGGGACTGGAAGGAGTATGTGCAGCAAATGAAACCTTACTTGGAAACACCTTACCAGTGGAAAAGTTACCCCACAGTTCCCAACATAAGAAGTATCAAAAATATAAGCCACGTGCGGATGAAGCTCGATCAAGAGACTTCAGAAAAAGAAAGTCAAAAAGAGCCTAACAAATTGGTAAATACAACTATGCCACCCAGTGCACATGGCACATGTTAGACTAGATCAACACCATCAGAGGCCGATCTTCAAGAAGTGCCAGAATACTTCAAGAATTACACAAGTGGCATTGCGCCAATAGCAATGCCGAGACCCTAAGAGAATCTGAAGTTCAAGAAACTGATAGCATTGGAGAAACTCCAATCTATGAGGGACCGGCAAAAACACGCACAATAAACCTCGCCCTTGAAGGGGGGGAAGACAAACTAGTTTTCATTGGGAAATAGCTTCGACAAGAAGATGAAAACAAACTCAAAGCACTCCTAATGGAATACCGTGACTGCCTAGCATGGTTATACAAAGAGATGAAAGAAATTTCACCCTAAGGGAAGGTGCTCACCCTAAGGCATTTGGACCTTATCGCACAAATCCTAAGTATGGCACCATGGTTTATGATGAGCTAGAAAAACTCCTAGATGCCGGATTCACATCTACGAGATAGAGCACATTGATTGGGTTTCACCCATCATCATTGTGCCTAAAGGCAACAAGAAGCTCAGAGTATGCATAAACTTAAAAAATGTGAATGCTGCCACAATTAGGGATCACTATCCCCTACCCTTAACAGAAACAGTGTTGGAAAAGGTGGTAGGCTCCGAAATATATAGCTTCTTGGATGGCTTCAGTGGCTATAACCAAGTGCAAATTTCTCCTAAAGACCAATAAAAGACAACATTTACTACAAAATGGGGTGTTTTTGCATATAGAGTTATGCCATTCGACCTTTGTAATGCCCCGGCCACATTCCAGCAAGTCATGTTCACAGCTTTCGAGTCATTTTTGAATAAGTTTTTACAAGTGTTTTTGGATGATTTGTGCATCCACTCAAACAAACAAGACCACTTCAAATGTCTTGAAACAGTACTAATCAAATGTAGGGAGTATGGCATCTCCCTAGATCCAACAAAATGCCAGTTCATGGTCACCCATGGAGTTGTTTTGGGACACATCGTCTCTCAACATGGGATTGCAAACTGACATGGACAAAATCAAAAGCATCATGGAATTGCCTCCTCCTACAGATTCCAAAGGTGTACAGGTCTTTATGGGACATGTCGGCTATTATAGAAGATCTATATTGTGGTATGCCATGATAGCTAGACCACTTTACAAATTATTAGCGGAATTTTTATGGACTAAAAAGTGCGACCAAGCCTTTGAGCTTTTAAAGTGGCATCTAATCACAGCACCCATCCTTATATCTCCCAATTGGGATATTGATTTTCATGTTCATACCGATGGATCCAAGTATGCAATTGGGATTGTGCTTTGTCAGCCTAGTGACCATAAGAAAGACTAACCATTCTACTTCACCAATTGACAACTCAATGATGCAGAGATCACAACTATACCACCACAGAAAGAGAAGCCCTAGCAATGGTGTATAGTGTAAAGAAATTTCGGCACTATCTATTGGCAAATGATTTTTTGTTCTACATCAACCATCAAGCATTGCTTTATCTTGTGAACCGTCTGTGTACAATAAGAAGAATAATCAGATGGCTCCTCTTGCTTCAAGAATTCAACTTCAAAATAGTGGTCCGCAAAGGTGCCCAACACTACATTGCCGATCACACGTCTCGTGTCAAGTTGGGAGAAGAAGCCACTGGAGTAGAATATGACTTACTAGATGCCACACTATTTCAAATAGATGCTGTTCTAGAGTGGTGTGGAGATATCATGGGTTACTTAATGACAAGAAGACCACCCCCTAAATTGAAAGCAGTAGATGCCCAAAAATTGATTCTAAAGGCTGCACTTGATCAACTCATTGCAGGACAACTATACAAGATGGGTAAGGACCAGATATTAAGAAGATGTGTAATGCCTCATAAGATCATGCCAATCCTGAGTGAAGTCCATGAAGGCATTGCAGGAGACTTCCAAGGGGAAGCCACATCGAGAAAAGTTCTCCTTGCAGGCTACTGGTGGTGGCCAACACTGTGAGCAAATGCCTATGAATATGTAAAAGGCTATGATGTATGCCAACAGGCTACTAAACCACAACACAAAGACTTCAATCCCCTAACAACAATTGTTGCACAAAAACCATTTGAAAAATGGGGGATTGACTATGTGGGTCCCATACATCTAGCAGCAAAAGGAACCCATGCACGCTACATCATTGTGGCCACGGATTACTTTACAAAATGGGCGGAAGCTAATGCAGTCAGAAAGGCAGATGCTAGAAGCACAGCAAGATTCTTATATGAAAATGTGACCACCCGATTCAGATGCCCCATTCAAATTGTGTCGAATAGACCCACATTTTGTCAATGAGGTAATCCAAGAACTCTTGTCTGGTTTCCTCACCAAGGTAGTAGAACCACAGCATTCTGAATGGGTAGAGAAATTGAATGCAGCCTTATGGCGGGCAAACAAAACCACACTCAAGGTCAGTACAGGGAACACACTTTTCAATTGGTGTATGGCCTTGAAGCTGTGGTCCCACTAGAATTTGTAATACCAAGCCTACGCATAGCAGTACAGGAATGCATGGGAGACCATGAATCCTTAAAAGAAAGACTCTATCAGTTGGAGAAGCATACAGAGACAAGACTAGTCTCCTACCATGCCATGGCAACAGAAAAACACAGAAGAAAGGCATGGTTTGATAGAAATCTTAAAGCTAAAGACATCAAGGAAGGTGACTTGGTCCTGTTATACAATGCCAAAGTACACAAGGGGAAAATGAAGTATCTAGGTCAAGGACCCTACCGAGTAAGAAAGATGAATCCCATAAGGGCTGTGCTGCTAGAAACATTGGATGGAATCCAATTCAACACAACAATAAACGAGAGCTGACTGAAGCGCTATTACAACACGCAAGCCATCCCCACCAAAAATGAAGATTTGGGAAACCAAGTCTTCCTTAGTTAGGATTAGATTGTATCACAAGCACTCACTAGCATATGGACATTTTTGCACATATAGTTTGCACTAGATTGTTACATGCACAATCACTGGCATATGCATGTTTTTGCACATTTAGGAAGACCTAGTCAATTTTGTATTAGGGATGATTGAGTCTTAGTTTCCCAATCAAATCCCACAAATAAGCATATAGTTAGACACATCACATGCACTCACATGATTTTGCATAGGCACATAATAGATTGCATCAATAATAGTATCACACCGTTTCATTCCATACTCTCAAAGCATGCAATGAATTCACAAGCAGGATAAGAAGCTATGCCAAAACTCAAGATGAATTGGCAAAAGAGTCTATAGCCTCAGCAACGAACCCCTGCTAAACATCACTGTCGTCTCCTATATGCAAAAATATAAGACTTGCATACAAACTTATCTACAAGCTCAATGATACGGGTGCAATTGCATCCAACATGTATGCAAGATAGCAAGAAATGCCAGAACCTCTTCCCAAGAAGATTCGATGGCAGAGTCCCCCCCGAGCATGTTCTACATGCAAGTTCTACATACGATTCCTACATGCGGGTTCTACATGCAACTCCTACATGCAACTCCTACATGTTAGTCCTACATGTGAGTTCTACATGCAACTCCTACATGCAACTCCTACATGCGAGTTCTACATGCAACTCCTACATGCGAGTTCTACATGCAACTCCTACATGCAAGTTCTACATGCAACTCCTATATGCAACTCCTACATGCAACTTCTATATACAAGTTCTACATGTAGAGAGAGATTGTCTTACAATTCCTACATGCAGAGAGAGAAGCTCTCCAACTTGTATAAATACCCGATAATGGGATGAAGCCCACACTCTTTGGGGCATTGTGTTGAGTTCTACTTTGGTATTCCAAGCAATTGTCTCAAGTGTCCATGCTTCCTTGCACTCACGTCCAAAAGCATGTCCTAACCTTGCAACTCCTCCTCCCCTCTCCTCCAACCTTGCAACCCATCCTCTCCCTCTCCTCCTCCCTCCTCCTCCTCCCTTCTCCTCTGCCCTCTTCCTCCTCCTCCTCCCTCCTCCTCCTCCTCCTCCCTCTTCCTCCTCCTCCTCCCTCCTCTCTCCTCCTCCCTTCTCCTCCTCCCTCCTCCTCCTCCTCCCTCCTCTCTCTTCTTTCCCCCATGCTCTTACACCTTCTTTCTCTCCCACTCCTATGCTCCACCTAAACCCTTAGTTCCTCAACCCTTAATCTCCATGATCTATAAGGGAGGCAAGTTCTCCACCACCATGTACTCTACTCTAAACCTTGGAATCTCTTCTAAACATTGGAACCTCCTTCTAAACCTTGGAACCTTCTTCTAAACCTTGGAACTCCTTCTAACCCTGGAACCTCTTCTAAAACTTGGATCCTCTTTCTAAACCTTGGAACCTCCTTCTAAACCGTGAACCTCCCTCTAACCCTTGAACTCCTCTTAAACGTAGCAACCCCTAATGAAGATGAAAGCCTTCATTACCTCAACCATGATGATACATGTTCCTTTTACACATGCATGCACTATGTTTGCTTACTAAACCTAAGCCTATGTCTCTCACCGGAACACGACTCGAGGTCCTAAGCTACATGTATACTACAAATGACAACCTCGATATATCTGTAGGTGACAAAAAGCCTAAGAACCCTGCATACTGAGAATACCCTACTCTTCCTGCGGAAGCCATGGGAAAGAGCCAACAATAATGGATACCACTTTCTGTAACTGATAAAAGTAGTGGGCTAAAGCAATAGTATGATGTTTTGTAACAAGGGATGTTACTAAAAGATATCATTGATTGTAGACTTATAGCAGTTAGAATGGATCTGGATAGCTATAAAATTCCTATAACAACCCATTTTGAGGTTGAGTTGTTTATCTCTACTGAAGCATAATATAATATATCTGTTTTGAAAATTCATGAGTTCTCTGCTGCTGTTCTTTCATTGTTTAGTTCAATCTACATGCAATCTGACTCCTGTCAGTCTCTTGTCCAACTCCTTGCACTTGTTGCATTTGAGTTGGCATGTGTTTTGTGTTTTCATTTGTTGAACGCACTTTGAACACATTTGGCGATCCTCACAACGTTCATTCCTAGAGTCTTTGGTTCATGTTGATAACAATAGCAGAGATAGCAAAGCGACAACTCCACAAAAACAAAATCAAGTCGAAGCAGAAACAATTGTACTATAGATAATCTTCATCTACGAGTACACCACTCATAAAAACCATAGACCAACCAAATACGATAGTGAGGCTGGAGTGGTGAATGATCATTCATAGTTCACATACCAAATCTACATAATTTGCATTACTACAAAAGTCGCATACAATTCACTCACATCGAATAGCTAGGTGCAAACGACCACTGAGGCAAGCTATAGCCAATCAAGCTAGGCTGCATCAATACAAAATTCCTCAGACAACAACAGTCAGATTACCGGTGAAAAGAAGACCAACAACAGATGACAATAAATCAAGACAACAATAGTCAGATTACCGGCAGAAAGAAGACCAACAATAGGCAACAACAATCGGATTACCAGCGGAAAAACAATGGGCAATAGATGACATCAAACACAATGACAAGAAACTAAAACAAATACAATCCAACATCAACATGGAGTCGCAATAGGCAGAGCAGCATTCAACGCTTCAAACTCAAGAACAATCAATTGAGACTGAAATCTTGTGAGTAAAATTTCCTCCATTTATTTCATGGAAAGCACAGTCCATGTCGAATAGGCCTGAGAAAGATATCTCTCCACGTCACGTTGGTATTGCATACTTCACACAAAATAGAAGTAGACTGCATCATAAATGGAAGATCCAAATGACATTCTACATGACTCTGATTATATTCCAAGTGGCACAAGTTTCTTAGATAATTCACTACATAGCAGGGAACTACATGAAGCACAAGCTAAATTACAAAAAATGATGTTGCCCAGCCCTACACAAGAATTCCTACAAAGAGCACTTGTAGCAAATATTGCAACTAATGTGTTTTTGATTGCAAGACAGAGGGTGAATTTCAATCCCCTCCCACCACCTCCCAAAAAGAAGACCTCCCAAGTGCAAGCTAGTGCACCAATACAACCAAAGATGCAGAACCCACTAGTCAAAGCAACCAAATTTACTGTGGCAAAGATAAAGAAGACCCTGAGAGTCATGTTGGATAGTTTGAGACAAGATGGACAGCTAGTGGATTTGAACAATTGCTAGATGCTACCAAGAAAGAACAATTTGTAGCAACTTTCAATGGTAAAGCAATGAATTGGTTTATGCAGTACGGTGTTGCTCATTATTCCAAGAAGAAAAAGAAAGAGAAGAAGTAGAAGAAAAAAGAAAAGTCCACAGCAAAAAAGACAACAGATAAAATCTCCAAGTTGGAGAAATTGATCAAGGAGCAGCTTCAAAGCTTGAATCCACCACCACAAGCACCACAACCCCAAAAGATTCCATGTGAATTTTGCAAGAAAGATAACCATGACAAAGAAAGATGTTGGTACAACCCAAACTACAGAGGGAGGGTACCACCTTATGTACAACAATAACACAATCAAGAGCCAGCTATACCTGCCAATCAAGTAGCGGTAGCAAGGACAGCCCAACAAAGATATCTAAATGTAAACCCTAGAAGGCAATTTCAGCAACAATGGGGAAATCAACAACAACAATAGCAAGGACAAAACCAGACATGCACTTATTGTGGCATTGATGGCCATAAGCAAGGCCCACAATGTGAGCTTTGGTGTAAACACCATGGAAAGAGGTATGCAAATCATCCATTATGATGGGAGAAACAATCAAAATGGTCAACAACAACAACCTCCAGGAGTGAATATGGTATTTATAGCTCCTCATAATCTGGATAACAGTTACAACAATCAGCAAAGTCAAAATACTATTCATGCATTAGCAATAGTTTTGGTCGGAAACACCAGAAAGGCAAAACACAGATATAACAATAGAACCGCAAGATGTGCTACATTCCACTACAGCAAAAAAAAGTCAGATGCCTATGACAACAGACAATAAGTAGAATGAAAACATCAATACAAAACAAGAAGACCATACACTCTTTTACCAAAAGCTTATGGAGTCCCAAGTTCAAATCACTCTTGACTAGTTATTGAACTTGGTCCCACAGCCTTCAAACATCAGATTTGAAAGGGATTGCTAATACAAGAGTCGAATACATGCAAAGATTATAAAGTAAGTGATGATGAAGAAGAGACTCCAAACATTTATACATCTTCAATTGAAGATGTGGACTATCAAGTGCCACCCATTGATGTCATATACAAAAGGCAGAAAATTCCAAAAGTTTTAGTTGATGGAGGTTCAGGTGTGAATATCCTATTAGAGGATATATTTAAAACAATTTGCTATAATGAGTTGGTTCTAGCACCATTCCAAGTGAGGATGGTTGACCACAGGAGAATCTAACCTCTTGGAATCTTGAGAGGGCAAGAAATTACAATCATGGGTATGATATTCACAATTACATTTGTGGTACTTAGAATGGAGGAAAAAGATTTTGCTTACAACATGCTCTGGAATGGACTTACATGCAAAGTGGCATGCCCATCCCATAAGTACTTGATTGGATAACATACCTAGTAGCATGTTTTTTTACGAATGTGCATGACACTAGAGCAAAAATGGTATTTAATGCTCGATTGATAATGCAAAGGATATCCGATCAGCACAATAATTTTCCTATGCCTCAACCTAGGTGGTATTAACATGTTCTCAAAGAAGCACACCCATCCCATAAGTACTTCAAGGTCAGATAACAGACCTAAGGGCGTGCTTTTTTATGGATGTGCATATCACTAGGGGAAAAATGGTGTATAATGCGTGATCGACCATGCAAAGCATATCCGATAGTCACAATACTTTGCACGCACCTCAAACTAGTTGAAACGGACTTGCATGCAAAGTGGCGTCCCCCATTTGAGAAGTACTTGTTTGAATAACACACCTAGAACTGTGTTTTTTAATGGTTGTGCATGACACTAAGGCAAAAACGGTGTTTTATGCTTGATCGACAATGCAAAGCATATCCACTGGGTATAATACTTTGCACACACCTTAAACTAGGTGGAATTGACTTACATGCAAAGTGGCATGCCCATCCCATAAGTACTTGATTAGATAAATACCTAGCAGCGTGTTTTTTTACGGATGTGCATGACACTAAGGCAAAAATGGTATATTTAATGCTCGATCGACCATGCAAAGCATATCCGATGGGTACAATAATTCTCCTATGCCTCAACCTAGGTGGTATTGAAATGTTTTCAAATAGGCACACCCATCCGATAAGTACTTGGTCAGATAACACACCTAAGGGCATGTTTTTTTGCAGATGTGCATATCACTAGGGGAAAAACGGTGTATAATGCGTGATCGACCATGCAAAGCATATCCAATGGTCACAATACTTTGCACGCACCTTGACCTAGTCAAAATGGACTTGCGTGCAAAGTGGAGCCCCCATCCAATAAGTACTTGATTGAATACCACACCTAGGGCCGTGTTTTTTTATGGTTGTGCATTACACTAGAGCAAAAATGGTGTTTTATGCTTGATCGACAATGCAAAGTATATCCAATGGGCATAACACTTTGCACACACCTTAAACTAGGTGGAATTAACTTACATGCAATGTGGCATGTCCATCCCATAAGTACTTGATCGGATAACATACCTAGCAGTGTGTTTTGTTACGGATGTGCATGACACTAAGGTAAAAATGGTATTTAATGCTCGATCGACCATGCAAAGCATATCCGATGGGCACAATACTTTTCCTATACCTTAACCTAGGTGGTATTGATATGTTTTAAAGAGGCACACCCATCCGATAAGTACTTGGTAAGATAACACACCTAAGGGCGTGTTTTTTTGCAGATGTGCATATCACTACAGGAAAAATGGTATATAATGCGTGATCAACCATGCAAAGCAGATCCGATGGGTACAATACTTTTCATTATCTCTCTTGGTCTCTCATCTCTCTCTCTCTCTCTCTCTCTGTCTCTTTCCCTAGGTGGTATTGACTTGTTTGAAAAAAGGCACACCTATTAGATAAGTACTTGGTTGGATAACACACCTAAGGGCGTGTTTTTTTACGGATGTTTTTTAATGGTTGTGCATTACATAAGGCACAAACGGTGTTTTATGCTTGATCAACAATGAAAAGCATATTGGATGGGCATAATACTTTGCACACACCTTAAACTAGGTGAAATTGACTTACATGCAAAGTGGAGTGCCCATCCCATAAGTACTTGATCGAATAACATACCTAGCAGCGTGTTTTTTTATGGATGTGCATGATACTAGAGCAAAAATGGGATTTAATGCTCGATCGACCATGCAAAGGATATCCGATGGGCACAATACTTTTCCTACGCCTCAACCTAGGTGATATTGAAATGTTCTCAAAGAGGCACACCCATCCGATAAGTACTTGGTCAGATAACATACCTAAGGGCGTGTTTCTTTGCGGATGTGCATATCACCACGGCAAAAATGGTGGATAATGTGTGATCGACCATGCAAAGCATATCAAATGGTCACAATACTTTGCATGGACCTCAACCTAGTTGAAATGGACTTGCCTGCAAAGTGGAGCACCCATCCCATAAGTACTTGATTGAATAACATACCTAGCAGCATGTTTTTTTATGAATGTGCATGACACTTAGGCAAAAATGGTGTTTTATGCTTGATCGAGAATGCAAAGCATATCTGATGGGCATAATACTTTGCACAAACCTTAAACTAGGTGAAATTGACTTACATGCAAAGTGGCATTCCCATCCCATAAGTACTTGATCAGATAACATACCTAGCAGCGTGTTTTTTTACGGATGTGCATGACACTAAGGCAAAAATGGTATTTAATGCTCGATCGACAATGCAAGGCATATCCAATGGCCATAATACTTTTCCTACATCTCAACCTAGGTGGTATCGAAATGTTCTCAAAGAGGCACATCCATCCGATAAGTACTTTTCTTACGCCAAGTAACCTACGTGGTATATAATGCTCGATTGACCATGCAAAGGATATCCGATGGGCACAATACTTTTCCTACACCTCAACCTAGCTGGTATTGAAATTTTTTCGAAGAGGCACACCCAGCCGATAAGTACTTGGTCAGATAACACACCTAAGGGCGTGCTTTTTTACGGATGTGCATATCACTAGGGGAAAAATGGTGTATAATGCGTGATCGACCATGCAAAGCATATCCGATGGTCACAATACATTGCATGCACCACATCCTACTTGAAATGGACTTGCATGCAAAGTGGAGCCCCCATCTAAGAAGTACTTGTTTGAATAACACACCTAGGACCGTGTTCTTTTATGGTTGTGCATGACACTAAGGAAAAAATGGTGTTTTATGCTTGATCGACAATGCAAAGCATATCCGATGGGTACAATCCTTTGCACACACCTTAAACTAGGTGGAATTGACTTACATTGAAAGTGGTGCCCATCCCATAAGTACTTGACCAGATAACATACCTAGCAGCGTCGTGTTTTTTTACGGATGTGCATGACACTAGAGCAAAAATGCTATTTAATGCTTGATCGACAATGCAAAGGATATCCGATGGGCACAATACTTTTCCCATGCCTCAACCTAGGTGGTATTAACATGTTATCAAAGAGGCACACCCATCCGATAAGTACTTGGTCACATAACACACCTAGGGACGTGCTTTTTTACAGATGTGCAAATCATTAGGGAAAAAACGGTGTATAATGCGTGATTGACCATGCAAAGCATATTCGATGGTCACAATACTTTGCACGCACCTCAACCTAGTTGAAAAAACCTTTCATGCAAAGTGGGGCCCCCATCTGAGAAGTACTTGTTTGAATAACATACCTAGGACTGTGTTTTTTTATGGTTGTGCATGACACTAAGGCAAAAACGGTGTTTTATGGTTGATCAACAATGTAAAGCATATCCGATGGGTACAATACTTTGCACACACCTTAAACTAGGTGGAATGGACTTACATGCAAAGTGGAATGCCCATCTCACAAGTACTTGATCCGATAACATACCTAGCAGTGTGTTTTTTTGCGGGTGTACATGACACTAAGGCAAAAATGGTATTTACTACTTGATCGACCATGCAAAGCATATCCGATGGGCACAATACTCTTCCTACACCTCAAACTAGGTGGTATTGACATGTTTTTAAATAGGCACACCAATCTGATAAGTACTTGGTCAGATAACACACCTAAGGCTGTGTTTTTTTACGGATGTGCATATCACTAGGGGAAAAACGGTGTATAATGCGTGATCGACCATGCAAAGCATATCCAATAGTCACAATACATTGCATGCACATTGCCCTAGTCAAAAAGAACTTGCATGCAAAGTGGAGCCCCAATTCGATAAGTACTTGTTTGAATAACACATCTAGGACCAAGTTCTTTTATGGTTGTGCATTACACTAGAGCAAAAATGTTGTTTTATGCTTGATCGACAATGTAAAGCATATCCGATGGGCATAACACTTTGTACACACCTTAAACTAGGTGGAATTGACTTACATGCAAAGTGGCATGGCCATCCCATAAGTACTTGATCGGATAACATACCTAGCAACGTGTTTTTTAACGGATGTGCATGACACTAAGGCAAAAATGGTATTTAATTCTCGATCGATCATGCAAAGCATATCCGATGGGCACAATACTTTTCCTATGCCTTAACCTAGGTGGTATTGAAATGTTCTCAAAGAGGCACACCCATCCGATAAGTACTTGGTCAGATAACACACCTAAGGGCATGTTTTTTTGCGGAGGTGCATATCACTACAGGAAAAACGGTGTATAATGCGTGATCGACCATGCAAAGCATATCCGGTGGTCACAATACTTTCCACGCACCTCAAAATAGTTGAAAAATACTTGCGTACAAAGTGGATCCCCCATCCAATAAGTACTTGTTTGAATAACGCACCTAGGACCGTGTTTTTTTATGGTTCTGCATTACACTAAGGCAAAAACGGTGTTTTATGCTTGATCAACAATGCAAAGCATATCCGATGGGCATAATACTTTGCACACACCTTAAACTAGGTGGATTTGACTTACATGCAAAGTGGCATTCCCATCCCATAAGTACTTGATCAGATAACATACCTAGCAGCGTGTTTTTTTACGGATGTGCATGACACTAAGGCAAAAATGGTATTTAATGCTTGATCCATAATGCAAGGCATATCCAATGGCCATAATACTTTTCCTACATCTCAACCTAGGTGGTATCGAAATGTTCTCAAAGAGGCACATCCATCCGATAAGTACTTGGTTAGATAACTTACCTAAGGGCGTATTTTTTTGCGAATGTGCATATCACTACGGGTAAAATGGTGGATAATGCATGATCGACCATGCAAATCATATCCGATGGTCACAATACTTTGCATGCACCTCAAACTAGATGAAACGGACTTACATGCAAAGTGGATCCCCCATCTGAGAAGTACTTGTTTGAATAACACACCTAGGACCGTGTTTTTTTATGATTGTGCATGACACTAAGGCAAAAACAGTGTTTAATGCTTGATCGACAATGCAAAGCGTATCCGATGGGTACAATACTTTGCACACACCTTAAACTAGGTGGAATTAACTTACATGCAAAGTGGTGCCCATCCCATAAGTACTTGATCGGATAACATACCTAGCAGCATGTTTTTTAATGGATGTGTATGACACTAAGGCAAAAATGGTATTTAATTCTGGATCGACCATGCAAAGCATATCCGATGGGCACAATACTTTTCCTACACCTCAACCTAGATGGTATGACCATTTTTTCAAATAGGCACACCCATCTGATAAGTACTTGGTCAAATAAGACACCTAAGGGCATGTTTCTTTGCAGATGTGCATATCACTAGGGGAAAAATGGTATATAATGCGTGATCAACCATGCAAAGGATATCCAATGGTCACAATACTTTGCACGCACCTCGACCTAGTCAAAATAGACTTGTGTGCAAAGTGGAGCCCCCATCCAATAAGTACTTGTTTGAATAACACACCTAGAACCGTGTTTTTTTATGGTTGTGCATTACACTAGAGAAAAAATGGTGTTTTATGCTTGATCGACAATGCAAAGCATATCCGATGGGCATAACATTTTGCACACACCTTAAAATAGGTGGATTTGAATTACATGCAAAGTGGCCTGCCCATCCCATAAGTACTTGATCGGATAACATACCCAGTAGCATGTTTTTTTACGGATGTGCATGACACTAAGGCAAAAATGGTATTTAATGCTCGATCGACCATGCAAAGCATATCCGATGGGCACAATACTTTTCCTATGCCAAGTAACCTACGTGGTATTGACATGTTTTCGAAGAGGCACACCCATCCGATAAGTACTTGGTTTGATAACACACCTAAGGGCATGTTTTTTTGCGGATGTGCATATCACTACAGGAAAAACAATATATAATGTGTGATCGACCATGCAAAGCATATTCGATGGTCATAATACTTTGCATGCACCTCCATCTAGTTGAAAGAGACTTGTGTGCAAAGTGGAGCCCCCATCCAATAAGTACTTGTTTGAATAACACACCTAGGACCGTGTTTTTTTATGGTTGTGCATTACACTAAGGCAAAAATGGTATTTTATGCTTGATCGACAATGCAAAGCATATCCGATGGGCATAACACTTTGCACACACCTTAAAAAAGGTGGCTTTGATGTACATGCAAAGTGGCATTCCCATCCCATAAGTACTTGATCAAATAACATACCTAGCAGCGTGTTTTTCTATGGATGTGCATGACACTAAGGCAAAAATGGTATTTAATGCTCGATCGACCATGCAAAGCATATCTGATGGGCACAATACTTTTCCTATGCCTCAACCTAGGTGGTATTGACATGTTTTTAAAGAGGCATCCCCATCTGATAAATACTTGGTCAGATAACACACCTAAGGGCATGTTTGGTTGCGAATGTGCATATCACTACAGGAAAAATGGTGTATAATGCGTGATCGACCATGCAAAGCATATCCGATCATCACAATACTTTGAATGAAGCTCAATCTAGCTGAAATAGACTTGGGTGCAAAGTGGAGCCCCCATTCGATAAGTACTTGTTTGAATAACACACCTAGGACCGTGTTTTTTTATGGTTGTGCATTACACTAACGTAAAAACGGTGTTTTATGCTTGATCAACAATGCAAAGCATATCTGATGGGCATAACACTTTGCATACAGCTTAAACTAGGTGGAATTGACTTACATGTAAAGTGGCATTCCCATCCCATAAGTACTTGATCGGATAACATACCTAGTAGCGTGTTTTTTTTACAGATGTGCATGACACTAAGGCAAAAATGGTATTTAATGCTGGATCGACCATGCAAAGCATATCTGATGGGCATAATACTTTTCCTATGCCTTGACCTAGGTGGTATTGATGTTTTCAAAGAGACACAGCCATCCGATAAGTACTTGGTCAGATAACACACCTAAGGGCGTGTTTTTTTGCGGATGTGGATATCACTAAAGGAAAAATAGTGTATAATTCGTGATCAACCATGCAAAGCATATCTGATGGTCACAATACTTTGCACGCACCTCAACCTAGTTTAAATGGACTTGCATGCAAAGTGGAGCTTCTATCTGAGAAGTACTTGTTTGAATAACACACCTAGGATCGTGTTTTTTTATGGTTGTGCAGGATACTAAGGCAAAAACGGTGTTTTATGCTTGATCCACAATGCAAAGCATATACGATGGGGAAAATACTTTGCACACACCTTAAACTAGGTGGAATTTACTTACATGCAAAGCGGTGTGGCCATCCCATAAGTACTTGATCGGATAACAGACCTAGCAACGTGTTTTTTTACGAATGTGCATGACACTAAGGCAAAAATGGTATTTTATGCTTGATTGACCATGCAAAGCATATCCGATGGGCACAATACTTTTCCTACACCTCAACCTAGGTGGTATTGACTTGTTTGCAAAGAGGCACACCCATCCGATAAGTACTTGGACAGATAACACACCTAAGGGCGTGTTTTTTTACGGATGTGCATATCATTAGGAGGAAAACGATGTATAATGTGTGATCGACCATGCAAAGCATATCTGATGGTCACAATACATTGCACGCACCTCAAACTAGTTGTAACAGACTTTCGTGCAAAATGGAGCTCCCATCTGAGAAGTACTTGTTTGAATAACACACCTAGGACCGTGTTTTTTTATGGTTGTGCATGACACTAAGGCAAAAATGGTGTTTTATGCTGGATCGACAATGCAAAGCATATCCGATGGGCACAATACTTTGTACACACCTTAAACTAGGTTGAATTGACTTACATGCAAAGTGGCATGCCCATACCATAAGTACTTGTTCAAATAACACATCTAGGACCTTGTGTTTTACAGTTGTGCATGACACTAAGGCAAAAACGGTGTATAATGCGTGATTGCCTATGAAAAGCATATCTAATGGAAAAAATAGTTTTCATATGCCTCAACCTATGTGGTGTTGAGTTTCATGCAAAGTGATGCTCCCATACCATAAGTACTTGTTTGGATAACACACCTAAGAGCATGTTTTTTGACGGTAGTGCATATCACAAGGACGAAAATATTGTATAATGCATGATTAACAATGTAAATAATATCTAATGGGCATAGTACTTTGCACACACCTCAACCTAGGTAGTATTGATTTGTGTGCAAAGAGGTGCCCCAATCCGATAAGCACTTGTTCGAATAACTCTTCTAGGACCGTGTTTTTTGACGATTGTGCATGACACTAAGGCAAAAACGGTATTTAATTCTCCCTCGACCATGCAAGCATATCCAATGGGCACAATACTTTGCATGAGCCTTAAAAGCCATGGTATTGAGTTATGTGCAAAGTACTACACCATCCGATAAGCACTTGGTTGGATAACACACCTAAAAGCATATTTTTTAATGGTTGTGCATGACATTGAGGCACAAACGGTGTTTAATGCATGATATACCATGCAATTCATATCCGATGGGCACAATACTTTGCACGAACCTCAACCTAGGTTTTATTGAGTTGCATGCAAAGTGGAGTGTCCGTCCGATAAGTACTTGATCGGATAACATACCTAGGAGCGTGTTTTTAAATGAATGTGCTTGACACTAAGGCAAAAACGGTATTTAAAGCTCAATTGACCATGCAATGCATATCTGATAGGGAAAACACTTTACCTGCACCTCAACCTAGGTGGTATTAACTTGTTTGCAAAGAGGCACACCCATATGATAAGTACTTGGTTGTATAACACACCTAAGGGCGTGTTTTTTTTACAGATGTGCATATCACTAGGGACAAAACGGTGTATAATGCGTGATCAACCATGCAATGCATATTCGATGGTCACAATACTTTGCACACACCTCAACCTAGTTGAACTTGACTTGCGTGCAAAGTGGAGCCCCCATCCGATGATTACTTGTTTGAATAACACACCTAGGACCGTGTTTTTTATGGTTGTGTATGACACTAAGACACAAATGGTGTTTAATGCATGATATACCATGCAAAGCATAGCCAATGGGCACAATAATTTGACACACCTCAATGTAGGTGTTATTGAGTTGTATGCAAAGTGGCGTGTCCATCTGATGAGTACTTGATTGGATAACTTCTCCCACCAATAAATTAAGTACTAGTTAAAAATTATAATAAATGAGTAGATTATTAACAAGAGACTAATATTTATGTAATTGTTGCTGCTGCTGCGCTTGCTTGCAAAGGACTCTCACAAAGATCATTTACAAATAAGACTGTAGCAGAAGGTGAAGTATTGGGATTTGAACAAGTGGAGCAATGGTCATTTGCATAGATGAGGATTCTATAAGTCACTGATGATGGTATGGTTGATAACATAACATCCTTATGTGATCCCTACTATGAGGTAGGCAAGAATATGAGATGGAGCATGCAATTTTGAAACATGAGAAAAAGGCACGTGGTTTTCAATGATAAAGACAAGGTATACTATAATATCAAAGGACCTAAAAAGCATGCCCCTATGCCAGGCTCTATCACTTCAAACGTGGATGATTTCAATGTACTCAATTATAGAAGTGACATCTTATCTGGAGTGGATGAGTTCATTGGTTCCGAGAAACAAATAGCGAAGCCTTATCTGGGGTGGATGAATTCTTGCATAGTGAGAAGGACAAAGGTTTCAATAGCGATGTCTTGTCAAGTGTGGATGAGTTCATGCATATTAACAAACCTGGTGTCAATCAAGCTTATGGATTTGTGAAAGCCATGCAAGATGTCCCAATGAGCGATGTTCTCTTAGGAGTGGAAGAGTTTCAAGGTTCTCAATACTCTCATAGAATATTGAATTCATTGAATGGTCCTAAGAGTATGTTAAAAACGAGGATGAGATCAACAGAGGATTATTTAGTATTTAACTTTGATTGTGATATTGCCAAGGATGCAATGACCAATCATGGATGCTTGGTTACAAACAAATGTGAGGAGAAGAAGTGCATAAATACAGATAACAACGTGCATGAGGAATGAAGGAAAAGAGAGGAGAAAAGATAAGGAAAAAAGAGAATGAAAGAGAGGAGGAAAAAAGAGAAAAAGAGAAGGAAAAGAGAGAAGGAAAGAGAGGAAAGGAGATGAGAAAAGAGAAGGAAAGAGAGGAAAGGAAAGAATCAAAGAGAGAAGGAAAAAAGAGAAGGAAAGAGAGGAAAAGAGAGGAGAAAAGAGAGGAAAAAAGAGAAGGAAAGAGGAGGAAAGGAGAGGAAAAGAGAAGGAAAAGAGATGAAAAGACAAAAGGAAAAGACAGAAGGAAAGAGAGGAAAGGAGAGAAGGAAAGGGATCTAAGGAAAAGAGAGAAGGAAAGAGAGGAAAAGAGAGAAGGAAAGAGAGGAAAAGAGAGGAGAAAAGAGGAGAAAAGAGAAGGAAAAGAGAGAAGGAAAGAGAGGAAAAGAGAGGAGAAAAGAGAGGAAAAGAGAGAAGGAAAAGAGAGGGAAAAGAAAGAAGGAAAGAGAGGAAAAGAGAGAAGGAAAGAGAGGAAAAGAGAGGAAAGGGGAGAATGAAAGAGAGAAGGAAAGAGAGGAAAAGAGAGCAGAAAAGAGAGGGGAAGAGAGAATGAAATATGGGGGTTAAAGGCCCCTATACCTTAACCCCAATTTTGTAAAATAGTCAAACACATATATATATGGATGCCATAGAAGATTAGGGTGTTCTACACCCACCAAAGCTTGTGTGACTCTCTCTTTTGGCTCACCCTCTCTCTCACCTTCTTCCATTCCAATTCTGTTGTTGAGATCTCTCAACTGATATTAGAGTGCGAGTGTTCTAGCTGAGCCCAAGTGTGAGCCTAGAGCCCAAAGTCTACCACTACAGCTTGGTGGGAGGAAGGATAAGCTTTGTTGGGTGCCTTTACCTACATCCTGATGTGCAGAGACCTTGTAGAAACCTTTGGAAAGTTCTCTGAGTGATTTTTTGCAAGCCAGCAGGTGTTTTGGAGGCAAAAGATGGTCTATTTTAGACATGAGAGTCTTGTGATTAAGATATCTTTCTCTAGAAGCTTAATCTTGCCCTAAGATCATAAGAAAAGTTGTAGAAGACTTTGAATACTTCATTTTTTGTTTTTACATCTTTGTCATCTGAGTTTTCAATGAAAAGTCACAGCTCCTACAAAAGCTAACGAAATTCAATTTCCTGCACAGATTTCGTGTGTTGGATCTCCATATCCAAGCCACCATTTGTAGCTTAGACACTCCCAATGGATTCAAAGAAGTCTAAAACTTCTACTGGTGAAGTTGCTTCTGATTGTGTGAAGTTCTGAAGCTGCGGTGAAGCTCTGTCTACTCCAACATATTCATTTTGTCATTTCCTATCTGAGTGGGATCTCAACATTCAGGCCTCCATATGTAGAGTTCTTTGTCCTGTTGGATCCAGGAATACCTAGAACATCTGTCTTACAAAGATGCTTTCCATTCCATGAACAATCGAGGGAGTTGCACTTCTCTATGTTTTTCTGTTGCTTGTCTCTTTGAAGGAAATTTCTTAAAGTTTCCAAGACCTTCTCATTGATTGCCATGTGGCATTTTGGCTAAGGTTCATTTTTGCAAGTAAATGCAAGGGTTGACTAGCTCTTACCCTTGGATGAGATTTTAGAGTTGTGGAAGAAGAGAGAAATTTGCACATTGTCTTGCTGAGCTTGATTATGCAGTGACGCCCAATTTTTGAGACATCCCAAGTTCTATTTTCACTAGTAGTAATTGCCATGGGGCCGTGAGTTCTTGGATATACCTTATACAGATCTTTCTGGTTGTAGTCTGAGCCATATGTGCTCGTTTTTGGTTTGCATTGGGTTGTAGTGGATGCTTTACAGACTATTTGGATGCATTGTGATCCTTGTTGGATGCGCTGATAGGCCCAGATTGCCTTGTGGGATGCTTTATTGATGGACATTTGCCACACAGATGCTATTTTATGCTGAGGCAAAGCTTTGACACATTGTAGTTGATGCACTCATAGTACTATTCTCTCCTAGATGAGATATTATTGATGCTTATGCCCATGGACCGTGTTTATGCTTGAGGTATTTGGCTCTTATTGGCATTGGGTTTGCCATTGTTTTGTTATTGCGGGTCGACATTTTCTTTTGGGCTAGATTTTCTCATATGATAGTCCTCCAATCCTTATTTTTTTCAGTTGAACTACCTTTTAGCTTTCTCCTTTACTTTCTTTGGGACCTGTGTACCTAAAGAGCTCTAAAGTTATCTCTCCTTGAATCTCTCCCTTAAGCTTCTTGTGCAGAACACAGTGGGATTAGACCTTTGAAAAAATTAGCAAATCTCTACCAGGAATTGAGTGGGGAGATGTAGAATTTGGCATTGGAAAGGAAGGAGCTCACACAATTCTCACTTTTGAAACAAGAGAGGAAAGAATACAGATCCTTAGACAATTTAACAAGTTTAAAGGACTTCCAGTGTGGATTACACAGAAACTTACAAAAACTCAGTTGAAGAGCAAAGCCTCAGAGCTTGCAAAGGTGAAGGTGGCTAGAAAGGAAGCAAATGGTGTTAGATATCAATGCTCCACTCTCGTGTAACTACACAGGAACTAGCTAACTCTACTTCTAAGCACCCCATATGAGGAGAAGGCATTTGAGTAGCTCGGTTATCCGGTAGGTCCTGGTTTGGACACCAGATGGGGGCCATGTGTGGCCTGATGGCTGGACGGCTTTAGATAGAGTTGGCACACTGCCAACTAGGCTACATGCAAGTGCAGGAAGGCATCCCATGACTGATTGCACTGAGGGTAGACAGAGAATTTCCCAGGGTAGCCCACTCTCGAATTGTGGGGCTCGTTTGGAGCCTCAGAGGATCCCGGATGCCTGGGTCGAACGCTGTAGGTTAGTTTCTCTATTCTGTGCCATGGTTCTAAGGTGTGGTCGGTGACCTACCTCGGGACTAACCTCCAATCGACCGGCCACGACTAGGTCGGTCTCCCAATTGGGTCTAACTGACTACAATTGGTGGCTATATAAGAGCAAGCCCATGAAGCCCATCATCATCACTGGCTACAGCAACCCTGATTCCTTAGCATCCAGCCTCCATCCTCTACTATTTCCAGCATGCCATTGAAGCTTCTCACACAGGAGCGCACGGCTAGGAGGAAGCGCTATCTACTGTATCAGTTTTATAGTAATCAAATTTTTGATTCTCCATACTATCTGCTTTTCTCTCTTCCATACGAGATCCTATTATCTGTTGAGCACAGACCTTGTATTGTTTTCTTACATTGGTATTAGAGCTTGGGCTCTAGCAAGAAGATTTAGTAGTGTGTTTCTGTTTGCGAGCAGATTGTGAGAGATGGCCCAACCCGCAAGACTACGAATCCCACCGTTCAATGAAAGTAGAAAGTTGGACGGCACTAACTATCAACTGTGGAAGTTCAAGATGAATACCATCCTAAGTGCATACGAGGTTTGGGATACTGCAACTGAGGCGAACGTAAAGCCAGTTGCAAGACCAAATTAGCCAACGTAGGACAACAGATAGTACCAACTGTGAATCATATTCATGCGTGGACAAGAAGAAATGCAGATGCACTATGTTCTATTGTCTGCAATGTAAGTGATTCTGTCATGGTGTTAATTCAACATGTCACCACAGCGGAGGAGGCATGGATGGTCTTAAAAAATCAGTATGAGACCACAAATCAGACGTGGATTCAGAATCTAGAGACTCAATTACAAACGAGAAACTGTCTGAGTCTGAAATGGAAGAGAAGTTCATCACTAGGGTGAAGAATTTGTGCGATCTGATGACTGCAATTGGCATCACCATCACCAGCAAGAATCTAGCACAAAGGTGCATACGAATTCTCCCACCAAAGTACGACGGTCTTGTTATGGCACTGAATACATAGAATAGAAATCCACCCCTTAACTTTGAGGATCTCAGCGCAATGCTTGTGGAGGAGGAGATGCATCAAAAGACGAAGACTGGAGAAGATTCAGCTTTCTCGGTTGCAAAGAAAGGTATGTAAAGAGAGTGGGAGAGAGGGAAGGAGACTCACTTGCGGCTTTCTCACATGCACAAATGGGGGAATACACACAAAGGTGGAGGCTGAAAATAGTTTTTCTCTTCTTAGTTGTGAAAGACAAAAGAACTCTAGTACAAAGAAATAGAAGAACCCTATATGTGGGTCTCAAAACCAAACTCAACTGACTAAGGTGGCATACTAACTGAGCCACGAACTAGAGTAGATAAAGATAGCTGTCATCCAGCTATTATTCGTGGGCAGTGTACCAACCACATCTGTAGCTAACAAGTCGGTGACATAAATGCACAACGGTCACCTTGGCATATCGCGAGTGGAGCTCGATATCTCAACACTCCCCCTCGATCTCAATCCCAATTCCTGCACACCAAGCAGGACTCTGAACTTGTGCAGCTTCTCTGCTCCCAATGCTTTCGTGAATATGTCAGCTACCTGATCCTCTGTGCTGACATAAACTAGATCAATATGGCCTAGTAAAACCTTCTCCCGCACATAGTGATAATGCACATCAATGTGCTTTGTTCTAGCATGAAAGACTAGGTTCTTTGCCAAGTGTATATTGCTCATGTTGTCACAATAAATGACAACTGGCCCATCTGTAGACTGATGCATATCATAAAGTAGCTTATGCAACCAAGCTACCTCACATGCAGCCATTGTTGCACCCCTGTACTCAGCCTCTGTGCTCGATAAGGCAACTATAGGCTGTTTCTTGCTGCTCCAAGTGACTGCAGCACTCCCAAAAGGGAACACATATCCATTGGTAGATCGTCTATCAAACATACTACCAGCCCAATCAGCATCAGTGTATCCATGCAACTGTATCTGAACCCCAGCTGCATAAAATAGTCCATACTGCAATGTGGACTTCACATACCTGAGTATGCATCTAGCCGCATCCAAATGCGGTTTCCTTGGAGCCTGCATAAACTGACTTACCAATTCAACAGCATAGCTTAGATCTGGCCTGGTAATAGTCATATAAATCAAACTTCCTACTATGCATTTTGTACATAGTAGCGTCTTCCAAAAGCTCACCTGCATCTGTGCTCAGCTTCACATTCTGCTCCAAAGGAACTGAAATAGGCTTACAGCCTATCATCCCATATTTGGACAGCATGTCCAATCCATACTGCCTCTGCAAGAGCTGTATCCCACTTGGTGATCTAATCAGCTCAATGCCCAAGAAATAACGCAGCTCTCCCAAATCCTTCATCTCAAACTTCTGCCTCAATAGCATTTTCACATGAAGGATATCTTCATCACTATCACCTGTGATGATCAAATCATCAACATAAATGACAAGCAGCATAATCCCTTTCTCTGTTTTTCTCACATAGAGTGAGAAATCTGCCTTGGAAATCTGAAAGCCAATAGTGACAAGATACTATCCTATCTTGTCAGACCATGCTCTAGGTGCTTGCTTCAAGCCATACAAGGGTTTCTTCAACCTGCAAACAAACTCAGGATGAATAGCATGAACATAACCTGCTGGCTGCTCCATAAAGACCTCTTCTTGCAAATCACCATGCAAGAAGGCATTCTTTACATCCATCTGATGTAAAGACCATCCCTTTGATGCAGCCATAGCAATGACTGCTCTTACAGTTGCCATCCTTGCAACCGGACTGATGTTTCTTCATAATCAATGCCGTATGTCTGTGCATACCCCTTGACAACTAATCTTGCCTTGTATCTGTTCCCAGAACCATCTGCATTGTGCTTGATCTTATAAACCCACTTACAGTCAATTGCATTTTTATCTTTAGGCAAAGGCACCAATTCCCATGTAGCATTTGCTTCCAAGGAATCCATTTCCTCATCCATGGCTTTCTCCCATTTTTCATTTCCCATGGCTTGCTCAAAACAAGTGGGTTCTGGTTCCTGTATCACTTTGACCATATAGGCATAGTGAATGGCTGTTAATCCATCATATTTCAGCCTATCCACAGGATACCTAACCCTGGTAGACCTGTGCAAAATAGGCTCACTTCCAGGTGCTCTCAAAACATCCCTGGTCTTCCTTACTCCAGGTGTAACAACAAAAGGAATACCCAACTCATCATCAATGCTCTGTTCTGAGCCACTGGATTCACCATCCACATACGAGTGACTTGCATTCACATCAAACATGGGCTGATCTACCTTCTCTTTTCCTTTTCGTGATACCTGCATACCACTATCTACATTGCTTTGAGGAGATTCTCCTGACCTCAATCTACTTGTCCATGGCGAAGTATGTGAACCATTACTAGAGGACACTCCAGGTCCACTAATATTTTGTGATTGCTGCTGTGAATTCTGTGCAGCATTACCATTTTGTGCATCTACATCAATCATTACATTTACTGGTTTATACCAGCTGCTCATCTCATCAAAAACAACATCTCTGCTCACTGTGAACTTACGTGTAGAAGGGTTATAGCATCTATACCCTTTCTGCTACAGAGAATAACCAATAAAGATGCACTTCTCAGCTTTTGGATCCAACTTGCACCTCAACTCATCTGGCACATGAACATAGGCAATGCACCCAAAAATTTTCAAATGAGAAATATCTGGTTTCCTACCAGTATACATCTCCTCTAGCGTCATGCCATGTATTACTGCAGTGGGAGTCCTGTTCATTATATAAACTGCTGTAGCAACTGTTTAGCCCAATAATAATCTGGTAGATCTTTTTCATTTAGCATAGCCCGAGAGGGCCTCTCCAATATGCCTGTTTTTCCTTTTTGCAATTCCATTTTGTTGTGGGGTATGACTGCATGAATATTGCTACTTTATACCATGCTCTTGCAAGAACCTTGCAAACTCATTTGAGAGGTACTCTCGCCCTTCATCTGACGTTAGGCATTTTATTTGCAGGCCTGTTTCTTTTTCAACCATAGCTTTAAAAGCTTTGAAGTGCCCAAACACTTCACTTTTCTTTTTCATAAAATACACCCAAAGTTTTCTGCTGAAGTCATCAATAAATGTGACAAAATAGTGACAGCCTCCAATAGATGCAGCTTTAGTAGTCCACACATCAGAGTGGATTAATTCCAATGGCTTTTTACTCTCTTGAACATGCCTAGGAAAAGGTTTCCTTGCCTGTTTCCCAAATGGATAGGCTTCACAAACCTTGTGCATTTCTGCAGCCTTGAATTTAGGCAATCCTGCAACAATATTTTGGGCTTGCATTGATTTAAGTCGCTGTATATTAACATGACCAATGCGTTTGTGCCAGATATCAATATCTGCAACTACACTGGTCCCATGTGCAAACATTGCTGCACTCAATTCAGGCATGTCTGCATCCAACGTAAACATCCTGCCCTTCTTCTTTCCTTTTGCTATCAAGCGACCGTTATTTTTCATATCCTCAACAAAGCATCCATGAGGATTAAATCTGACCTGCAAGCCCTGCTCAACCATTTGACCAATAGAAACTTGATGTTCGGGACATGAAATACATCGGACAGGTATTTCTTTTTCCCATCTTGCATAGACAAAGGAATTTACCAATCTGCACAATAGGATGTGCAGTATCATCACCAGTCTCCACAAATCCTAGTTTTTCCATTTTCCTTGCATCCTGCATCCATTCTGCATGACCTGTCATGTGGTTTGAAGCACCTGAGTCAACATACCACACATCATTTTGTTCTTCTGCACTTGTCACAGAATTGGTCATATGTTGCACCATAAATAGATGCTCATTTGTGTCATCACCCTGTCTACTGGAAGATGCATAATTGCCTTGCTGCAATTTTCCATTCATAATGTCATTCTACTTTTTGTAGCAGTCCTTAGCCATATGACCCATTTTACCACAATAGTAGCATTCAACATTGCTGTTTGCATTTTAGCCTCTCTGCCATCCACCACGGCCTCTTTGGCTTCCCCTGCCTCTAGAGTTACCACGTCCTCCTGCATAGGACTGGTTTTCTTGAGCTTGCTGCATATTATGATTTCTACCATGACACAATCATGGAGTCCGAAATACTGATAGACAACCTGTACATAATTTTCCTGGCTCTCTCATGCCATCCTTTAAATGCCAGCATTTCCTATTGATTGGGAACATTAGGAAGAACAGGTTCTTCTTCATTTCCTGTAATGAACTCCCAATAGCCTTTTCCCATAAGGAAATTCGTCATTCTAAACTTCCATGCCTGGAAGTTGTTCTTCTCAAGCTTTTCAGTGACAATCTGTGAAAGAGAATCAGATGCCATTACAGAACACCGCCAAATATTCTGTCATTGCAAAAAACACAACTTTTGCCTCACACGGGTAGTTATGCAAAACTGACGAAAGTGGTATTTGACCACAGTCACTTCCTAGTGACAATTTTGCATCAACAGGCAACAAGCATGATTCTGCAACTCCCAATATTCTGCACATAGGCATACGATGCGATTTTTGCGGCAACTTTTCACCAACTAGCCGAGCAGTGGTCGCACAGCCAAAATAGGGCCTTTTTTTGAATGCCTGCAAAGAACTTCCGCCTTCAAAATGGGCCCTCGAAATGGCCTCGAACTCCCGCAGCATACACTGCACTCTGGCCACACCGTGAAGGGCATCTCAATCTGAGACAGTGCACTCTTGCACTTCTGGCTATGCTACCTGTAGAGATTTGCTCCCAAACTCGAAATAGGAAAGCAACACTGGTCCTCTTACAAGGACACCATGATCTTGGTTTGCTTTCTTGAGCTCCTTACCACAAAACCAAACTCAACTAACTAAGGTGGCATAGTAACTGAGCCACGAACTAGAGTAGATAAAGATAGCTATCATCCAGCTATTATTCGTGGGTGGTGTACCAACCGCATCTGTAGCTAACAAGTCGGTGACATAAATGCACAACGGTCACCCTAGCATCGCGAGTGGAGCTCGATATCTCAACAAGGTAAGGGTAAGGACTCTGGTAACCCATCTTCTTCTAATAATAAAAAGAGAAAGAAGAAGATCAAGTGCTTCTATTGCAACAAAGCAGGTCACAAGCAGAATGAGTGCCAAAAGAAGATTGCAGATGAGAAGAACAGAGTAAAGAAAGAGTCCGACAACAGCGTGCAGGTAGTACCACTAAAGCTGTTTGTAGCAATTGAGGAGATTTGCACGGAGGCAGTTCATGTACCTGCAGATGAACCTTAGATTATTGACAATGGTGCATCGCACCACATGACCAGTCGAAAGGATTGGTATACCTCTCTACATCTGGTAGGGAATGACATCTTGGTAGCAGTCGGCAATGATGCAAAATGTCTAGTAAAAGGAAAAGGTACGATTGCTCTCAAGTCAGATGGAGTTGTAAAATAGTTGTTCAATGTTCTTTATGTGTCAGATATCAAGAGGAACTTGTTGTCCATTTCTGTGATCACGGATTGGGACCTCAAAGTTCACTTCGATAAGAATGGAACACAGATTTTGGATCTTCAAGGGAATGTCATTGGTAAAGGTACATGACGCAACAACATCTACGAACTCTCAGCTTTCAGTGCTCGAGCCGATGTGAGCAACACTAAGCTGTGGCATGAGAGGTTTGGTCATCTAAAACTTATTTCTTTAAATGAGATGCATAAAAGTGGAATGATTGCAGACCTACTAGAAATTACAGATCAGCCCGATGTATGTGAAGCTTGCATGATGGGCAAGTAGCATCGGCATCCCTTTCCTAAAGAGGCGAGCAAGGAAAAGGCTCCTCTAGAGCTCGTTCACATGGACCTCTATGGAAAGATGGAGACAGAAGCTTTGGGTGGTTCCTACTACTTCATGACGCTGATTGACGACTATAGTAGAAAGATATGGATATACTTCCTGAAGACTAAAGATGAGTCTTTTAGTAAGATCAGAGAATGGCATGTAATGGTCGAGAAAGAAATGGGGAGGAAGGTGAAGAAGTTGAGATTAGACAGAGGTGGAGAGTTCACATCAAGTGAATTCAAAAGTTACTGCAAAAGTCACGGGATCAAGAGGCCAAAACCCCCGCCACATACATCACAGCAAAATCGAGTAGCAGAGTGCAAGATGCGGGTCATTTGCAAAATGGGCAGGAGTATGATGAAAGGAAAAGATTTGCCAAAGAATTTCTGGGTTGAAGCATGTAACACGGCAGTTTACATTCTGAATCGTAGCTACACGAAGGCTGTGAATGGGATGACTCCACAGCCTTTTCTGGTAAGAAACCTTCAGCTGCACATTTCACAGTTTTTGGATGTGACTGTTTTGTGCATGTCCCTGATACTAACAGGACCAAATGGGAGCTGAAGAGCCAGAAGTGTATTTTCTTGGGCTACAGTGAAGAGGAGAAGGGTTACCATCTCTATAATCATGTTACCAAGAAGGTAATAGTAAGTCGTGATGCGGTATTCTTAGAATAGCCACATCAATTGGAGGAGGATGCTTCCTTGCCAGACAACCAGGATCAGGATATCCATCCAGTACAACCACCAACAGTAGACCAAACTCCCCCAACAGTGCTTGGGAGGATTCAAGATAAAGAAGAGGAAGAAGAGCTTGTAGAACCACAATGGCAACGGCCATTCCTAAAGTGGGTAAAGTAGCTTTTGGATGGTAGAGAACCTTTAGCCATTGAGGAGGAACCATCCGAACACCACCGGTCCAAGAGATTAGAGGAGCAAAGAAGGGCGCAGGAACACTGGTCAACTATGCTTTGATGATAGAGGTGATCCGTGCTGAAGAACCCGTGTCTTGAAGAGGCACAGGGTGATGATAGGTGGATGGAGGCTATGCAGTTGAAGCATGGCTCCATAATGAAGAAAAACACTTGGGACCTTGTCGATCGACCACCAAAACGCAAGGTAATCGGCACCAAGCGGGTGTACAAGACCAAGTACAAGTCCAACGGCATGTTGGATAAGTACAAGGCTCAGCTCATGGCAAAAGGATTCGCACAGGTACATGGTTTTGATTATCAGGATACTTTTGCTCCCACAGGAAATTTGGCCCGTGTTTCTGATGGATGTAAAATCTGCCTTTTTGAATGGACATCTCAAGGAGGAGGTGTACGTAGAACAACCACCAGGTTTTGTGATCCTCGGTTCAGAAGGTAAAGTCTATAAACTAAAAAAGGAACTTTATGGGCTAAAACAGGCCCTACAAGCATGGTACCAATGGATTGATGCCTACTTTTGGCAAAACGGGTTCAGAAGGAGCCCATCTAATGCAAATTTGTATATCTACAGAGAAGGAGACAGGTGTATGATCGTGGTCCTTTATGTGGATGACCTTGTCATAACAGGGAACCATGAAGAAAAGATCTCGCATACAAAGCAGTTGCTAGGAAGAGAGTTTGAAATGACAGACCTTGGACTGATGCATTTCTATTTGGGGATTGAAGTTTGGCAAGAGCCAAAACAAATCTTCATTTCATAGTTAAAGTATGTTGGAGAGATACTGAAGGCATTTGGCATCGCTGAGTGCAAGACAGTTGGCACTCCTATGGAGGTTGACGTGAAGCTCTCAAATAAGGATTCATCACCACTGGTGGATGAAGCGAAGTACAGAAGGCTTGTGGGTAGTTTGATTTACTTGTGCAACATGCGGTCAACGGACATCAGCTTTGTGACTGGTGTACTAAGCAAGTTTTCCAATAAGCCCCGGGAGAACCATTGGAGGGCAGGGATGCGGGTGTTGAAATACATCAAAGGAACACTTGATTATGGCATCACCTATACCAAGGGCAATACCTTCACTGGATTTTGTGATTTGGATTGGGTAGGAGATGTGGACAGCAGGAGATCAGTGACAAGTTACTATTTCTCACTTGGATCTGAGCTGTGTCATGGGTCAGCAAGAAGCAACCTACAGTTGCTCTTTCTTCTACCGAGGCTGAGTACAAATCAGCATGTTTTGCCTCTTGTGAGGCAATGTGATTGAGGAGGATTTTAGGGGACATGGGTGCAGTGTAGAACAAGCCTATGCAGTTATCATGTGACAATCAGGGTTGCATGGCAATTGCAAAGAACCCTGTGTTCCACGCTCGCACAAAACACATTGAGATTCAATATCACTTTGTACACAAGCTCATCATGGATGGAGAGGTCGACTTGGTGTACTGTCTGACTACAGAAAATGCTATGGACATCTTCACGAAGGCTCTTGGAAGAGACTTGCTGAGAGACATCTTCATCAACTTGGCATTGGGCCAAAAAAGTAGTTCACTTTGTAGGTGGACATTGAGGGGGGGTGTTAGATATCAATGCTCCACTCTCATGTTACTACGCGGGAACCAACTAACTCTACTTGTAAGCCCCCCATATGAGGAGAAGGCATTTGAGTAGCTCGATTATCTGGTAGATCCTAGTTTGGACACCAGATGGGGGCCATGTGTGGCCTGATGGCTGGACGGCTTCAGATAGAGTTGGCACACTGCCAACTAGGCTACATGCAAGTGGGGGAAGGCATCCCATGACTGACCACACTAAGGGTAGACAGAGCATTTCCCGAGGCAGCCCACTCTCGAGTTCGGGGGCCCGTTTGGAGCCCCAGATGATCTCGAACGGCTCTGGGTCGAATGGCAATCGTAGATCAGCTACTCTATTCTACACCACGGTTCTAATGTGTGGTCAATGGCCTATTTCGGGACCAACCTCCAGTTGGCCATTTTGGGCCAATTGGGTCGGTCTCCCAATTGGGTCTAACCGACTCTACGACTGGTGGCTATATAAGAGCAAGCCCGTGAAGCCCATCATCATCACTGGCTACAGCAACCCTAATTTCTTAGCATCCAGCCTCCATCCTCTACTGTTTCCAGCATGCCATTGAAGCTTCTCACACAGGAGCGCACGGCTAGGAGGCAGCGCTATCTATTGTATCGGTTTTATAGTAATCAAATTTTTTATTCTCCATACTATCTGCTTTTCTCTCTTGCATATGAGATCCTATTATCTGTTGAGCACAGATGTTGTATTGTTTTCTTACAAATGGGCTGTCTACCGAGATGGCAAGGCATTGATCAAAGAATTCAAAGCAAAACTAATAGACCCTCAGTCTATAGCTGATGTATGATCTTCATTTTCTCTCCCTATTTATATTTTGCTTTCTCTAATGTACTGGTGGAACTAGTTGTAATTGGAACTTTATGTGATTATTAGTTATAATATAAAAAACAACTAACTCTTTGCCCCCAAAAAAAAGTAAAAGAAAGATTTGCTCATATGGATGCATATTATATGCACATGAGTCAAATGCATTTTTGATGCTTTGAGCCTTGAGTTTTGGTGACACTATCCTTCATTAAGGTAGACATATTGGGTGCCCCTAATATTTGATGTGATTTCTCTCTTGCAGGTACTAGCATTTGAGATTTTGTTTCATTTGCATCATGGCATACTCTTCCATGTCTGAAAAGGGGTTTTTCAACATTAAAAAGTTTGATGGGACAAACTTGTCTTTGTGCAAAGAACAAATAAGAGATGTGCTTATTCAAAAGAAGCAGATTAAACCCTTGGCAGGGATTGAAGTAAGCATGTAGATATGTCTAATGATGATTGGAATGAGTTGGATGCATTAGCAAAGTCTATTGTTAGACTTCATATTGCAGAGTCGATTTATTTCATGGTAGTAACTGAGTAGACTACGGAAGATTTGTGGAAGAAATTATGTGCCACTTATGAGAAGGAAACCATCTCTAATAAAGTTTACCTCATGAAGAGGTTGTTTGGTGAAGGGTTCTCAATTGCTTCTCACTTCAATGAATTCAATCTTATTTTCAGCTAGCTTCAAGCTCAAAAGATGAATTTTGATGCGGAGACTAAGGCAATATCCCTCTTGTGTTCATTGCCATACTCAGGTATACGTTCCGTACAACTGTCAGTAACTATGCACCTGGTGGACTACTAAAGTTTAATGATGTTGTGGGTAGCTTGTTGGCTGCAGAGACTAGATGAAAGTCTATGGATGGTAGCAAGTAGGATGCAGTCTTAAATGTGCAAAGGGGTAGATCACAATTCAGGGGGAAGTCCCAAGAAAGAGGGAAGTCTCGTAACAAATCCAGGGCATGAAACATTGAGTGTTACCACTGTGGCAAGAAGGGCCACATGAAAAAAGATTGCTACAAGCTAAAAAGAGAGAAAAAGGATAAGAAAAAGAATGCAAATTGGGGTAAAAATAAGAAGGAAGAGAGTACAAAGAAAAAGTGAAGATCAAGGAGACCAATGAAGTCATCACTGATGATAGTGACAATGACATGTTCTCTTCATGTCTAGTCTACCTGTGCAGACTTGCTTACCACTTAAGATGATACATATTCCTAGGATTAGATTTTGGATTCTAGTGCTTCATTCCATGTTGCTCCCCATAGGGAATGGTTCTGCACTTATGACAGTGGAAAGACAAGTTGTGTGCATCTTGGAAATAACTATGTATGTGACATAGAGGGAGTAGGTGACATAAAGTTTTCTGTTGCAAATGGGTCTGCATTTGTTTTAAAAAATGTGAGACGTGCGTAAGTTGACCAAGAGTCTTATTTCAGTGGGCCAGCTAGATGGTGCTGGTTTTCAGACCACGTTTGGCTTTTAGAGTTGGAAAATTCAAAAGGGCTCTATGGTTTTGGCAAGGGGTGCCAAGTGTGGAACATTCTATCCCTTACATGTATCAGGGGTGTATGATCATGTTGTTACAATAACTGAGTAGCCAACAAAGGCTAGTGGTGGTGAGTTGCCATTAACATTGCAGATTGTTATAGTGAGTACGTGGTTGGGTTGACTTGGTTTCATGGAGTTTTGATTCCTGACCTCTGTTTTGTTGTATCACTTGGTGATCAGAGTAGATGATTTCAGATCGTGAGCCTATTGTTTGTCTCAGTCAGAAATACTCGTGACTTGTAGCTAGATCATCCAAAGAGCGTGAAGCTCTACATCTATCTGCAAGAAGAGATGCCGCTATCACTCGCAATTCTGTGGCCATATTCTTTAAGAGATATGATTGCAAGTTGGAGTGTAGGCAGCACTTGAGAAAGAAAAGGCAAGCAGTTCATCGTTACCCAGGAGAGTAATCGACTGGCTCAGAATATCTACCAAGGTGAGATCTTGAAGGACATGCTCAAGATAGTCCTTCATGAGGTTACAGAAGATATGTAGCTCTATATGTGCTATGGCAACAAAATTTGGTTTCCAAGCAGGTGCGGATGGTGACATAATTTTATGGGTGATAGTCACGTAAATTCAAAGGTTGATAAGCCGTTGTTCATGGTTGTCACCAACTTTCCTCCCTGCCAGAATTTTTGGGCTCAAGGATATCATAGCGACTTGTGAAGGCTCAGTTTGACAAAGAGAATGAGATTTAGCCTATTTGCAATGATTACAAGAGGTCCTAGTGACTTGCAACAAGGGTTCTGCTCATGCATATGTACCACAGGTTCTGGGAGATTTTCATGGCCAAGTTTGCTTCAATAATCACATAAGATCCAAGACTCTATCTGAGTTCAAAGGCATCCAGCAAGTCGTTTCGACAAGCATGGCTCGGTAGATGTAATGATGAGGGTCATTTTTTTCCTAAGGAATTGCCTCTTGATTTGCTTGGAGGAAAGCTTGGGGGAAATTTATGGCTTGACTCTCTCATGCATAGCGATAAATTGAGTAGCTCACAGCCCTTCATTTGGTCATTGTTGGCAATAGCAGCATGCAATAAAGTAAAGGGAGGTTTTCTTTGATTTTCTCAAAAGTTTCTAGACGTGGTAAAGGTTGCAGTGTGGAGAGAAGAGAGCAAGATCTAAGGATTCACCTAGGCTCATTGGCATTCATCTAGTCCATCACTTTGGTGGCAAGGTCCTATCTAATCCTACAAGGGGGTTTTATCTATGAGTTCATGGTTGCCTAGAGGTTGTGGTCTCTATACATTTCATTTTTGTATTTTCTAAAGTCATTGATGGTTATCAGTATATGGTATTTCTCAATGTTCCACAATTCATGGTGTTTTGAGTTCATCTTGGGATTGTGTTTCCTCTCGATGTGTTTGCAAAGGTGACTGTTCATCTAGCTACTATAAAGGCATTTCAGTGTAGCTCTGCTAGTCTCATCACGTTTTTGGTGTCTCCACGGAGGAACAGTCTCTGGTCAGACCTTCAATTTACAAGATTGGAATCATTGGTGGTTGATCACCAGAAAGCATGGCTCAGGACTTCCTGTTGTTTCATGAGATGCCAGGCAAGGATGCCGAGAAATTCATGGAACAGTTGGAAATCACTTGTTTGATCAAGAATCGGCAAGATGCAGCCTTCATGTTACGGATCTTCATGTATTGTGTGCAGGATGAAGCAAGGAGATGGTTCATGCTTACAAAGCCGCTCAAGTAGCAAATAATCCACCAATAGAGGTAACTTTTGAATTGGCAAGGGATGCTTTTTTACAGCATTACAAGAGGGTAGAGGATCCAAATAAGTTGTGGCATGAAATACAAAATTTTTGCAAAAAGGTCCCTTTGATGCATATATTCAGAACTTGGGCCACTTGTGGGATCGTTGGTGCATGTCACTAGGGAATGAGCAACCACCTGCCATGTTGAAGAAAGAGAAATTCATTTCAGGATTGAGAGGCCCTTTGAGGATGAAGTTGGAACTGAAACTTGTAGCCAATTTCTAGGAAGCTGTGGATCTGGCAAAGGCAAAAGAGTGGAAGATGATCAAAATAGAGCAGTTGACCACAGGAGTACAACAAATTTTGAGGAGGGAGGAACAACATTCTATGAGTGCTTTGGTTGCACTAGGAGAAACAAAGAATACAGAGAATAATAGTTTGCGTAAAGAAATGCATGAGGTGGTTGACATGTTCAAAAATCTCAGTCTCAATCTCTTAGGAGGTATAGGAAGAGGACAAGGAAGAGAGCTCAGGCCACCGTATCAAAATCCAAGGAGAACAGTCAGGATTTGGGAGCAGGTAGAGGAGCTAATCAGAGAAGGTTTGAACCCTATAATTGTTACAATTGTGGGGATTGGAGTCACACCAGTCCAAATTGTGATAAGCACCCACATAGAGGAGGAGACATGTTTCCTTTGCCAAGCAATTTGAATAATTGAGTAAACGACTTCAGCATAGAAATAAAAGATAATAAGCCTAGTTCAAGTGATTTGACAACAAAGGAAAAAGGGAAGCAGAAGATGGATGAAAGGTAGCCTGATGTGTCACCAATACACCTAGAGGATCATGAAGTGATGCCAGTGAAAAGGGCTAGGGAAAAAGAGCTTGAGAATGGACACAGTGATGCAAAGAAGGGGAAACAAAAGGAAGGGGAGTCTACTTCAAGCAAAAGGAAGTCAAGACCACAAAGACATTTTCAAACAGGGGATTTACCACTTGGGGGAACTCAAGAAAATTACTCTCTTCAGAAGGATTTGATAGGTAAGAAAGTGGATATTTCATATGGCCAGTTGATGGAGCTTTGCCCTCGGCTAAGGAGAGAATGGAAGCAACTAGTCAACCCACCTAAGTCGGAGAAGAAGAAGATAGTAACGGTTCAATCTTTAGAAGAATTGCCTGATATTTGTCCTATGATTGATGCTTGGCATAAAGAAAAATCTATAGGAGAAGCATATATTGAAGGTGGAGCCCAAGTATGCGTAATTACACAGTCTTGTGTTGAAAGGCTAGGCCTCGAACTAAATGGAGTATCAGGGTACAAGATCAAACTGGAAAATCATTCCTACTTGCAGAGCGAGGGTTCTGCTCATGCATATGTACCATAGGTTCTGGGAAATTTTCATGGCCAAGTTTGCTTCAATAATCACATAAGATCCAAGACTCTATCTGAGTTCAAAGGCATCTAGCAGGTCATTTCAACAAGCATGGCTCGGTAGATGTAATGACGAGGGTCGTTTTTTTTCCTAAGGAATTGTCTCTTGATTTGCTTGGAGGAAAGCTTGGGGGAAATTTATGGCTTGACTCTCTCATGCATAGTGATAAATTGAGTAGCTCGCAACCCTTCATTTGGTCATTGGCAATAGCAGCAAGCAATAAAGTAAAGGGAGGTTTTCTTCTATTGTCTCAAAAGTTTCTAGCCGTGGTAAAGGTTGCAGTGCGGAGAGAAGAGAGCAAGATCCAAGGATTCGCCCAGGCTCATTGGCATTCATCCAGTCCATCACTTTGGTGGCAAGGTCCAATCTGATCCTACAGGGGGTTTTATCTACAAGTTCATGGTTGCCTAGAGGTTGTGGTCTCTATACATTTCATTTTTGTATTTTCTAAAGTCATTGATGGTTATTTAGTATATGGTATTTCTCAGTGTTCCATAGTTCATGGTGTTTTGAGTTCATCTTGGGATTGTGTTTCCACTCGGTGTGTTTGCAAACGTGACTGTTCATCTAGCTATAAAGGCATTTTAGTGTAGCTTTGCCAGTCTCATCAACGTGTTGGGAGAGGGGTTGGATAGGGGTGAGGAGTGTGGGGAAGAGGCTAGAGGAAGGTGAGGAAGGAAGAAATGTTTTTGCTTTTTCCGCGATGGAATTGTGAGGGGCGACGATGCGAGTTTTAGGTTTTAGCTCTTAGCATCGGTATATATCGACACTGTACCATTGGTATATACAGACTCTTTGTATCCCTTAAAGTCAGTACATACCGATGGTACATGGCTGAAATTTGGTATATACCGACTTGTTCAGAGTGTAGTCAACAAATGAAAACACGTCAACTCAAATGCGACAGGTGCAAGGAGTTGGACAAGAGACTGACAAGAGTCAGATTGCATGTAGACTGAGTTAAACAATGAAAGAACAGTAGAGAACTCGTAAATTTGTAAAACGGATATATTGTATTATGCTTCAGTAGAGATAAACAACAACTCAACCTCAAAATGGGTTGTTACAGGACTTTTATAGCTATCCAGATCCATTCTGACTGTTATAAGTCTATAGTCAATTATATATTTTAGTAACATCCCTTGTTACAAAGCATCATACTATTGCATTAGCCCACTAGTTATCAGTTACCAAAAGTGGTATCCACTACATACTTAGTAACTACCTTGTGCCATGGGACTGACTTATCCTAACCTATGCTGACCTTGGGTTATTGGCCACGTAGGTGGAGACTGAGTCTTCAACACCTGGCACTTCCAGTGGAGAGACTTTTTCTTAAAAAGTTGGAGACTCGAACCCTCTACTGGAAATAATCCTTCAGATCAAGCTTGAAACTGTGTGTCACTGCTAGGTCAATTTCTATACTTTGACTGACAATAGGGTCAATTGTGGGCTGGTCTTCCTTTGTGTCATGCTGCTCTGATCTACTGTATATTATGCTACTTCTGTAGTCTTAGGTGGACTAGCACACCATGATTGAGTTGGGCTACTCATAGCATCAGCATTTGCAAATAATGCAAGCATCTTTGTTTCTACCTGGGCATACTGATTAACCTCTTTTGCATGCATTGTAGGAGTTTTTGAGGTATCAGCAGGTTCTTCTCCTAGTATGGAAAAATTCTACTCAAAGGGCATTTGTCTTTTAGTTCCCACCTTCACTCTTGGCCTGAGATCCTTTAGCTCATGTGCCATAGCCTTATATGCATAAGAAGCTGAAGCAAATGCTTGATATGGCATGTAGCAATTGCAAAAAGTGTGCTTTTAAGATTGGCCGATGCTTCTTGTAAAGTTGTACTGAGTTGATTCTTCATTTCAGTAATAGCTGTTGTTGTCATAAGCACACTATCTACTTCTGCTACCATTTCCTTGAGTTGTACTTCAACATTTTCAAGTGCACAGATACGGTCTTTCAGGAGTGTATTCTCAAGCTGTAATTCTCTCTGATCAGCTCCCATTTTGTCAAGTTGCATAAAAAACTCATCCTTCATTTCTTACAGCCATGCTTTGACAGTAGGCAACACCTATTTCATTAATTTTGGACTCTTGCACTGTCCAAATTCATTTTGTGAGATAATTTTGGATAAAACATTTCAAAAAAAGAGGCTCTTATAAAACAAAACATTGAGTCAAAAAGGAAGATTTTAAAAAATCAAATTAGAAAAAATGACATGAGATGTTATTAAAACTAGAGTACATTAAAAATAGAGTACATCACATTGTTAAAAGAGACAAAAAGTAAGATTTTAAAAAATCAAATTAGAAAAAATGGTGTGACATGTTATGAAAACTAGAGTACATTTCAAAAAGAGCACATCACATTTGTAAAGAAGTAGATCATATTACTCAAAGCCATATGGTGTCAAAAAACACCTTAATACAGTCTCTCTTAACATCATCTTAACATCACATTTGTACAAGAAGTAGATCATATTACTCAAAGCCATATGGTGTCAAAAAACACCTTAATACAAAGCCATATGGTGTCAAAAAACACCTTAATACAGTCTCTCTTATCTAAGTCTAGAAGATCTCATCATTGGTCTCTCTTATCTTCTCAACAACCCAATCTTTCATTGCCTCCACAGTTGTATCCTCAACATAATTACATGCAAAGAAGAAATTTAAGCAATCACAAATTGTTTCTTTATAATTTCTCTGAGAGGCTCTTATTGTTCTCTCAGCATCCGCATCAAATCGCCCATGACGAGAGCTACGATAACGCAGGTTAGTTAAGAAGTCTAATAGATCTTGTCGTGCTTTTATCATACGTCTTAAAAGTCTTACACTCTCTGCTATCTTGAGAGTCTCCTCCCTCTCTGTGTGCCTTTGTGCAGCAAATTCCTCTCTCTCCATGTGTGTCAAAGGAGAACTTTGTCGAATTCTGGCCTCTCTCTGTGCTCCTTAGTCAGCAATCCATTCTTTGAGATTGTTAATTCCGAACTCCACGTCTTCGACAATGCCAAGGACATCCATGGGTGGGGAGATGATAAAGAAAGGGAGATGGACTACGATGCAAGAAAGAAGAGAGTGTCTGCGGAAGGACTACGATGGAAGAATACAAGTTAATGAGAAGCACTAGGATGGATGAAAGAAGAGAGTGTTTGTGGAAGAACTAGGATAGAAGAATACTTGGTTATCACGATGGATGAAAGAAGACTCTAAGAGTGTTTGCGGAAGGACTAGGATAGAAGAATACAAGAAGAATACAAGTTAATGAGAAGCACTAGGATGGATGAAAGAAGAGAGTGTTTGTGGAAGAACTAGGATAGAAGAATACTTGGTTATCAGGATGGATGAAAGAAGACTCTGAGAGTGTTTGCGGAAGGACTAGGATAGAAGAATACAAGTTACTCAGAAGGACTAGGATGTAAGAAATAAGAGAGTGTTTGTGGAAGGACTAGGATGGAAGAATACAAGTGCACTAAGGCACGATGTGTTCACTATGATAAGGATAAGGGTTGGAATAAAGTGAGAGGCACGATGTGTTCACTATGATAAGGGTTGGAATAAAGCGAGTGGATATTGAATGCTCTACTTTAAGTGAGTGGAGATGATAAGGATAAGGATTGGAATAAAGTGAGAGAAGCATTGCGAATGCTCTACTTTAACTGAGTGGAGACTGTCCAACTGAATACAATTCTCATCACACAAATATTTATTTCCAAATAATGACATCATCACACATTCATATCATAAAATTGTGTGCATGAAGAAATATATTACAAATATTACATCATCACATATTCATATCAAAATTCTCATCACACAAGGATTTATTTCCAAATAATCACATCATCACACATTCATATCATAAAATTGTGTGCATGAAGAAATATATTACAAATATTACATCATCACATATTCATATCAAAATTCTCATCACACAAGGATTTATTTCCAAATAATCACATCATCACACATTCATATCATAAAATTGTGTGCATGAAGAAATATATTACAAATATTACATCATCACATATTCATATCAAAATTCTCATCACACAAGGATTTATTTCCAAATAATCACATCATCACACATTCATATCATAAAATTGCGTGCATAAAGAAATTATATAAATATCATCAAATTATGCCACTTAAGTAATAAGTCACAAATTGGTGTATAATCAACAAAAACTACAAACACAACATCATACATGCATCACAACTCTTGTGATGCTTCTAGTGGAGACTGTGGCAACTCTTGTGGTGATGCTTCCAATGGAGGCTGTGGTGCTGTGTAGATGTACACTCGGTCTCTACTTCTTCTGTAGTATGTAGTGCTTTCGGAGTAGACTCAGTATCCTCTTCCTTAATTGCAAGCGGAGGCGGTGGCAACTCTTCTGATGCTTCCAGTGGAGGCTGTGGTGCTGTAGGTGTACACTGGGTCTCTACTTCTTCTGTAGTGTGCAGTGCTTTCATAGTAGACTCAGTCTCCTCTTCCTTAAAGGGAAGCTATGATATTGCTTCAATTGCACATTGTATTCTAATGGCAACAATTAGGTCTCGAATGATTTCAGCCCTAAACAATTGTATATCCTCCTCGGAATATTTGAGCTCCAAAGAGTCTTCCGAAGAGATCTGTGGCTTAAGTGAGAAAATTTCTTTGAAAATCAACATGCAGTTGTAGGCAACTCTCCACCCACAACTATGCCCATCTTCCTACTCTACTACTAAATGCTTTTGGAAGTCTACCGAGTCTTTGTACTGTCCTGTTTCTTTGATAGCAGATACCAACTTCTCAATCGACCTGCTCATCGTGACATATTAAAAAAACTTAGTGTGTCTATCACATAAGGTACATAATATAGAAGTAACAACAGATTAATAGAATACTTACGTTTGCACTGAGCCATGAAAGCCTACAATCGAGTTAACAAACCAACAATAGTTGTCTTCAAGGTCCCAAACCAACGAATAATTAAGAACCATTATTATTTAACACAATGTTGCCAGTATAAGATGAAAATAAAGGTTGCCATGATACTTACATCTCATGATATGCCATAAATAGGACTCGCATGCCATGTAAATGTAAAGGCTGTAATAATTTACAAACATCGGCTATTGTCTTTCTGCTATCGCTAAGTATAGGAGAAAGGAGGGAATCCAACATATACACACGATTTTGTATGACTCTACCAAATCGTGAGATAACTATACTGCACCAACAAATAAATGAATATTAGCTTATTAGATTTAATCAAAATATTGAATTATCAAGTAGAGAAAAAGTTTGTATCAAACCTGAGAATGGCCATCATAACGTTGTTATTGACCTCATTTGAAGCTCTAGAGAGAATTGAAATCTCCTCTCCCCCAAATTCAAGATACTGAGGTCTATGTTGAATCATAACCCTAACATTAAAAGAGCTTCCCAATTCTTCTAATGAAGCCATGTTTGTAGAGTTGAGGTCTTCTATCCTCTTTGACTCTTTGATGGCATTCATTTCGCAATCAATGATTGCTCGAATGGTACATGTTATAAATGCATAGAGATGCAAATCCATATATGTTGATAGTGTGGTGTCATTTTGTATCTCAAAAATTTGACCAAGTACCAAAAAGCAATTGTAGCCCACCCTCCATCCACAATTATAGATGTGGCTATTCTCTTGATGTGATACCTGACATGTTATATGTGAAGATAGTGGGAGAGAGGGAAGGAGTCTCACTTGCGGCTTTCTCACATGCACAATGGGGGAATACACACAAAGGTGGAGGCTGAAAACAGTTTTCCTCTTCTTAGTTGTGAAAGCCAAAAGAACTCTAATACAAAGAAAATAGAAGAACCCTATATGTGGGTCTCAAACCAAACTCAACTAACTAAGGTGGCATACTAACTGAGCCACGAACTAGTGTAGATAAGGATAGCTGTCATCTAGCTATTATTCGTGGGCGGTGTACCAACCGCATCTCCAGCTAACAAGTCGGTGACATAAATGCACAACAGTCACCCTGGCATATCACGAGTGGAGCTCGATATCTCAACACTCCCCCTCGAGCTCAATCCCAAATCCTGCACACCAAGCAGGTCTCTGAACTTGCGCAGCTTCTCTGTGCCCAATGCTTTCGTGAATATGTCAGCTACCTGATCCTCTGTGTTGACATAAACTAGATCAATAAGACCTAGTAAAACCTTCTCCCGCACATAGTGATAATGCACCTCAATGTGCTTTGTTCTAGCATGAAAGACTGGGTTCTTTGCCAAATGTATACTGCTCATGTTGTCACAATAAATGACAACCGGCCCATCTGTAGACTGATGCATATCATAAAGTAGCTTATGCAACCAAGCTACCTCACATGCAGCCATTGCTGCACCCCTGTACTCAGCCTCTATGCTTGACAAGGCAATTGTAGGCTGTTTCTTGCTGCTCCAAGTGACTGCAGCACTCCCAAAAGAGAACACATATCCACTGGTAGATCGTCTATCTGAAATGCTACCAGCCCAATTAGCATCAGTGTATCCATGCAACTGTATCTGAACCCCAGCCTCATAAAATAGTCCATACTGCAATGTGGACTTCACATACCTGAGTATGCGTCTAGCCGCATCCAAATGCGGTTTCCTTGGAGCCTGCATAAACTGATTTACCAACCCCACAACATAGCTCAAATCTGGCCTGGTAATAGTCATGTAAATCAAACTTCCTACTATGCGTCTGTACATAGTAGGGTCCTCTAGAAGCTCACCTGCATCTGCGCTCAGCTTCACATTCTGCTCCAAAGGAACTGAAATAGGCTTACAACCTGTCATCCCATATTTGGACAGCATGTCCAATCCATACTGCCTCTGCAAGAGCTGTACCCCACTTGGTGATCTAATCAGCTCAATGCCCAAGAAATAACGCAGCTCTCCCAAATCCTTCATCTCAAACTTCTACCTCAATAGCATTTTCACATGAATGATATCTTCATCACTATCACCTGTGATGATCAAATCATCAACATAAATGACCAGCAGCATAATCCCTTTCTCTGTTTTTCTCACATAGAGTGAGAAATCTGCCTTGGAAATCTGAAAGCCAATAGTGACAAGATATTGTCCTATCTTGTCAGACCATGCTCTAGGTGCTTGCTTCAAGCCATACAAGGCTTTCTTCAACCTGCAAACAAACTCAGGATGAATAGCATGAACATAACCTGTTGGCTGCTCCATAAAGACCTCTTCTTGCAAATCACCATGCAAGAAGGCATTCTTTACATCCATCTAATGTAAAGACCATCCCTTTGATTCAGCCATAGCAATGGCTGCTCTTACGGTTGCCATCCTTGCAACCGGGCTGAAAGTTTCTTCATAATCAATGCCATATGTCTGTGCATACCCCTTGATAACTAATCATGCCTTGTATCTATTCACAGAACCATCTGCATTGTGCTTGATCTTATAAACCCACTTACAACCAATTGCATTCTTGCCTTTAGGCAAAGGCACCAATTCCCATGTAGCATTAGCATCCAAGGCATCCATTTCTTCATCCATGGCTTTCTCCCATTTTTCATTTCCCATGGCCTGCTCAAAAGAAGTGGGTTCTGGTTCCTATATCAGTTTGACCATATAGGCATAGTGAATGGCTGTAAATCCATCATATTTCAGCCTATCCACAGGATACCTAACCTTGGTAGACCTGCGCAAAATAGGCTCACTTCCAGATGCTCTCAAAACATCCCTGGTCTTCCTTACTCCAGGTGTAACAACAGAAGGAATACCCAACTCATCATTAATGCTCTGCTCTGAGCCACTGGATTCACCATCCACACAAGAGTGACCTGCACTCACATCAAACATGGGCTGATCTACCTTCTCTTTTCCTTTTCGTGATACCTGCATACCACTCTCTGCATTGCTTTGAGGGGATTCTCCTGATCTCAATCTGCCTGTCCATGGCGAAGTATGTGAACCACTGGTAGAGGACACTCTAGGTCCACTGATATTTTGTGATTGCTGCTGTGTGCATTCTGTGCAGCATTACCATATTGTGCATCTACATCAATCATCACATTTACTGGCTTATACCAGCTGCTCATCTCATCAAAAACAACATCTCTGCTCACTGTGAACTTATGTGTAGAAGGGTTATAGCATCTATACCCTTTCTGCTGTAGAGAATAACCAATAAAGACGCACTTCTCAGCTTTTGGATCCAACTTGGACCTCAACTCATCTGGCACATGGACATAGGCAATGCAACCAAAAATCTTCAGATGAGAAATATCTGGTTTCCTACCAGTATACATCTCCTCTGGCGTCATGCCATGTATTGCTGCAGTGGGAGTCCTGTTCATTATATAGACTGCTGTAGCAACTGCTTCAGCCCAATAATAATCTGGTAGATCTTTTTCATTAGCATAGCCTGAGATACCTCTCCAATATGCCTATTTTTTCTTTCTGCAATTCCATTTTGCTGTGGTGTATGACTGCATGAATATTGCTGCTTTATACCATGCTCCTGCAAGAACCTTGCAAACTCATTTGAGAGGTACTCTCCCCCTCCATCTGACCTTAGGCATTTTATTTGCAGGCCTGTTTCTTTTTCAACCATAGCTTTGAAAGCTTTGAAGTGCCCAAACACTTCACTTTTCTTTTTCATAAAATACACCCACAGTTTTCTGCTGAAGTCATCAATAAATGTGACAAAATAGTGACAGCCTCCAATAGATGTAGCTTTTGTAGTCCACACATCAGAGTGGATTAATTCCAATGGCTTTTTACTCTCTTGAACATGCCTAGGAAAAGGTTTCCTTGCCTATTTCCCAAATTGACAGGCTTCACAAACCTTGTGCATTTCTGCAACCTTGAATTTAGGCAATCCTGCAACAATATTTTGGGCTTGCATTGATTTAAGTCGCTGTATATTAACATGACCAATGCGTTTGTGCCAGATATCAATATTTGCAACTACACCGGTCCCATGTGCAAACATTGCTGCACTCAATTCAGGCATGTCTGCATCCAACGTAAACATCCTGTCCTTCTTCTTTCCTTTTGCTATCAAGCGACCATTATTTTTCATATCCTCAACAAAGCATCCATGAGGATTAAATCTGACCTGCAAGCCCTGCTCAACCATCTGACCAACAGAAACCAGGTTCTTGGTGATGTTCGGGACATGAAATACATCAGACAAGTATTTCTTTTTCCCATCCTGCATAGACAAAGGAATTTTGCCAATCTGCACAATAGGATGTGCAGTATCATCACCAGTTTCCACAAATCCTGGCTTTTCCATTTTCCTTGCATCTTGCATCCATTCTGCATGACCTGTCATGTGGTTTGACACACCTGAGTCAACATACCACACATCATTTTGTTCTTCTGCACTTGTCATAGAATTGGTCATATGCTGCACCATAAATAGATGCTCATTTCTGTCATCATCCTGCCTGCTAGAAGATGCATAATTGCCTTGCTGCAATTTTCCATTCATAATGTCATTTTGTTCTTCTGCACTTGTCACAGAATTGGTCATATGCTGCACCATAAATAGATGCTCATTTCTGTCATCACCCTGCCTGCTAGAAGATGCATAATTGCCTTGCTACAATTTTCCATTCATAATGTCATTCTGCTTTTTGTAGCAGTCCTTAGCCATATGACCCATTTTGCCACAATAGTAGCATTCAACATTGCTGTTTGCATTTTGGCTTCTCTGCCATCCACCACGGCCTCTTTGGCTCCCCTTGCCTCTAGAGTTACCACGTCCTCCTGCATAGGACTGGTTTTCTTGTGTTTGCTACATATTCTGATTTCTACCACGGCCTGCAGATCGGCCTCCTCTACCTCTGCCTCTACCTCTGCCAGCATTTGAGTAGAAGACAGTTTCTTTTGAAGTTCCTGCTGAAGAAGATGCACCCCCATTTCTCTGCTCTTCAGAAATTAGAAGAGCAATCAACTCCTAAATTTCTGGAAATTTTTCACGGACAGCAATGGATGTCCGGAATTGTGCATAATCCTTTCCTAGACCATTCAAGGTCACAGAAACCAAATCGTCATCATCCACTGGCAACCCAATGGAAGCAAGTGCATCTGCAATTTTCTTCACTTTCATGTGGTAGTCATTTATACTCAAATTTTCTCTCTGCACATTGTGCAACTCCTGTTTGAGTTGCATTTTCCTGGCTTGCGTATTTGTGCTATACATTTTTGCCAAAGTATCCCATGCCTCCTTTGGCGTACTTGCATCTTGAATATGCACAATCATGGAGTCTGAAATGCTGATAGACAGCCAGTACATAACTTTCCTGGCTCTCTCATGCCATCCTTTGAATGCCTGCATTTCCTCTAGATTGGGAACATTAGGAAGAACAGGTTCTTCTTCATTTCCTGTAATGAATTCCCAATAGCCTTTTCCCATCAAGAAATTCGTCATTCTAAACTTCCATTCCTGGAAGTTGTTCTTGTCAAGCTTTTCAGTGACAATCTGTGAAAGAGAATCAGATACCATTACAGAACACTGCAAAATATTCTGTCACTGCAAAAAAACACAGCTTTTGCCTCACACGGGCAGATCTGCAAAACTGACAAAAGTGGTATTTCACCACACAGTCACTTCCTAGTGACGATTTTGCATCAACAGGAAATAGGCATGAATCTGCAACTCCCAATATCTCTGCACACAGGCATACGATGCAATTTCTGCGGCACCTTTCCACCGACTAGCTGCGCAGTGGTTGCACAGCAAAAAAAAGGGCCTTTTTCTGAGTGCCTGCGAAGAACTTCCGCCTCCAAAACGGGCCCCGAAATGGCCTCAAATCAGAAAAATAAAGTCACTGAGGGCTTCGCCCCATCCCAGAGCATATACTACGCTCTCGCCACACCGCGAAGGGCATCTCAATCTGAAACAGTGCACTCCTGCACTTCTGGCTGTGCTACCTGCAGAGATTTGCTCCCAAACTCGAAATAGGAAAGCAACACTGGTCCTCTTACCAGGACACCACGAACTTGGCTTGCTTTCTTGAGCTCCTTACCACGAACAAGGCTCTGATACCATGTGAAGATAGTGGGAAAGAGGGAAGGAGTCTCACTTGCGGGTTTCTCACATGCACAATGGGGGAATACACACAAAGGTGGAGGCTGAAAACAGTTTTCGTCTTCTTAGTTGTGAAAGCCAAAAGAACTCTAATACAAAGAAAATAGAAGAACCCTATATGTGGGTCTCAAACCAAACTCAACTAACTAAGGTGGCATACTAACTGAGCCACGAACTAGTGTAGATAAGGATAGCTGCCAGCTATTATTCGTGGGCAGTGTACCAACCACATCTCCAGCTAACAAGTCGGTGACATAAATGCACAACAGTCACCCTGGCATATCGCGAGTGGAGCTCGATATCTCAACATTATATACTCTATTTGTTGTGCCAAGTCACATTGCCGCATTACTATGTCGATAGCATCTACTAACTTTCGAGCTGATCTGCACATCAAAACATATATCAACAGTGAATATGTGCATTGTATATCAATCTACTTGTCAAGAAGTGACAACAAGTGTAGTCTATACTTACTCTAACACATTGCCATGGACGGATGTCATTGAGTTGGCAAAGAAGCACTTCTTCGCAAGGATGTCCACGACTACCAGACTCTAATGTGAGCTGCATTATAAATAAAGAATAATTACTGTGTTTGAGACAATTCTAGCAATGCAATAGAAAAAACAAGTAGGATTTGATGCTTACTTCTCATAATATGCTGTAAAAATAACTCGTGTGTCATTCATAGGAACGTGCTTCAACCACTTGCAAACATTCTCTATGGTTTCTTCTTTGTTGCTAAGCACTTCCGAAATACGAGGATCGAGCATATATGAAACGCTTTGTATATTTTGTAGAAAATTTGCTATAACATTACTATATTAAAAAAAAAAGTATTAGCTTCTTGGGTTTAATCAAAATAAGCAAAGTATAAAGCCAAGGAAAAGGCTGCATCAAACCTGAGGATGGTTGTAATGACTTTGACATTAACCTCATTCTTAGGATTCAAGAGGATTGAAATCTCTTCTTCACCAAATTCAAAAAAATGAGGTTGTTGTCGAATTAACAACATAGCAGTGAATGAACTTCCAATCTTCTCCGATAGATTCATATTTTTATGACTCATCTTATTGAGGGAGTAGTCTACATCATATTCTTCTTCACTTGCTATGTCCTCCACATCCTCCTTCTGCCATAAAAATATAAAAAAGTTATGCGATGTACACATCCCAAATAAAGGCTTAAACAAGCAGATAAGGTTTCATACATGCTTTCATTAGAGTGAGTCTCTCCTCTGCTTGGAGCAAAAATTTAAAAAGGTTTCATACACGCTTTCATTAGAGTGAGTCTCTCCTCCTCTTAGATGAAAATTTTAAAAAGTTATGAGATTTACACATCCCAAATAAAAATAATGGTTTAAATAATCATAGAAGTATAAAGATAGCATGCTTTCATTAGACAAGTTATGAGATTTACACATCCCAAATAAAAATAATGGTTTAAATAATCATAAAAGTATAAAGATAGCATGCTTTCATTAGACTCAGTCTCTTCTCCTCTTGGAAGAAAATATAAAAAAGTTATGAGATTTACACATCCCAATTAAAGGCTGGAACAAGCATACAAGTATAAAGATAAGGTTTTATACATGCTGCAATGTAGTCATATTTTCATGTTGTTTCCCAATGGTAGTAATTAGATGCTAAATACTCTCAGCCCGAAATACTAGCAGATCAGCTTCTGTATATGATTCCATTTTGACTGGTAACTCCAAATCAAAAATCTCTCTAAGAAACAACATGCAGTTGTAGGCAACTCTCCACCCACAGCTGTGTCCATCCTTTTGCTCCACTGGCAGATGTCTTTTGAATTCTACTTGATCTTGTTGCTCCGTGGTTGTTCTGACAGCAGATACTAGCCAATATGCAGCACTGTCCAGCATGACATATGAAATATATTAATATGTCATGATCATAAGATACAAAATAAGAAAGTATGAAAAATATTAAGAGAATAATTACCTTGGGGAGTTGGCATGATAGCCTTCTATTGAATTCACAAACGATAAATGGTTGAGTTCAAGGTCATAGAAGATCAGACTCCAATGTGAGCTACACGACCAGAATAAAAATGGTTATTGTTTTACACAAACTTGCCAAAGAAATAGTAAAAATAAGGTTAGAGTTGATACTTACACCTCATGATAACGCATTAAGATGACTCGCACCCCATCTAAATTCAAAGGGCTTAACCAGGTACAAACATCTTCTATAGTCTTTTGAGGAGAGCTAAGAATAGAAGAAAGGAGAGCATCGAGCATGTAGACACGATGCTGCACTGTACTAGGAAGCTGAGAAATAACTACACTGCACCAAGAAATAAACAAACATTAGCTCATAGAATTGATTTGCATTCTGCACTAGGAAACTGATATATAACTAAACTGTGAATAAATAAACAAATGTTAGCTCATTGAAGTAGCAACAAATAAATAAACGTTACCTGAGAATGGCCAAGATAACATTGTCATTAACCTCTTTTAAAGGATTGGAGAGGATTGAAACCTCCTCTCTACCAAAGCTTAAATACTGAGGTTCTCATTTCAAAACGATCCTGACTTCAATGTGCTCTCCATTTTATCCAATGTAGCTAAATTTGATTTTTCAATCAAATTTAGAGGTGGTTGCATTGTTGAAGTAGAAGGGAGTGCCTCCGTATTGACTTCATCCATTTCTTCTCCCTCTATCGCCTGTAAACAAATATGAGAGATTAGATTCATTATCTTTAAATTTAAATCTTATTTAAAAAATTGTATCTAGTTGAGAAATAGAGAGTTCATACCGCTAAGTATTGTCGTAGTGGCCTTTTTTCATAACCCTGTGAGCCATAACTATCAAAGAAGGCATCATCATGTTTGTCTTCATCCACCAACCTCTCTATGAACGGCGGGTCATGTAAGTCCATCTTTTCATCATCATCAACTGGGACATTATGATCTTCAAGGTAATCATCCATGTCATCGGTGTCCTTGTGGTCTATCTCTTTTTCATAGCCTGTGGTTAGATCTGCTTGAAGCTAGAAATAAGCCATGAAATGCTTATTTTAATAATATTTGTGGAGTTGCCTTTTCTTAGGAGATCCTCAAATAAATATCCCATCCTGCACAAGGTGACCTCCCAACCTGCCGGCAGCAAATTCTCCATCATGGTAAGCAAGAGACTCCCACTTTTTGTAGGACTTCCATAGTTGTTTTTTTGATAATGTATGGACCTGGGAATATCTTGCTCTTCTAGCATCAATCTCAAATTATTTGAATTTCCTCTTATGTTCTTTTGTAAGGAGTGATCAGGGTTGGGACTCCGCATACACAGAAAGAATGATTCAAGAGTTTGAATCGCTATGCCACATTCTCTCTTGCCTCTCTTTGCTGCATAAACACCACTATAGATCTTCAAATCTGATGAATATGCTCGCTCTAAAGTAACCTGCATGGCTTCTTTGTCTTTTTTATCAACAAAAATGACAATGTTGCAAATCGCCACTTTGCTAATGGTGGTATATACTATTCTATCAATGAAGTTATGGATATCATCGCTAGAAACTTCATTGATAAAGAATAGTTGTGGCTTATCCCATGCTGACTCATTCTTGAAGAAGTCATCTTCTGAGACTCCCCTGAAGTTGACAAGCTTTCCAGACTCTGCCGTAACCTCTACATTGAATTGAAAGCTTTGGTGCATATCTGTTGGCATTCTTATCTCGCTGATTAATCTTTCCACATATGCAACCACCTGTTGTGGGATCTCTTTTCTCATATAAGAGGTTACTATTTCCGACCCATCTTCATCCTTTTTAATCCACCTGTTTGCCCATAGCTTTACCTTGGGTTTTGACAAAGAAGCTATATGCTTCACCACATTATAGTCAATGTTACAATGAGTAAGTGGAATTTGTTTCTCTGACAGCAAATACTTAATGGCACTATGCATTGCATCACGCCTCACCTGTACATTGATGCATTCTTCCATGCAGTGGTCTTTGTCTTTTTTTCCAAAAAACCATTCTTTCTTTAAAATTTTTTGTGCTGCCATGGATGCATACTTATCAAGTAAGTACTTTATAGGCCTCCACATCCTTGCCGTCAACTCCTTCTTATCCATTACCTTTGACTTGCCGGAGATAAACAAAGGAGCTTCATAGATCAGCTGTCCACGCTCACAAGCAATGCATGTTTCAAGCATCTCATTGAACACTTCAACAGGACGAAATATGATAGAAGTGTAGTCGGCATATCTGTCCCTCACCACCTTGAGGCTTGTCATACTTTCTTCTCGCTCTTGAGTTCCCCTAGGCACAACTGTACTCAAAGAAGTATAAAAGTTTGTGAGTGTGTTGGCATCTGCTTTTGTGACCTTTCGCTTCAAATCAGGATTTGGAGAACCAAATGTTGTCCATATAACCCTTGCCTTCTGTAAGACCTCTAATGTTGAGGATATCTTACGCTTTCCATGGACATAATGATTAAGTCTTTCGGACTCAATCAAATACTTGATCTCATGCTTGAATATACAGATTGTTGCAGGATAATAATGGAATGAGCTTATCTTTACAAATTGTTCTGGAGTGAGTCTTTTGCCCTCCTTTGCTTCCCTTGTGATCTGATTACAAGCATAATCCCAATGTTGAACATTAATGGGCTGGAATCTACAATGAAGGAGAAATTCCTTCTTTACTTCCTTTAGCATATTCTCACCTTGTGCCTCTTCGCCTTGTTCATGTGGAATATTTTTAAGAGTGTCTTTAAAGAATTGACTGAAGGTTTCCTCGAAATGTGTAGGCCCTGTAAATGTTATTTGAACCAGAAAACTATTTTTGGTTGGACAAAACATTATTGGGCGCAAGACCACATTGCTTGCCACAGGTTTTTTACCATCTCTCAAAGCCTCATATATTTGCATTGCATAGGATATATCAAGGCTTCGGCTATTAGTAAAGAGAGCTGCAGCTTCCACATCTTTGGGATTCACAAACCATGTCCTTTGACCCGAGATATATCCCACATCATCATCTGTAACTGTTTCATTAAGACGCAAATTAAGATTTTTGATTGATGTGAGTTCATCCTAATCATCTTCAGCCTCGGATTCTAAGTCTTATTCATCTTTCTCTTTTTTTGACCGTTTTTCATCCACATTATCTTTCTCTACGGTGGGACGATGTCTTTTCTTACTGCTTGGAACCGTGGCTCTTGCAATACTAGCCTTTTGCATTTCATGTCGTGGTTTGCTAGCAAGAGCTTCTAGCATAACTGCAGTGGATCGACCTAATTTTTGCTAATTCCCCTGCACTCAAGGCTTGTTTTTCATCATCCTTAGTTACATCCACCATTTCTGGCTCTAGAAGTTTGCACTCATGTTCTACAGGTTTGTGACAGTGTGCCTGTTCTTCTTGTCCTTGCATCGAAGTCTGAGCTTTTTGATCTCCTTCATGTGAAGATCCTTGAATATGAGGAGCATATTCTGCATCCTGAAAGTATTCAAACATTATCTTTGCATGCATCCTTTTTGCCACCACACTAGGAAATTGCTCCCAAGTATATGAAAGAGTCTCCAATGCCCTTTGCAGCTCTGGAAACTTTGATGGTTGAGGAGGAGGCATCACAAAGGTCTTTGCGTCTCTCCTTGACACAATAAAATGCATACCGCCAACTTCAGAATCTGAACTCTTTGTTAAAATATCCACAAAGGTGTCTTTTCACTATATTATTATGCCTACTACAAGGCTTGAAGTCATATCTTTTTTGAAGAAAGTAGCATCCCATGGATCTTCAACACCATTGAACTCCCTTTTTGACATAAGTAGAAAGAGACTCTTTTCCTTTTGATGAAGAAACCAAGCTCTTCTGCCCATGTGATATCGAGTCCACCTACCAAAGCCATTGGGGCTATATTCCTTTCCTTTGAAATTCAAAGTGACATCAGAAACCCATTCTCTGATCTCAGAGTCATTTAGGATAGCCATCACATTAGCTGATTGCTCCATAATCCTACAAGAAAAGATAATGAAGAATTTAGATACATACAAGTAAAGTACAATATACAACCCTTGATACAATAAATGTGGGAAATAGCCCAAAAGGCTTTACAAGGCTTCATATGGCAATAAATGTGGGAAATAGCCTAAAAGGCTTTACAAGGCTTAAATATTTGTACAAATGTAAAAAAATTAGCCAATAAAGCTTTACAAGTAATATAAAATGTCATCTAGTGATAAAGCTTCAATCTTCGTGAAGATTCATGTAATCTGTCCATCCATTGATTTACCCTCTAGTCATAAAGCTTCAATCTTCGTGATGACATGTAATCTGTCCATCCATTGATATCTGTGCACTGATACCCAACTGATGCAATCTATCCACTAAAAACTGTTCCACTGATATCCACTTATGCAGCCCACATGATATCCACTTATGCATCCCATTGATACTCGTTAATTAGTGAATGGTCGGGATGGTTGGGTTTATTACAAGGTGCTTCATATGACAATAAATGTAAAAAATAGCATAGAAGGCTTTACAAGGGTTTTTATGACAATAAAGGAGCTTAAATATTTATACAAATGCAATAAAAATAACCAATAATCATCAAGCTCCAATATGTCCCATGACATGTTATCTGTCCACTGATATATGTAATCTGTCCAATGTAATCTGTCCACTGATATCTGCTCATGCAATCTGCCCACTGATAAACTTCTTGGTAAATGGTAAAAGGTCTTATTTAATAGCATGTTATGAGTGTTAAACTGCATGTGAGCGAAGGGACTGACAACGATTAGGAACTAGTTAGAAAAATTTGAGCATGGCTTCGATTGGCAACTTGGAGAATTGTCTCTCCTCTAAGGCAATCTAATCTATGCTAAACTATGCTAAACCAACCGTCGAAGCGAAGAAAAGCAATAAATAATTTCTTTTTCTGTGTTCATTTTAATGTGCTGGGGTTTAAGAGGCTTAAATATGCAAAAGAAGGGGTTGTGATGTAGAGGCTAAACCTGCATGTGATATAAATGAAGAACAAGTATCTAAAGAAAAGTTAACATTTTTCAATTTAAAAGATGAATATATATAAAAATATTATCTCACCTTCAAAACAAACCATAAATCACTCTTTTATAATTTTTTAAAGGTATAATATAAAAGATGTAAATATATAAAACTCTCTTTACTTTCTCTCTCTCTCTCTCTCTCTCGACTCCTAAATATCTTTGTAGCCATAGTCAAGACACCTCATTCTCTCTCTTAATCTCTCTCTCTCTCTCTCTCTCACACAACTCTTATGTATTTTTCTCTCTATCCTCATCCCACTTATTCTCTCTCTCCCTCTCCCTCCCTCTAGCATAGAAGTTTCATTCCTCTCTCTCTCTCCCTCTCTCTCCCTCTCTCTCTTTCTCTCTCTCTCTCTCTCTCTCTCTCTCTCTTTCTCTCTCTCCTCTTGCCACGTTTCATTCTGATAAACATCTCTCTCTCTCTCTCTCTCTCTCTCCCTCTCTCTCTCTCCCTCTCTCTCTTTCCCTCTCTCCCTCTTTCTCTCTCTCCCTCTCTCTCTTTCTCTCTCTCTCTCCCTCTCTCTCCCTACTCTCTCCCTCCCTCAAGCAGCCATGGCCCCCAAGAGACCCGCTTCTCTCTCTTAATCTCTCTCCCCCTCTCTCCTCTCTCTTTCTTTCCCTCCCTACTCTTCTCTCTCATTTAAGGAGCCCCTCTTCTCTGTGTGAATCTCTCTCTCTCTCTCTCTCCCTCTCTCCCTCTCGTCTCTCATTTAAGGAGCCCCTATTCTCTCTCTTAATTTCTCTCTTTTCCTCCCTCCCTATTCTCTCATTTCTCAAATTTACAAACTCAAATATAAATAAAAAACTAATTAAAATAGAACTCAAAAACTCAAATAAGAAACTAATTTAAAAAGAATTGTAATGCCTTCTAAAAGACCACCCTCCTCAAAAACTTTAAGAATAAACTAATTGAAAAAGAATTATAAGTAAAGAAAAAGAATTACAAGATGAATTTTAAGAAATAGAACTCAAAAATTTAACAAGAAACTAATTGAAAAGAATTGTAAGTAAATAAAAAGAATTACAAGACGAATAAAAAAGAATGCAAGTACCTCGAAAAAGTGAAAAAAGTAAGGCTCCGCTTATCCTTTCTCTTCCGCTCTTGGTTGCTTCAATGAAATGAGGAGAGAGTTAAAACTAGCCCACTCCTCCTACGCATAAATTTGAATTCAAATTTGTGTTCAACATTCTTCTTATACTTTCTTCTAACATTCTTCTTATACTTTCTTCTCATACGTTCCTTTTGAATTCAAATTTGTGTTCAACATTCTTCTTGATACTTTCTTCAACATTCTTCTCGATTCTCGTAAGTCCTTTTCATTCTTCTCGTAAGTCAAATCTTATTTGTCGTTCTTGCTCGTGATAGTAAGTCAAATCCTCCTCTCCCCTCTCTCTCCTTCTGCTCCCTCCTCTCCTCTCCCTCTCTCTCTCTCCTCTCTCTCCTTCCTCTCCCCTCCCTCCCTCCCTCCATCCATCCATCCCTCGACCCAGCCCTCCCCTCCCTTCCCCTTCCCTCCCCTCCCTCCGCCACCAAAACTCCTCCCTGGACCCCTCCCCTCCCCTCCCTCCTTCCGCCAAAATCCCCCCGTCGACCCCTCCCCTCCCGCTACCCTTCCCCCTCTCCCGTCGCCTAACCCCTTCCTCCCCTACCCCCTTTCAACCCTCCCCCCTTTTCCCCACCCCCCTTTGTGACCCCCCCAACCCTCCCCCCCTCTTCCCCACCCCCCCTTCCCCGGGCTGGCGGCCGCGGTCGCCAGCCCCCCCCTCCTCTCAACCCCTCCCACCCCCTTGGCCCCCTCTCAACCCTCCCCCCCCTCCTTGGCGAGCCCCCCAAGCCCTCCCTCCCTTTCCCCTCGGGCTGGCGGCCGTGGCCGCCAGCCCCCTCCCCTCCTCTCAACCCCTCCCACCCCCTTGCCCTCTCAACCCTCCCCCCCCCTCCTTCGCGACCCCCCCCCCGAGCCCTCCCCCCCTTTCCCACCCACCCTTCCCCCAGGCTGGCAGCCACGGCCGCTAGCCCCCTCCCCTCCTCTCAACCCCTCCCACCCCCTTCACCCCTCCCACCCCCTCCCCGGGCTGGCGGCCACGGCCGCCAGCCCCCTCCCTCTCTCAGCGCTCCCCCCTCCCCCTCTCAGTGCTCCCCCCTTCCCCACCCCCCCTTCGCTACCCCCCAACCCCCCCTCCCCCCTCCTCTCAACCCCTCGCACCCCCTTCCCACCCTCTCAGCCATCCCCCCCCCCCCTTCGAGACCCCCCCAGCCCCCCCTCCTCTCAACCCCTCCCACCCCTTTCCCCCCCTCTCAGCCCTCCCCCCCCCCTTCGCGACCCCCCAGCCCTCCCCCCCTTTCCCACCCCCCCCTTCCCCCGGGCTGGTGGCCGCGGCTGCCAGCCCCCCCCCTCTTCACCCTCCCCTCCTTCGCGACCCCCCAGCCCTCCCCCCCCTCTTCCCCACACCCCCCCTTCCCCCGGGCTAGCCCCCCCTCTCAACGCCTCCCACCCCCCCCACCCACCCCCCTCCCTGCCCCCGAGCTGGTGGCTGCGGCCGCCAACCCCCCCCCCTCTCAGCCCCTCCCACCCCTTCATCCCTCCCACCCAACCCCCTCCCCGCCACCGAGCCCCCCCCCCTCTCAGCCCCTCCTACCCCCTTCCGCCCCACCCACCCCCCTCCCCGCCCCCGAGCTGGCGGCCACGGCCGCCAGCCGCCCCTCCCACCCCTCTCACGCCTCCCACCCAACCCCCTCCCTGCCCTCGAGCTGGCGGCCGTGGCCGCCAGCCCCCCCTTCCACCCCCTTTGCTCCCACCCCCTTCCCTCCCACCCACCTCCCTCTTTGCCCCGTCCCCGAGCTGGCGGCTGCGGCCGCCAACCCCCCCTCCCACCCCCTTCGCTCCCACCCCCTTCCCTCCCACCCACCTCCCTCTTCGCCCCGCCCCCGAGCTAGCGGCCGCGGCCGCCAGCCGCTCCTCCTACCCTTCTCACCCCTCCCACCCAACCCCCTCCTCGCCCTCGAGCTGGCGGCCGCGACTGCCAGCCTCCCCTCCCACCCGCTTCCCTCCCACCCACCTCCCTCTTCGCCCCCGAGCTAGCGGCTGCTGCCGCCAACCGCCCCCTCTCTCGGCCCTCGATCCTCTTCCCCCCCACCCACCCCTCTCCCCGCCCCGCCAGCCCCCTTCCTCCCCTCCAGGCCGCCAGCCCCCCCTTCCCCCTCCCCCCTTCCTCCCTCCATGGGAGACACAGTCCCTCCCTTCCCCCCCCTCCCTCCTCCTTTCCTTCCTCTACTCAGCCCCACCCTCTGCCTCCCTTCCTCCTCCCTTCCCTCCATCCTCTTCTTCTCCTCCCCTGAACCTTTCTCTCTCTAGTTCCTCTCTCTTCAAATTTTAAAAAAGAAACTAGAAAAATTAATCAAAAAAATTTGCAAGTACCTGGAAAAAGTTTGTAAGTTTGCTCTTTCTTGCTTTCTTGCTCTTCCTTCCTTGCTCTCTTGATCGTCTTTGCTTTCTTGCTTTCTTGCTTCAGTGAATGAAATGATGAGGGGAGAATGAATGAAGAAGGAAGACTATATATATGAAAAATTAGGTTTTCCTCCTCCTCTCCTATTGGCTTTCCATTCCTCCCCTCTCTCCTATTGGCTTTTCATTTATCCCCTCTCCCATTGGCTCCCATTGCTCCCCCTCTCCTATTGGACCCCCATCCCTCATCCATTAGCCCTCCCCCCATCCATCCATTTTTTCTTCCTCCCCATTGCCACCACTCCCATCCCACATTTCCACCACGTCCCATACTCCTCCCATTTCCCAAAATCCCATATTTCCCCATCTCACCCTCCTCTTTTTCATCCCCTATTAACTCCCTCACTCATTTCACTCCCTTATTAGCCTACTCCCCTATTACCTTCCCCTCTCCCATTCCATTCTTCCGTCCCTACTCTCACTTCCACTTCCCATTACTCACTTGCCATTTGAAAACTATTAATATATTATTATACTATTTTTTATACTTATTATCATACACCCTTATTACTTCCCTATCCTATTCCACTCCTCCCTCCTCATTCCCACTTCCACTTCCCATTACTCACTTGCTATACACATTTGCAAACTATTAATATATTATTATATGATTTGTTATACTATTTGTAAACTTACATATGGCCAAAATCACAAGTGTCAAAGCGATCCTATTGTGGTCATACCACAACTGTGCTTTTATTCAAGGGCATATTTATCCTCATCAACAAGCTTATTTACTCAAGGTATGAAGTGCATAATTTGTGCACTAGGTGTTTACTTTGTGTCAAAATTGTTTGCCACACACACACACATATACATATACCGAGAATTTTCTAATATTATCGCATCTACATTTCTCTGATGGGCACAAAACTTTGTACACGCCTCAACCTAGGTCTTATTGACTTGCATACAAAGTGGTGCACCCATCTCATAAGTACTTGTTCGGATAACACACCTCCAAACATATTTTATGACGATTGTGCATAACACTAGCAACAAAATGGTGTATCATGTGAGACCGACTATGCAAAGCATATCCAATGGACACAAGACTTTACACGTTCCTCAACCTAGGCAGTATTGACTTGTGTGCAAAGTGGCATCCCCATCCGATAAGTACTTGTTTGAAAAATACACCTACGATCGTGTTTTTTGACGAATTTGCATGACACTAAGGCAACAACGGTGTTTTATGCTTGATCGACAATGCAAAGCATATCCGATGGGCACAATACTTTGCACACACCTTCAACTAGGTAGAATCGACTTACATGCAAAGTGGTACGCCCATCCCATAAGTGCTTGATCGGATAACATACCTAGCAGCGTGTTTTTTGACGGATGTGCATGACACTAGAGCAAAAATAGAATTTAATGCTCGATCGACCATGCAAAGGATATCCGATGGGCACAAAACTTTTCGTACGCCTCAACCTAGGTGGTATTGAAATGTTATCAATTAGGCACACCCATCCGATAAGTACTTGGTCAGACAACACACGTAATGGCGTGTTTTTTTGCGGATGTGCATATCATTAGGGAAAAATGGCGTATAATGCGTGATCGACCATGCAAATCATATCTGATGGTGATAATACTTTGCACGCACCTCAATGTAGTTAAAACGGACTTGCGTGCAAAGTTGAGCCCCCATCTGATAAGTACTTATTTGAATAACACACCTATGGCCGTGTTTTTATATGGTTGTGCATGACACTAAGGCAGAAACGGTGTGTTATGCTTGATCGACAATGCAAAGCATATCTGATGGGCACGATACTTTGCACACACCTTCAACTAGGTGGAATTAACTTACATGCAAAGTGGCATTCCCATCGCATAAGTGCTTGATCGGATAACACACCTAGTAGTGTGTTTTTTTACGGATGTGCATGGCACTAAGGCAAAAATGGTATTTAATGCTCGATCGACCATGCAAAGCATATCCGATGGGCATAATACTTTTCCTATACCTCAACCTATGTGGTATTAAAATGTTGTCAAAGAGGCACACCCATCCGATAAGTACTTGGTCAGATAACATACCTAAGGGCGTGTTTTTTTGCGGATGTGCATACCACTAGGGAAAAAACGGTGTATAATGCGTGATCGACCATGCAAATCATATTCGATGGTGACAATACTTTGCACACACATCAACCTAGTTGAAACGGACTTGTGTGCAAACTAGAGCCCCCATCCGATAAGTACTAGTTTGAATAACACACCTAGGACCGTGTTTTTTCATGGTTGTGCATGACACCAAGGCAAAAACGATGTTTTATGCTTGATCGACAATGCAAAGCATATCCGATGGGCACAATACTTTGCACACACCTTCAACTAGGTGGAATAGACTTACATGCAAAGTGGCACGCCCATCCCATAAGTGCTTGATCGGAGAACATACCTAGCAGCATGTTTTTTGACGGATGTGCATGACACTAGAGCAAAAATAGTACTTAATGCTCGATCGACCATGCAAAGGATATCCGATGGGCACAAAACTTTTTGTATGCCTCAACCTAGGTGGTATTGAAATGTTCTCAATAAGGCACACCCATCCGATAAGTACTTGGTCAGATAACATACCTAATGGCGTGTTTTTTTGCGGATGTGCATATCATTAGGGAAAAAATGGTGTATAATGCGTGATCGACCATGCAAATCATATCCGATGGTGACAATACTTTGCACGCACCTCAACGTAGTTAAAACGGACTTGTGTGCAAAGTGGAGCCCCCATCTGATAAGTACTTATTTGAATAACACACCTATGGCCGTGTTTTTATATGGTTGTGCATGACACTAAGGCAGAAACGGTGTGTTATGCTTGATCGACAATGCAAAGCATATCTGATGGGCACGATACTTTGCACACACCTTCAACTAGGTGGAATTGACTTACATGCAAAGTGGCACGCCCATCGCATAAGTGCTTGATCAGATAACACACCTAGCAGCATGTTTTTTTACGGATGTGCATGGCACTAAGGCAAAAATGGTATTTAATGCTCGATCGACCATGCAAAGCATATCCGATGGGCACGATACTTTGCACACACCTTTTAATAGGTGGAATTGAATTACATGCAGAGTGGCATGCCCATCCCATAAGTGCTTGATTGGATAACATACCTAGCAGCGTGTTTTTTGACGGATGTGCATGACACTAGAGCAAAAATAGTATTCAATGCTCGATCGACCATGCAAAGCATATCCGATGGGCACAATACTTTGTACACACCTTCAACCAGGTTGAATTGACTTACATGCAAAGTGGCACACCCATCGCATAAGTGCTTGATCAGATAACACACGTAGCAGTGTATTTTTTTACGGATGTGCATGGCACTAAGGCAAAAATGGTATTTAATGCTCGATCCACCATGCAAAGTATATCCGATGGGCACGATAATTTTCACACACCTTCAACTAGGTGGAATTGACTTACATGCAAAGTGGCATTCCCATCGCATAAGTGCTTGATCGGATAACACACCTAGCAGCATGTTTTTTTACGGATGTGCATGGCACTAAGGCAAAAATGGTATTTAATGCTCGATCGACCATGCAAAGCATATCCGATGGGCATAATAAAGAGGCACACCCATCCGATAAGTACTTGGTCAGATAACATACCTAAGGGCGTGTTTTTTTGCGGATGTGCATACCACTAGGAAAAAAACGGTGTATAATGCGTGATCGACCATGCAAATCATATCTGATGGTGACAATACTTTGCACATACCTCAACCTAGTTGAAATGGACTTGTGTGCAAACTGGAGCCCCCATCCGATAAGTACTAGTTTGAATAACACATCTAGGACTGCGTTTTTTAACGAATGTGCATGACACTAAGACAAAAACGGTGTTTTATGCTTGATCGACAATGCAAAGCATATCCGATGGGCACAATACTTTGCACACAACTTCAACTAGGTAGAACCAACTTACATGCAAAGTGGCACGCCCATCCCATAAGTGCTTGATCAGATAACATACCTAGCAGCGTGTTTTTTGACAGATGTGCATGACACTAGAGCAAAAATAGTATTTAATGCTCGATCGACCATGCAAAGGATATCCGATGGGCACAAAACTTTTCGTACGCCTCAACCTGGGTGGTACTGAAATGTTCTCAATAAGGCACACCCATCCGATAAGTACTTGGTCAGATAACACACCTAATGGCGTGTTTTTTTGCGAATGTGCATATCATTAGGGAAAAAATGGTGTATAATGCATGATCGACCATGCAAATCATATCCGATGGTGACAATACTTTGCACGCACCTCAACGTAGTTAAAATGGACTTGCGTGCAAAGTGGATCCCCCATTTGATAAGTACTTATTTGAATAACACACCTATGGCCGTGTTTTTATATGGTTGTGCATGACACTAAGGCAAAAACGGTGTGTTATGCTTGATCGACAATGCAAAGCATATCCGATGGGCACAATACTTTGCACACACCTTCAACTAGGTGGAATTGACTTACATGCAAAGTGGCACACCCATCGCATAAGTGGAATTGACTTACATGCAAAGTGGCACACCCATCGCATAAGTGCTTGCTTGATCAGATAGCTTGATCAGATAACACACCTAGCAGCGTGTTTTTTTACGGATGTGCATGGCACTAAGGCAAAAATGGTATTTAATGCTCGTTCGACCATGCAAAGTATATCCGACTAGTGTACTAAGCAGGTTTTCCAATAAGCCCCGGGAGAACCATTGGAGGGACTTTTGGCTCTCTACCTTATGCTCATGTTCTAGATTAGTTGAGACAAAAGCTAGATGCCCAGTCTCAAAAGTAGACTTGTGCAACAGACATTATCAAGAATACAAAGTGCACCACCTTGGATTTTACTATAGGGGACATTTTACAAATGAGATCATTTGCAAACAAGACTGTAGCAGAAGGTGAAGTATTGGGATTTGAACAAGTGGAGCAATGGTCATTTGCGCAGATGAGGATTCTAAAAGTCACTGATGATGGTATGGTTGATAACATAACATCCTTATGTGATCCCTACTATGAGGTAGGCAAGAATATGAGATGGAGCATGCAATTTTTAAACATGAGAAAGAGGCACGTGGTTTTCAATGATAAAGACAACGTATACTACAATATCAAAGGACCTAAAAAGCATACCCATGTGCCAGGCTCTATCACTTCAAATGTGGATGATTTCAATATACTCAATTATAGAAGTGACATCTTATCTGGAGTAGATGAGTTCATTGGTTCCGAGAAACAAAATGATTTTAGAAGCGAAGCCTTATCTGGGGTGGATGAATTCTTGCACAGTGAGAAGGGCAAAGGTTTCAATAGCGATGTCTTGTCAAGTGTGGATGAGTTCATGCATATTAACAAACCTGGTGTCAATCAAGGTTGTGGATTTGTGAAAGCCATGCAAGATGTCCCAATGAGTGATGTTCTCTTAGGAGTGGAAGAGTTTCAAGGTTCTCAATACTCTCGTAGAATATTGAATTCATTGAATGGTCCTAAGAGTATGTTAAAAACGAGGATGAGATCAACAGAGGATTATTCAGTATTTAACTTTGATTGGGATATGGACAAGGATGCAACGCCCAATCATGGATGCTTGGTTACAAACAAATGTGAGGAGAAGAAGTGCATAAATACAGATAACAACGTGCACGAGGAACGAAAACGGTCATACATATGCATGAAAAGAAAGCGGATCCACAAAAGCAACCAAAGAGGAAGAGAGTAATGAAGGAGGAGAACATGCTAAATGCATTGGGATATCTATGTTGCAAGCGAAGATGTATGCGCTTCATTGATCTTGCAGACATCAGGGAATGTAGAGGACACGTGTGGCAAAGAAGAGGAAGCGAAAGAAATGAATACCTTCTCACAAGTCTCTCTTGCTTTCTTCAGAATGGCAATAAAAGGCTAAGTTCAAGACAAAAGGTAAAACCTCTCGTAAATGGAAAAAGGATTTGCAATAAGGCATATCGCAATATTACTAGATTATCCCATGGTACATATTGGGATTTAGTCACCAAGGCAAAGGGCGGCAACAAATTTAGCATTCACGGTAATAGAGGAAGGTCCAAATCAAGAATCTCAACTATCAGGGAAGCAGCAATTTTGCAAGACTTCATACATGAAAATGCTTTGCCTCAACCCCATATATCTACCAAACTCCCTAACGGTGACGCGATCACTGAAATGCACCTTCCAATGGGCTTGACAAAGCTCGAAGTATTTGACTCTATTGCAGAAAAGCAAAGGCACAGAGGGGATGCCGTAGCTTCTTCTCATACTTTGTATACTCTTTGGAAGAAGAACTTTGGATATGTTAAAATCCCAAGGAGGCAAAAAATGTCAAAGTACAATGTCTGTGATGATTTAAAGCTAGCGATTGAGAGTGCAACATGTCCAAATCAAAGGAAATTATACAAAAAAAACCGAAAATCTCATCAGGACCTTATTCGACATTCCAAACAAAAATATGAATTTTGGAAGGAGCAAGCTATTTCGCATCCTGATGACTACATGTGCCTTATTGTAGATGGCATGGATCAGAATACAACAACATTGCCTCGTTTTATTGCCACTCCACCTAAATTACAAGGAAAGCACTTTCTAAAGACACATCTATGTGGAGTGTTAGTGCATGGAATTAAGTTCTTTATAGATATATGGATTGATTCCTTGCATCTACATGATAGCAATCAAGTTGTAACATCTATTATGAAGGCAATTCGCAATGTACATGCAGAAAAAGGTCGCCTGCCACTGACTTTGAGAATACAAGCTGATAATTGCTGGCGAGAAAATAAGAATGTACTCATGTTTGCATTCTGCTCCATGCTAGTTGCTCATCGAATCTTCAATGAGGTCGAATGTGGATTTTTGTATGTTGGGCATACACATGAGGATATCGATCAGGTTTTTAGCACAGTCTCAAGGGAGCTTAAATGCAAGGATGTGGAGACAATAGATGACTTGGTAAGAAGATGTGGCAGGCAAGTTGGTGGTCATAAGGAAAGTACAGTATGTGAGAGGCTCAAAAGAATGTATGATTGGAAGAGCTTCATTCTACCTTTCATACAAACGGGTGGTGATGCATTGACAGGTCATACCAATCCACACTACTTTCGTTTTTTTTTTAAAGATGAAAAACCCGTAATGCAATGGCAACAGTATTCTCATGATACAAAATGGGAACCTGAAGAACCTTACAGTCTCTTCACTTCAATTCCCAGCAAGGAAAGGTATCCAACATGGGCTCCTATACAAGAATTTAATGAGAGGTCTAATTGTGAAATAGATGGATTAAAAGCATTTATTACATACAAAGAGGAAATGCTCCGGAGATATCCTGATTCGAAGCGTACTTGGAGAGAACACACTACCATTGTAATTAACAAGACACGAAATTTAATAAAGGACCTTGAGAGAATGCGAGGCTCAAAGGATGTCAAGGAAGAATGCAATATGTTTTGGCCAAATGTTCATAACGATTTGCGCCCAGCTCCAGTCTTTGAAAATGAATTTGTATCATTACTCCCACATCCATATTGTGGACTGAAGAAGAAAGAGTTTATGCCACAAGTAGATATAGAGGTCGATTGTTTTGTTGTGGTTCGGCCATCGGATGATGAATATCAGAATGTGAAGTTTTGGGTTGCAAAAGTAGTTGATGTGCAAAGAGATGACCAAGGGAGAGCTACAACATTTACAGCGGTATGGTATGAGCCAAAGGTCAGGAAGGAGAATATGGATAACAACACATTATATACTAATTGTATAATGAAGGAGTGGGTCCCAAATGATGAAGCGGTCTCTCAAGTTTCGACGGAGACAATAATAGCGTCTTGGCATTCAAGGGCAAAGAAATCAAAGAAGCACATGGGATATGATGTAGAAGGAAAAATAAAAATACCACAGCAAACTATTTTGCATATACACGAATTTTTAAGGATGCTCGCCATGGAGGAAGTAGAAGGAGACAATGCAAATGAAGAATGTCCATGATTAAAGCTTTGTATTGAAGTCCATTGAAGGATTTTATTTGGGTACTAGGCAAGGAGCCAATCCAAGACAATTATAATCAGAGTCATCACCTCCTATGTCAAATGAGAGTCAAAATATGCACTGGATGTCACCCAAGGGTCAAGGCTTGCCAAGACAATAGGGAGTTAATGCAGATGGCACCTGGCAAGGGACTATCACATTGAGCAATAAGACAATGGGGAGTCAATGCACCCAAGGGGCAAGGCTTGGCAAGATAACTTGTGGGAGTTAATGCAGATGGCACCTGTATTTTGCACTGGATGTCACCCAAGGGTCAAGGCTTGGCAAGAGAATAGGGAGTTAATGCAGATGGCACCTAGCAAGGGACTATCGCATTGAGCAATAAGACAATGGGGAGTCAATGCACCCAAGGGGCAAGGCTTGGAAAGACAAGCCTAGGTCAAATTATGCAGATGGCACCTGGCAAGGGACTGTCATGACATTGAACAATAAGACAATGGGGTGTCAAATTATGTAGATGGCACGAATTGAGGCTCTTTAAGAGCAACAATTTAAATTGTAAACATATGTTCAATCTATATCATTTTGGATATAAAGACTCTAGCTAAGAGTAACGTCTCTCAATGTAATCATATAAAGAAAGCTATAATTGCTATTATACCTCTTTGGTTCAATACAAAACTTGGGTCTTATGGCATCATGTCTTCTTTCTATTTATTAAAAGTTTTGCTAAATTTTGTGCATATTGCCGAGTGACAATGTTATTTTCATGAAATATTTAAGTCTCCTTTCATGGATTTATAAATTTATCACGTCAACGAAAAACGTCAAGGAAAAATATTAAAAATAATTAAATTAACAAATAACTTAGATATAGCTAGAATTTCTAATATAGGATTATTTCAAATTCTTGCATGTTGGTGCAAAAGTATAGATTGAAAAAACAATATTTTTATGTGAATATGATAGTGCCACAAAGTGAACTTTTGATTTGGGAAGGAAAAACATCAAGGAAAGATATTAAAAATAATTAAATTAACAAATAACTTAGATATAGCTAGAATTTCTAATATAGGATTATTTCAAATTATTACATGGTGCAAAAGTATAGATTGAAAAAACAATATTTTTATGTGAATATGATAGTGCCACAAAGTGAACTTTTGATTTGGGAAGAATATTTTCAGAAAGTAAAATTTTGATTTGGAAAGGAAATTTTCATAAAGTAAAGTTTTCATTTGGGAAGGATTTTTGGGCTTCGTCCAAAAACAACACAAAAAGTCCAAAATTAATGAAATAGGTGTTAGGCATGCATTCTTGTTGTACTTTGACCTTGCCTGTCGATTTTTCTATGTAATGCCTTGATAATATAGCGAAACCCATCCCATGATCTCTTCAAGAACACTCGAGTGGTTGAGGCACTCCAATGCACACCACAAAATCATGCCATCATCGCATTCAAAACTTGAGAGAATAGGTTGATAGATGCTTTGCCAAACTAAAGTATTGAAAGGCACTAAGGTATGCACAGTAGAAGATCTTACCCATCAACAACTTAAGATGAATTCTAATGAGCTTTAAAAAGTAAGAAGCTCAAAAGAGTGGCAAGTGGGCACTATCTCTTACTCTGGTTAAATATTTTACAATAAGCTGGACTTTGAGTCCAGAATTGGTATTTTTGTTTTGATGGACTCTCAATCCTTAACTCACTCTAGCTCCTTTAGTCTCATAGATAGGGTAGTTTCTAGGAGGGAAACATAGTTATGAAAGTTTAGATCACTAGGCAAATCTTTCCCCTATAGAGTTATGGAACTGTAGATCATTGGGTGGACTATAGAGTTACAAATATTAGCCCATATTGCCATTTTCAAGGTTGCAATGGGTTTAAGTATACGTAAAGCCCATACAATGGTTTTTAATAAGCTATAATTTTAGAATTTTAACCTTGTAGATCCATTAGGAAAAAAGGGAGCTCATTTTGGGGCCCTGAGATAAATCCATATTTTTTTTCTTTTTTTGCGAGTCCAAAATATGAAAAAATAAGAAAATACTCAATAAAATATTCATAAGTATTGTAAACATGTCAGAGGATGAAAGAATAAAGATATTCTTCTATACTCAGTCCCATATCTCACGAGCTTTAACATTCAATGCTCCTACAAGCCACTTCTTTCTCTCAATCATTTTCTAGCCATCTCCACAATCGTTAAGCTTCTCTGTCATAACACCATAGCTAATCTTGCCATAAGCTTGTTTTTCAAAGTTTACCACCATCAAGAATCTTTGCCTTATGAAAGAGTAATGAAATTGCAAAGCAATGGAAAAACATTGCACTCAAAATGGCAACACCAAACTATAAAACAAGCCAGCAAGAGATGGCAATACCATATTCATATTGATTTAGCTGAAGAATATGCACCTCTTCCAAAATGACAACATGTAAGCACCATGCAAAGAGAAACATGAGGACAGAAGGTTTACAACATATCGACTTATGGTGTGATGGGAAGATTTATCCAAAATGTCTAATCCAAAGTTGTACTCTTCCATTCTCAAATCCAACAACATTGCTAAAATTTGTGGGTGACAAAACAAAAGGTATGAATGGTGGATACATCACAGCTCAGTCTCAAGTTGCACACATATGTATAAGTCTTTATACGAGCAATAGGTGAACACAAAAACATAGCAGATAGCTAAAAGATCTAGATTGAAAGAGCAGTTATAGAATGAAATTGAAGAGCACATAAAGATGAGGGAGAAGTTACATAAAGCATGATCAAAAGTTACCCGTTTGGGAGATAGCTTACAAGAAGAAAAATTTGCAACCTTGCAAATTTGAAATCAGGAAGTGGAGGGTGTGAGAATTGAGTACAAGTAGCAAGGTAAGGTTTTTTAGGGCCTTTGCTATTTGCAATGTGGCTATGATAAATCTTCCTATATTAACTCTTATTTATGCATTCGTTTTATAGGAAAGTTTTGGATCCCCAAAAGAAAAATGTTGATGTGAATGCTCTTCCCGTAAAACAAATGAAAGGCCTATTTTCAACTACTATTGTAAAAGGGATGATTGAGAAAAAGAAGTTTAAAACCATCAAATGCAATGTTGTGCAACAATTCGTGGAAAGCAAAAAAGTTGATGTAAACTTACTTCAAGAGGCTCTCAATGAGAGTGGGGTTAGTAGGAAAGGTTAGTCTTTCATTTTCAAAGCAGTGCCATTAACTTTTAAAGATCAAAGGATCAAACGTGTGCTTCTTCCAAATTTTGCAAAAGTTTGGAATTGAAGAGCTTCACTCAATGAACATGGTTGCATATTGAGGATGTATTTGAAGGTAGTAAGGGGACCATTGTGTATAATCCTTGGAATAATATTCTTGTTGATCTTGAACAATAATTACAAAAAATAAATGGTTGAATTCTGTATGGAATCACATTTGAAGAGTGTCGGGGATAGCTTATATTTGTCATAAAGTTGGATGAATGTGAAATCGTTAAAGAGAAAAAGATTAAAAGAGTGACTATCACACTTATGAATAGGGAACTTGATACATCAATCACAAATTTAAAGAAAATGCAAAGCATTTCAATGTACAATCATAGAAGCACATTTGGTGGTTGGGAGCATTTGAGGTAAGCGTGAACTTTCATTTTTCAAATATATTGCTGTTTAATTTCATTGATTATATGTTGATGCTTGAATAGAGCTTCATTTCTCAATTGCAGGTGAGAGTGATCTCAACGGAAGCAAGAACGGAAGAAGGAGAGAGAGAGAGACAGAGAGCCACACAAGTTTGGTGGGTGCAGAACCACCCTAATCTTCTTTTTCATTCATTTATATATGTGTTTGAGTATTGTACATAACCGGGGTTAAGGCACAGTGACCTTTAACCCCCACAACCTCCCACTTAAAGGACAATGTGCCTTTAAGAGAGAACAACCAGTGAGCATACTATCCAATGCCCATCAATACACGACAATACTCAAACCGCTGACTAGGCAAACTCTTCGTCAGCATATCTGCACATCTCCTTGGTACCCTTCATGTACCTCATGATGCACTTAACTGCCTCCCAATGCCTCTTTCCTGGATTAGCCATATACCAGCTAACAACTCCCACTGCAAATGCAATGTCTGGTCTAGTAGCTATCATAGCATACATAAGACTCCCAACTGCTGATGCATAAGGAACCTTGGCCATCATGGCCCTTTCCTCATCTGATTTGGGACTATCTATATGACTCAGTTTCACATATGGAGGCAATGGAGTACTCACTGCCTTCCCCCCCTCCATATTGAAACGTTGTAATACTTTTGTAACATACTCTTTTTGTGAAAGCCAAAGGAGTTTCCTACTCCGATCACGCGTGATGCGCATACCAAGAATATGACCTGCAAGTCCCAAATCCTTCATATCAAAGGCCTCATGCAACTTGGCCTTTAATGCATCTAGCTCATAAGTATTCTTGCTAGCCAATAGCATATCATCCACATATAGTGCCAGGATTATCAGGCTATTATCCTTAGCCCTTTTAGTGTAGAGGCAGTGATCAATTTCACTCCTTCTGAAACCCTGGGACCGAATGAAAGCATCAAACTTCTGATACCATTCTCTAGGCGCTTGCTTAAGACCATAGAGACTCTTCTTTAGCTTGCAGACTAAATGCTCTTTGCCCTTTTCTTCAAAGCCTTCTGGCTGCACCATGTAAATTTCCTCATGCAAATCCCCATGCAAGAAAGCTGTCTTGACATCCATCTGCATAAGCTCCATATCCTCTGATGCCACTAGTCCAAGCATGCATCTAAGTGTGGTCATCTTCACAACTGGAGAGAATATCTCATCAAAGTCCACACCCTTCTCTTGCTTGAACCCTTTAGCAACCAAACGGGCCTTGTACCTAGGCACATCATCACCTGTGACCTTCATTTTGTAGACCCATTTACATGGCAATGCTTTCTTTCCATGTGGCAAAGAAACCAAGTCCCAAGCCTTATTCTTCATAAGTGAACTCATCTCTGATTGCATAGCATACTCCCACTTGCGTTGATCCTCACGCATCATAGCCTCTCTATAGCAAGAAGGCTCCCCGCAATCAGTAAGCATCACATAGTCTACCCCTGGAACAAACCTATCAGGTGGTCTAGACACTCTAGATGATCTTCTCAAGGGCATTTCAGCTTGCTGTCCCACTTGCATATCAGCCACATTTGGCTCATCATTTCCACCAATAGATGATCCATCATCTACCCTTGATTGTATACCTGTGGGAGTACTTGGTGGTACCATTTCTTGCACATTTGGTGCATGGACAGCTTGCTGTCTATCAACATAGGCAGGTGGATTCACATCCTGGAAAGTGATTCTCCTCATTTCCACATCCCTCATGGGTGCCTTATGCATCTTCTTCTCATTGAAGACCACATCATGGCTGCGTATGATCTTCTTTGCTTCTGGATCCCATAGACGATAGCCCATCTCTCCACTTTCACCATAACCTAGAAAGATGCATTTCCTAGACTTAGGATCTAGCTTCTTTCGAAGCTCTTTTGGCACATGTGCATATGCCTCACACCCAAATATACGCAAATGAGAGTAAGAGGGCTTCTTTCCACTCCATGCCTCTTCAGGAATACCACCATCCAAACTCTTGCTAGGTGATCTATTGATCACATGCACTGCAGTCTTCATTGCCTCAGCCCAAAAACCACCAGAAAGACTTGCATTGGAAAGCATGCATTGCAACCTTTCTTGAATGGTACGGTTCATCTTTTCTGCAACTGGATTTTGCTTTGGAGTACGAGGGGATGTAAGCTCCCTCTTAATCCCACGAGTATCACAGAAATGCTGAAAGTCATGAGAGAGATACTCTCCACCATTGTCAGTCCGTAGGCATTTAAGCGTTCTACCTGACTGATTCTCAACCAAGGCTAGCCATTTTTGAAATACCTGGAACACATCACTCTTCCGAGCTATAGCATAAGCCCACACTTTCCTAGTTGCATCATCAATGAATGTCACATAGTATTCAGCCCCGCCTAATGACCGTGTAGGCATGGGACCACATACGTCTGAATGCACCAAATCAAGCATTTCAAACTCTTTCTTTCCCCTTCTTTTATGGGCTGATTTAGTCTGCTTCCCATAGAGACAATGCTCACAAAATTCAAAATCAGAGAAACTCAAATGCGGTACATAACCCAAACGGCATAAGAGTTTCATTCCATTCTGGCTCATGTGCCCCAACCTGCAATGCCACAAAGAAGTGCTTGGCTGCTTGGTTATTGCAACAACATGATCAAATGCCCCTGATACATGTAAGGGATACAAAGTCCCACACTTGGCACCCCTGGCCAAAAGCATAGAGCCCTTTTGAATTTTCCAACTCTGAAAGCCAAAAGTGGTGTGAAAACCAGCATCATCTAGTTGACCCACTGAAATAAGACTCTTGGTCAACTTAGGCACATGTCTCACATGTTTCAAAACAAATGCAGACCCATTTGCAAAAGAAAACTTTATGTCACCTGCTCCCACTATGTCACATGCATAGTCATTTCCAAGATGCACACAACCTATCTTTCCACTATCATAAGTGGAGAACCATTCCCTATGGGGAGTAACATGGAATGAAGCACCAGAATCCAAAATCCAATCCTGGGAATATGCATCATCTGAAGTGGTAAGCAACTCTGCAGATAAACTAGACATGAAGAGAACATCATTGTCACTATCATGTGTGACTGCATTGATCTCCTCGATCTTCACTTTTCCTTTGTCCTCCCTTGGACTCTCTTCCTTTTGATTTGCACCCCAATTTGCATTCTTTTTCTTATCCTTTTGCTCTCTTTTCAGCTTGTAGCAATCCTTTTTCATATGGCCCGTCTTGCCACAATGGTAACACTCAATATTAATATTCCGTGCCCTGGATTTGCTACGAGACTTCCCTCTTTCTTGGGACTTCCCCGTGAACTGTGATCTGCCCCTTTGCACATTTAAGGCTGCATCCTGCTTGTTGCCATCCATAGACTTCTGTCTAATCTCCTCGGCCAACAAGCTACCCACAACATCATCAAATTTCAGTACTCCACCAGGTGCAGAGTTACTGACAGCTGTACGGAAGGTATTTTATGAGGATGGCAATGAACATAAGAGAAATATTGCCTTAGTCTTCGCATCAAAATTCATTTTCTGAGCCTGAAGCTGGCTGAAAATAATATTGAATTCATTCAAGTGAGAAGCAATGGAGACCCCTTCCTTCATTTGCAGCTCAAACAACCTCTTCATGAGGTAAACTTTATTAGAGGCAGTTTCCTTCTCATAAGTGGCACACAGTTTCTTCCACAAATCTTCAGTAGTCTGCTCATTTACTACTGTGAAATAAACTGACTCTGCAAGATGAAGTCTAATAGTAGACTTTGCTAATGCATCCAACTCATTCCAATCATCCTCAGACATATTTGCAGGCTTAGCTTCAATCCCTGCCAAGGGTTTAATCTGCTTCTTTTGAATAAGCACATCCCTTATTTGTTCTTTCCACAAAGAAAAGTTTGTCCCATCAAACTTTTTAATGCTGAAAAACTCCTTTTCAGACGTGGAAGAGGATGCCATGATGCAAATGAAACAAAATCCCAAATGCTAGTGCTTGCAAGAGAGAATCACACCAAATACTAGGTGCACCCAAATGTGTATGCCACAATAGAGTAAAATATCACCAAAATTCAAAGCTCAAAGCATCAAAAGATGCATCTGACTCATGTGCATATACTATGCATCCATATGAGCAAATCTGGCCCAAAAGAAAATGCCAATAAGTGCCAAATGACTCAAGCATAAACACCGTCCACTGGCATATGCATCAATAATGTCTCATCCAAGAGAGCATAGCACTATCAGTGCATCACCTGCAATGTGTCAAAGCTGTCCCTCAACATAAAATAGCATCCATGTGCAAAGCGTCCATAAAAAATAGCATCCCACAAGGCAATTTGGGCCTATCAGCGCATCCAATAAGGACCGCAATGCATCCAAATGGCCTATAAATCATCCACTGCAACCCAATGCATACCACGAATGAGCGCACACTGCTCAAACTGCAACCAGAGTGATCTGCATAAGGTATGCTCAAGAAATCATAGTCCCACGGTAATGAGTGCTACTGAAAATAGAACCTGAGATGCTTCAAAACATGGGCGCCATTGCATAATCGGACTCAGCAAGAAAATCTGCAAATATCTCTCTTCTGCCAGAACTCCAAAATCCCAACCGATGAGTGAGAAATGGGAGTCAACACTTATCCACTGCCATGTGGCATAAATCTAAGGTTTCAAAACCTTAGTATGAAAAATGCATAACAGAGAGACGAAATCGAATACACAGAGATTTATAACTCTGAAAATCCTCCACCGAATCACGCAAGAACTGATAGGTAGGGGTTTTTGGGCGTTCGGAACGCAATGGGACAGACGGTTTTGGAAACCGTGGTCTCAATCACTGGGTCCAACACACGGACTGAAAAACGTTTTTGGAAACAGAGCTGTTTGTAAACTCCACCGGAGTGCGAATGATGAGCAACATAGAAGTTTTAGGACCTCCTGAGTCCACCGGAACTGACAGATCTGCAAATGGTTGCTCCAAACTTGAGTTCCAACACCCGGGCAAAAAACGCAGGAATTGACACAGTGAGTCAAAAATCCAATGAAATGATCCCAGATTCAAGAATAAAGGTGTTTCCAAGCTCCTGAAGTGAAGTGGACACCAAAAGCAAGCAATAGTTGCCTCTATAAGTCAATACGAAGTCTCTGTCATCGAACGGAACAGGGAAAAGCTCAAAAAACGACTTTTTCTTTGAAAGCTCTTAACAGGCTCTCAAAACCACTTCACAAAGCCAAAGTGACTTTTCCAAAGGTTCCTCCAAGGTCTCTGCACACTCGGATGCAAGTAAAGTCACCCACAAAGCTTCCCACAGAGCTTCTCCTTCCTCCCAGAGAGCTGCTGAGCTTCCAAGCATTCACGCACGCTCAGCTAGATCACCCGGGCTCTGATACCAGTTGAGAGTGATCTCAACGGAAGCAAGAACGGAAGAAGGAGAGAGAGAGAGACAGAGAGCCACACAAGTTTGGTGGGTGCAGAACCACCCTAATCTTCTTTTTCATTCATTTATATATGTGTTTGAGTATTGTACATAACCGGGGTTAAGGCACAGTGACCTTTAACCCCCACAGCAGGTAAAGACCAAGGACCACCAAACCTTACTTTGGGTTTTTCACCATACAAAAATACCAGAAGTCATCAAAAACTAGGTTCAAGGAGGGTGACTTCATGTTGAAGGCAAGGGCGATTTCCAAGTTAATTGGCATATGTCAAAGGACCTTAAGACCCTCAAATTAATGTTCAACATAAGCAAAGGAGGTAATAAAAAATCTCCATGCCTTTACTACAAGGTGTTGAGATATTGAGCTCCACTCGTGATATGCCAGGGTGACCGTCGTGCATTTATGTCACCGACTTGTTAGCTACAGATGTGGTTGGTACACCGTCCATAAATAATAGCTAGATGACAGCTATCTTTACGTACTCTAGTTGGTGGCTCAGTTAGTATGCCACCTAGGTTAGCTAAGTTTGGTTTGAGACCCACATATAGGGTTCATCTATTCCTCTTATACTTAGAGAGAGTTTTTTTGGCTTTCACAACTAAGAAGAGGAAAACTGTTTTTAGCCTCCACCTTTGTGTGTATTCCCCCATTGTGTATGTGAGAAAGCTGCAAGTGAGACTCCTTACTTCTCTCCCACTCTCTTCACATGGTATCAGAGCTCGGTTCATGGTAAGGAGCTCAAGAAAGCAAACTAAGTTCGCAGTGTCTTGGTAGGAGGATCAGTGTTGCTTTCCTTTTTCGAGTTTGGGAGCAAATCTCTACAGGTAGCACAGTCGAAAAGTGCAAGAGTGCACTGTCTCAAATTGGGATGCCCTTCATGGTGTGGCGAGAGGATAGTATATGTTCAAGCCCTTGGTGACATTATTTTTTTGATTCGAGGCCATTTCGGGGCCCGTTTTGGTGGTGGAAGTTTTTCATAGGCACTCATAAAGGTGCCTTATTTTTGTTGTGCGACCACTGTTTTGCAGGTCGGTGAAAAGTTACCATAGAAATTGCATCGTATGCCTATGCGCAAAGATATTGGGAGTGACAAAATCATTCTTATTGCCTGTTGATGCAAAATCATCACTAGGAAGTGACTATGTGGTCAAATACCAATTTTGTCAGTGTTGCAGATTTGCCCTTGTGAAAGATGATATGTTAGGCATGGGTGTGTACTTTATTAGGATTTTCAATATAGAAGAAATGAAATTGTCCAAGAGAGTTGTGTTTTTTGCAGTGGCAGAATATTTTTGTAGTGTTCTGTAATGGCGTCTGATGCTCTTTCATAGATTGTCACTGAAAATCTTGACAAGAACAACTTCCCACCATGGAAGTTTAGAATGACAAATTTCCTTAAGGGAAAAGGCTATTGGGACTTCATTACTGGAGCTGGTGAACAAGAACCAGTTATTCCTAATGTTCCCAATCAATAGGAGTTGCAAGCATTTAAAGGCTAGTATGAGAGAGCTAGAAAATTTATGTACTGGCTATCTATCAGTATTTCAGATTCTATGATTGTGCATATTCAGGATGCAAGCATGCCAAAGGAGGCATGGGATACTTCGACAAAAATGTATAGCACAAATATGCAAGCCAGGAAAATGCAGCTCAAGCAAGAGTTGCATAATAGGCACAGAGAAAATATGAGCATCAATGACTACCACATGAAGGTGAAGAAGATTGCAGATGCACTTGCTTCCATTGGGTTGCCAGTGGAAGATGATGATTTAGTTTTTGTGACCTTGAATGGTCTAGGAAAGGATTATGCACAGTTTCGGACATCCATTGCCATCCGTGAGAATTTTCTTGATTTTGGGGAGTTAATTGCTCTTCTAATTTTTAAAGAGCAGAGAAATGGTGGTGCATCTTCTTCAGGAGGAACTTCAAAAGAAACTATCTTCTACTCAAATCTTCTACTCAAATGCTGGAAGAGGTAGAGGCAGACGTAGAGCAGGCCGATCTGGAGGCCGTGGCAAAAATCAAAATATGCTGCAAATTTAAAAAAACCAGTCCTATGGAGGAGGACGTGGTAACCTTAGAGACAGGGGGAGCCAAAGAGGTCATGGTGGATGGCAGAGAGGCCAAAATGCAAACAGCAATGTGGAATGCTACTACTGTGGTACAATGGGTCATATGGCTAAAGACTGCTACAAAAAGTAGAATGACATCATGAATGGAAAATTGCAGCAAGGCAATTATGCATCCTCTAGTAGACAGGGTGATGACAGAAATGAGCATCTGTTTATGGTGCAGCACGACCAATTCTGTGACAAGTGCAGAAGAAAGTAATGATGTTTGTTTTGTTGACTCAGGTGCATTAAACCACATGACAAGTCATGCAAAATGGATGTAGGATGCAAGGAAAATGGAAAGACCAGGAGTTGTGGAGACTGGTGATGATAGTGCACATCGTACTGTGCAGTTTGGTAAAATTCCTTTGTCTATGCAGGATGGGAAAAAGAAATACCTATCTGATGTAATTTCATGTCTCGAATATTAGACAAGAACTTGGTTTCTCTTGGTCAAATGGTTGAGTAGGGCTTGCAAGTCAGATTTAATCCTCATGGATGCTTTGTTGAGGATATGAAAAATAAAGGTCGCTTGATAGCAAAATGGAAGAAGAAGGGCAAGATGTTTACGTTGGTGGATGCGGACATGCCTGAATTGAGTGTAGCAATGTTTGCACATGGGACTGGTGTAGTTGCAGATATTGATATGTGGCATAAACGCATTGGTCATGTTAATGTATAGTGACTTAAATTAATGCAAGCCCAAAATATTATTGCAGGATTGACTAAGTTCAAGGTATAAGGTATACGACTTCCTAGATATGGTTACCTTCTATTTCTTTGAAATCTTTTGAAAATTTTCTAGCTTGTCTGCTAAAAAGTCTTTGTCGATCTCTAAAATGGCTACATGTAATCGAGCTCTTTAATCCACATATCATATAATGGATGGTAATCCTCACACATCATAAGAAAATAAAAAAGTAACAAATTTGCAAGACTTTTCGCTTCTTTAAATGTCTTCCCCTTGAATATGACTGTGTTTTTTACAAAACACATGCCTTGAACACTTGCCAGCTCGACTAAAGTTATCTATTTTGTCCTTCTTGCTTGAACTTCCCTCTCCTTGATAAGGGAAAGGGTGTTGTTGCAACCTCCTTTTTATCAATAAAACTGGCGATTGTTTCAGTAGCCCTTGCACCAAAAATTGAATTATCCTTTTCAATTTACTATCTTCAATTGAAAAAGAAATTTCAATAAAGTTATACAATTTAAGTTATAAAAAACAATTTACTATCTCTCTCTCTCTATCTTTCTCCCCCCCCCCCCTCTCTCTCTCTCTCTCTCTCTCTCTCTCTCTCTCTCTCTCTCTCTCCATTTTTACCTTCCATGAACAAGAGGCTTTGGATGAACAACCCCAATGAAAGTCAGTGGGACTAGATGAAGCACCAACAATTAAATTACCCCACAATCTAAATTCTAAAATCTAGATTTCCATATTTTGATTTATCATTGGCTTAACGAGAAGATAAAAAGCTGAGTCGATGCATATTACATAAAATATCATTATGCACATAGTCCATTAAAATATTTACATAATTGTTTTTGCATTAAGCTAGAAATTATTTTTATGAAAAGCATAAAGAAGGCAAAGAAGCTACATGCCTGTAGATGTCAATTACTGATGGTAAACAGTAATTGAAAATACATTCTCTTTTATATCTCTCAAATACATTCAAAAGTAATACTTTTAAGAGCTATTTCTGCCACTCTTGCTGCTCCACTTTGTCTTTCTCCTTTTTTCCTCTCTTTTTTGCCTCCACTTTATCTTTTCCCTTGCCTTTTTCCTTGTCCTCTTCTTGCTTAATTTCCAAATGTGTGTGTCCTTCTCATGTGATCCAAAATTTCATCTCATCAATTGAATCCTCTAAAATTTCTCGGTTAGACTTATATGAATTCAAGACATAGCAGTCAATGCCTTCTTGTGTGCTAGGGATAAGAAATGCTCCCAGTAGAGTTCTCATTTCAATAGAGGGTCCAACAATGTCTCTATATTGGAGGTATTGTAGTTCTAAATATGTTTTTTAATCCTGTTCGGTTGGAGCCATCGGAATCCATGAAATTATATCATAATGTCAAAAGGCACATTGAAAAAATGAAGGGGATGGAAAAAGTGAGAGAAATAGAGAAAAGAACCCTTGGAACCTTCCACACTAGGGCAAACTTGATCGCACCTGAGCGAGATGGATTGGACCAGACAAATCGGATTCCTCCTCTTCCTCTCTCCCTCTCTCTCTCTCTCTCTCTCTCTCTCTCTCTCTCTCTCTCACTCACTCTACCTCTTTCTATTTGCTTCCCCTTGCCCCCCCCACCCTCTCTCTCTCTCTCTCTCTCTCTCTGCAAAAAAAATTAGAGGTGGATATGCAAAATTTGGAAAGGATTGATGTCCATATCTTGAAAAAAATGAGCGTAAAAAATGAAGGAAAGTGATCCAGGACATAAGTTATACACAATTCTGGCTTGAAGTGAAATAAAGAATTGACAAAAATTGACCAAGGACAGGACTGCCTCAAAGAGGGTTCTTTCCTCTTCTTTCCTTCATTGATGTTCCCTCACTTTCCTTCACTCTCAAAGTAAGGGCAGCTCACTTTCCTTCCCTCACTTTGGCTAGTTACTACGTGACTACATGCATCGAACTAAAATTTTGTCTTAGATCCCTTATATATGGATCCATGAGCGGAAAGTCATTCCAAGAGGATGTGTTACGGATTTGACTGCTTGAATTGAACTGAAAAAAAGGGGCGAATATTTCTATCTTTCTTTTTAGTTTCAAAATCATGTTACTCTTATTCTTATGAGCTAAGATTTTGTACAGGATATGGCATAGGCTATAAGTTGTGTTGAACAAAAAGGTGAAGATGAGGAAAGCAAGGAACAAAAAGAGGAGTTGTTGTATGATTACAAGTTGGCAGAAGCCTTGAAGTAACTTGTGAGGAGAGTCTATGACAAGATTGTCGAAGAGGTGTCGAAGCGAGTCCTAGTGATGAATGGCTTGCAGATCTAAAGTCCACATTTTCACGAAGCCAATGTGATATTAGGCTGTTTGGAGGACTTTTGCTCTCTCTAATGGTGTAATAGACAAGGGATGGAAATATACTTAAACAACAACTTACGTGTTTTCTAAAGTTGTAATAGATGAGGGATTGAAATGTACTTGCAAGAAGACTTTTGAGTTCTCTAATGGTGTAATAGAGAAGGGATGGAAATATTTTTCCCTCTCTCTCTCTCTCTCTATATATATATATATATATGCACTCCCTAGTCTCCCGTTGTGTGTGTGTGTGTGTGTGTGTGTGTGTGTGTGTTCCCTCAACACCACTCTGGCCAACCGTCACATGCAACCTACTAACCCAAGTCAGTTGCTCGCATAGTATGAGGATCGCCAGCTACTGTGCAGCTGAGTGAGGAGGGAATCAATAGAAGAGGAGAAGCCTAAGGAAATGTACTGAGTGCTGATTTGTTGTTTGGAAGTGGGCATGGAGCTTGGAGATTTTTTATAGAATTTTGATAGAGTCCTGGCTATAACTACTATGGTGATGACCCGAGGGGATAGGGGACCTTTATATAGATTTTTCTAACCTCACGGCTGAGGGGATGGCATAAGGCGACGATGGGCAGGATATTGGGATGATGATGGCCAAGTCAACATTAGCTTGAGTGTAGCCAATCGCAGAACTATTTTTGGGGCCACGATGCAATGCGCTTCTGGGTGAATATTTGAATTTTGCGTGAACCCGTGCTCTTGCTAGAAAATTTCCCGATGTCATGAAGGCACACTGGTGTAACAATTGAGCCTAGATATTATATAATGCACGTAGATATGGCCCTTGCCCCTAGATGGGACCCCTCAAGGGCCATATCATCAATTGCATTTTTTGAAAGTTTAATTGTATTTTTTAAGATGTATCTCCATGCAACCACAACGGTGGGGTCGTTAGAGTTATTTTAGCGCTATTTTGAACATAAACCAAGGAAATTGTAGTCCTTTCCTGGTATTTCAATCCTTGTTGCATTAAATATAAATGATGGCAAAAGTATAATTTTGTAAGAAAATAATACATCTGTGCTCAACAGATAATAGGATCTCGTACGCAAGAGAGAAAACAAGATAGTATGGAGAATAAAAAATTTGATTACAGTAGAACTGATACAATAGATGACGCTGCCTCCCAACCATGCGCTCCTATGAAAGAAGCTTCGATGGCATGCTGGAAATAGTAGAAGATGGAGGCTGGATGCTAAGGAATCAAGGTTGCTGTAGCTAGTGATAAAATGGGCTTCACAAGCTTGCTCTTATATAGCCACTAGTCGTAGTCGGTTAGGCTCAATTGGGTGACCAACCCAATCCGCCCAAAATGGTCGACTGGGGGTCAGTCCCGAAATAGGCCATCGACCATACGATAGAACCAGTGCACAAAACAGAGCAACTAACCTACGGTTGCTATTCGGCCCAGAGCCATCTGGGATCATCTGAGGCTCCAAATGGACCCCGCAACCCGAGAGTGGGCTGGCTCTGAGAAATGCTCCATCTACCCTTAGTGCAGTCAATCAAGGGATGCCTTCCGACACTTGCATGTAGCCTAGTTGGCGGTGTGCCAACTCTATCTAAAGCCGTCCAGCCGTCAAGCCACACATGGCCCCCATCTAGTGTCCAAACTAGGACCTACCGGATAATTGAGCTAGTCAAATGCCTTCTCCTCATATAGGGGGATTACAAGTAGAGTTAGCTGGTTCTCGTGTAGTTACATAAGAGTGGAGCATTGATGTCAAAAACACCCCCTCAATGTCCACCCGCAAGTGAACTTACTTTTTCGGCCCAATGCCAAGTCGATGAAGATGCCTCTCCAGCAAGTCTCTTCCAAGAGCCTTCGTGAAGATGTCCACAGCATTCTCTGTAGTCGGATAGTACACCAAGTCAACCTCTCCATCCATGATGAGCTCGTGTACAAAGTGATATTGAATCTCAATGTGTTTTGTGCGAGCGTGGAACACCGGGTTCTTTGCAATCGCCATGCAACTCTGATTGTCACATGATAACTGTGTAGGCTTGTTCTGCACTGCACCCATGTCCCCCAAAGTCCTCCTCAACCACACTGCCTTGCAAGAAGCAAAGCATGCAGATTTGTACTTGGCATCGGTAGAAGAAAGAGCAACTGTGGGTTGCTTCTTGCTGACCCATGACACAACTCGAGATCCGAGTGAGAAATAGTACCCTGTCACTGATCTCCTGCTATCCATGTCTCCTACCCAATCCAAGTCACAGAATCTGGTCAAGATGTTGCCCTTGGTATAGGTGATGCCATAATCAAGTGTGCCTTTGATGTGTTTCAGCACCTGCATACCTGCCCTCCAATGGTTCTCCCAGGGCTTATTGGAAAACCTGCTTAGTATACCAGTCGCAAAGCTGATGTCCAACCGTGGTGCTGCATAGGTAAATTAAGCTGCCCACAAGCCTTCTGTACTTCGCTCCATCCACCAATGGTGATGAATCCTCGTTTGAGAGCTTCACATCAACCTCCATAGGGGTACCAACTGTCTTGCACTCAGCCATGCCAAATGCCTTCAGTATCTCTCTAGCATACTTCAGCTGTGAAATAAAGATCTGTTTTGGCTCCTGTCAAAACTTCAATCCCCAAACAGAAATGCATCAGTTCGAGGTCTGTCATTTCAAACTCTCTTCCTAGCAAATGCTTCATCTGTGAGATCTTCTCCTCATGGTTCCCTGTTATGACAAGGTCGTCCACATAAAGGACCACGATCATACACCTGCCTCCTTCTCTGAAGATATACAAATTTGCATCAAATGGGCTTATCCTGAACCCGTTTTGTAGAAAGTAGGCATCAATTCGCTGGTACCACACTCGTGGGGCTGCTCGTGGGGCCTGTTTTAGCCTGTAAAGTGCCTTCTTCAGTTTGCAGACTTTACCTTTTGAACTGGGGATCTCAAAACGTGGTGGTTGTTCCACGTATACCTCCTCCTTGAGATCTCCATTTAGAAAGGTGGATTTCACATCCATTTGAAACACGGGCCATTTTCCCTAGGTAGCTAAAGCCAAAACACTATGAATTGTGGTTACTCGAGCTATGGGAGCAAAAGTATCTTGATAATCAAAACCATGTACCTGTGCAAATCCTTTTGCCACGAGCCGAGCCTTGTACTTATCCAACGTATCGTCGGACTTGTACTTGGTCTTGTACACCCACTTGGTTCTGATTACCTTGCCTCTTGGTGGTCGATCCACAAGGTCCCAAGTGTTGTTCTTCATTATGGAGCCATACTCCGACTGCATAGCCTCCATCCACCTATCATCGCCCTGTGCCTCTTCAAGACACTTGGGTTCATCAGCATGGATCACTTCTGTCATCAAAGCATAGTTGACCAAGTGTTCCTGCACCCTTCTTTGCTCCTCTAATCTCTTGGACCAGTGGTGTTTGGATGGTTCCTCCTCAATGGATGGAGGTTCTCTACCATCCAAAAGCTGCTTTACCCACTTTGGGAATGGCCATTGCCCTTGTGGTTCTATAGGCTCTTCTTCATCTTCTTTGTCTTGAATCCTCCCAAGCACCATTGGGGGAGTTCGGTCTGCTATTGGTGGTGGTACTAGATGGATATCCTGGTACTGGTTGTCTAGGAAGGAAGCATCCTCCTCCAATTGATGCGGCTGTTCTGAGAAGACCACATTGCGACTTACAATTACCTTCTTGGTAACAGGGTTATAGAGATGGTAACCCCCCAAGAAAATTTACTTCCGGCTCTTCGGTTCCCATTTGGTCCTAGTAGCATCAGGGACATGCACAAAACAGTCACATCCAAAAACTGTGAAATGTGCAACTGAAGGTTTCTTACCAAAAAAGGCTTGCAGTGGAGTCATCCCATTCACAGCCTTCATGTAGCTATGATTCAGGATGTAAACTGCAGTGTTACATGCTTCAGCCTAGAAGGTCTTTGGCAAATCTTTCCCTTTCATCATACTCTGACCCATTTCGCAGATGATGCACATCTTGCATTCTGCTACTCCATTTTTTTGAGATGTATGTGGTGGGGGTTTTTGCCTCTTGATCCTATGATTTTTGAGGTAACTTTCGAATTCAGTTGATGTGAACTCTCCACCTCTGTCAACTTCTTCACCTTCCTCCCCGTTTCTTTCTCGACCATTACATGCCATTCCTTGAACCTACTAAAAGCCTCGTCTTTAGTCTTCAGGAAGTATATCCATATCCTTCTACTGTAGTCGTCGATCAGCATTATGAAGTAGTAAAAACCACCCAAAGCTTCCGTCTCCATCTTTTCGCAGAGGTCCGTATGAACGAGCTCTAGAGGAGCCTTTGCCCTATTGCCCTCTTTAGGAAAGGGATGCCGATGCTGCTTGCCCATCATGCAAGCTTCACATACATCAGGCAGATCTGAAATTTCTTGTAGGTCTGCAATCATTCCACTTTTATGCATCTCCTTCAAAGAACTAAGGTTTAGATGACCAAACCTCTCATGCCACAGCTTAGTTTTCTTCACATCCGCTCGAGCACTGAAAGTTAAGAGTTCGTAAATGTGAACATCGGACAACTGTTTTACAACTCCATCTAACTTGAGAGCAATCATACCTTTTCCTTTTGCTGGACATTTTGCATCATTGCCGACTGCTACTAGGATGTCATTCCCTACCGGTTGTAGAGAGGTATACCAATCCTTCTGATTGGTCATGTGGCATGATGCACCACTATCAATGATCCATGGTTCATCCGCAGGTACATGAACTGCCTCCATGCAAATCTCCTCAATTGCGATGAACAACTCTACTGGTACTACGTGCACGCTGTTGTTGGACTCTTTCTTTACTCCGTTCTTCTCATTTTCAATCTTCTTTCAGCACTCATTCTGCTTGTGCCCTGCATTGTTGCAATAGAAGCACTTGATCTTCTTCTTTCTCTTTTTATCATCAGAAGAAGATGGGTTACCAGAGTCCTTACCCTTACCTTTCTTTGATCCAATCTAGAAAGCCAAATCTTCTCCAGTCCTCGTCTTTTGACACATCTCCTCCTCCAGAAGCATCGCACTGAAATCCTCAAAGTTGAGGGGCGGATTTTTGTTTTGCGTATTCAGCACCGTAACAAGACCATCGTACTTTGGTGGGAGAATCCATACGCACCTTTGTGCTAGATTTTCGTTGGTGATGGTGCTGCCAATTGCAATCATCTGATCACGCAGATTCTTCACCCTGGTGATGAACTTCTCTGCCACTTCAGACTTAGACAACTTCTTGTTCGCGAGTTGAGTCTCCAGATTTTGAATCTGCATCTAATTCGTGGTCTCATACTGGTTTTTCAAGACCATCCATGCCTCCTCCGCTGTGGTGACATGTTGAATTAACGCCATGATGGAATCACTAACACTGCAAACAATAGAACACAGTGCATCTGCATTTCTTCTTGTCCACGCGAGAATCTCACCCGCAGTTGGTACTATCTATTGTCCTGCATTGGTTAGATCTGATCTCGCAACTGGCCTCACTTCCACCCCAGTATCAGTATCCCAAAGCTCGTATGTGCTTAGGATGATCTTCATCTTGAACTTCTAGGGTGGATAGTTAGAGCCGTCCAACTTTTCGCTTTCGCTGAATGGTGGGATTTGCAATCTTGCGGGCTGGGCCATCTCTCACAATTTGCTCGCAAACAGAACCACACTACCAAATCTTCTTGCTAGAGTCCAAGCTCTGATACCATGTAAGAAAATAATACAACGTCTGTGCTCAATAGATAATAGGATCTTGTATGCAAGAGAGAAAACAAGATAGTATGGAGAATCAAAAATTTGATTACTATAGAACTGATATAATAGATGGCACTGCCTCCCAACCATGTGCTCCTATGAAAGAAGCTTCGATGGCATGCTAGAAATAGTAGAAGATGGAGGTTGGATGCTAAGGAATCAGGGTTGCTGTAGCTAGTGATAAAATGGGCTTCATGGGCTTGCTCTTATATAGCCACCAGTCGTAGTCGGTTAGGCTCAATTGGGTGACCGACCCTGTCTGCCCAAAACGGTCGACTGGGGGTCGGTCCCAAAATAGGCCACCGGCCATACGATAGAATTGGTGTGCAAAGCAGAGCAACTACCCTATGGTTTTCATTTCATCCTGGCTCATCTGAGGCTCCAAATGGGCCTCGCAACTCAAGAGTGGGATGCCCCGAGAAATGCTCCGTCTACCCTTAGTGCAGTCAGTGAAGGGATGCCTTCCTGCACTTGCATGTAGCCTAGTTGGCGGTGTGCCAACTCTATCTAAAGCCGTCCAGCCATCAGGCCACACATGGCCCCCATCTAGTGTTCAAACCAGGACCTACTAGATAATCGAGCTACTCAAATGCCTTCTCCTCATATGGGGGACTTACAAGTAGAGTTAGCTGGTTCCCGCGTAGTTACACAAGAGTGGAGCATTGATATATAACAAATTTATTGAGTGAAAATTGAGCAAAAGAGATTACAATGTACATTTACATCCAATAACAGGTTATATAAAAATTATCAACTTCTACTGAGCAAAAATTTAACAGAGGATCTTACATTTATAAAGCCTCTACAGTTGTGCTGAGAGCCTTAAACAAAAGTTTATAGGTAGCGGCCATAACCATTCAAATACAAATATAAAAGCTAGCAACAGTGGATACTAAGAGCCTCAAATTGAACAAAAAGAGATTTCATAAGTGCCTTAGAGACCAAAAGATTACATCCAGTGAGCCAAAAGATCGTTGAGAGCCCAAAAGATTACATCCAGCCATTGCTGAGAACCTCGTCTGAGCAAGAGGAAATTTGTACAACTCATTTTTCTGCCAGTCTAGCTTGTTGCATTAAAAAATTTTAGGGAGCCAAAGGAGGATATGATGGACAGGCTAAAGACCATGCACATTGCTAGGACTTAGATTACGGCCCCCCCAGCAAGTCGAGAGTACTCTGCTCTAAAAATATTGAGGCCTTCATTGACATGTAGGGGGAACCCATACATCACATCCATAAAGAGGCCCTCTGTGAGCATGTTATCTAAGGTGATGACATTTAGATGTGTGGGGAATCACCTATGGGAACAAAGGGTCTCCACTAGTGCTAGCATTTCTACTCCAGGTGAGTGCAATGTAATCACCTTATATGAGAAGGCAGATATTATTGGGATCACAGAGCATTGAGGGGGGGTGGTACTAGGCATGCTGAAGATGAGTGGGTGAGCAGAAGATGAGCAAGGGAGCAGATGCAGTGACGACAGTTGGAGGGAGCATGGAGGAAAGTAGAGTACTTAGGGGCATAAAAGAACGAGAGGAGGGGTGTGGAGCAAAGTAGCAGAGCATGGGCAGATCAAAGCAACGTAGTAAAATGCCAAATGCCATAGATCTTATATATATATATTATAAAGTTTGAGCCACCATGGTGGTTGGTGGAGCCCGAGGATCCATCCATATTAATTGCAAGCCACCACATTAGAATCCCCCAGATGGGCTGGTAATCATGAAGAAGATGCCATGTGGTGCCACGTCAGTGGCTCTGGTAGTTAACTACCACCCCAGTGGAATCCTAGCCATGACAGACGTGGCTAATGAGAGCCACCACCACTAGGAAATAATTCTCATTACCATGTATAATCACTCATCACCATGCACTCTAGTTCTCTACTAAGCATGCGAGCCTGATGACTAGTAATTTTTATTGCACTCGTAGTGATCATGCATGCTAAAGTGAGGCGGTGGGTGAGCGGTGGCACGGTGGAATTGTGGCCATGACAGACGTGGCTGATGATATCCACCATTATCAGGCAGTAATTCCCACAAAAGTAAATCATGAAGCCTAATCACCTATAATCCCTCATTACCATAATTAACTGCACTCATAGTAATCATGCATGCAAGCCTGGTGATGGTAACTAGAAGCTGAGTGATTGCGCACCACTGCAGTGGCTAGCAATTAAGTAACAACTCGATGGATCTTAGCCGCCACCACAGATGTGGCTGGGAATCTTAGATGCCACCACCTTTAATCATTCATTACCATGCAAGTCAATAATGCTGCCTTGAATTATTCGAAATTTGGGCCAACCACCACGGTGGCTCTCACCTTCCTTGTAGTTAGGCTACAACCACCGCAGTGGCTCTCACCTTGGCAGTGTAGTCAGGCTACAAACCGCTATTCCATTCCCCTCTTCTATCCCTATAAAATGTTTCATTCTCCCTTTCAATCTCAAGCCTCCACTATTCCATTTCCTTCAGTACTTCATCTTCTATGCCTCTCGACCATTTCTTTCTTCCTCGCACTCTTCCTACAATTTCTATCCCCTCTCGTAATGGACATTGCATAGTTTGGGATGTCCTCACACAATCTTTTTGCCCCCTCTGCAGCATAGTGTGAGAGCCCCTCCTCCCTTGATCTTGAAATCGTGACACATGGGAGCTCCTCTCCTGCTATTCAAAAGCCCAATTTGGATGCTCTCCAAAACTTCACCGGGATGGTGTAGGAGGTGAACGTGAAGGAGGGGCAACTAGTCTATCAAGATAAGAAGATTACCATCAATGAAAGCATGATTGAAAATTCTCTAGGAATTTCTGGAGGGAGTTCGCAAAAGCACACGTTTTCGAGAAGCAGTGGAAGAGAGGATATTCTAGACATATACCCCAACGCTAAGATTAGTAAAGATGGTGGAGTCAAGATTTTGAGCTTGCCAATAGATCTCCAAGATGTGATCAAGAAGACCATTCACTTCTTTCTTGATATGAGAGGAACCTACAAGTTCTAGTAGGTTCAAGCAGTAGTAGAGAAACTAAAAGGACGTGATGTATCTTTCTCAAGGGCGATCTCCAAGAGAGTGTTAACCAACCTAAAGAATTGCATGGATGGCAAATCCCAATTGTCATCTCAGTCTACTGGAGTTGCAAATGCACCTGATGGCATCTACCCTCAAAGGGATTTTTGAGCAATACAAGAAGCAGATGTCTTAGAAGTTGACTTTTCTACAAGAGAAAGCCATCGATGCAGCAAAGGCAGGGCAAGTTGAGAAAAGTCTTGAGAAGTTGCAGAAGCCAAGGTAGAGGAGGCACAAGCGAGTGCCTTATAGGCACAAGAGCAAGTTGTCGCTACAAAATTGATCGACATGGAAAGGCATAGAAGAGAAGAAGCAGAGAAGTGCATGAAGGAGACCTGAGATAGGCTCGAAGAAGAGAGAAATGACAGGGACATGGTGGATGAGGAGCTAGAAAAGATGCGCAAGGACCTTGAAGATCAAGAGCCAAAAAGGAGGGTCTCTACAAATGGCTCTGCAATATGCAAAATGCATTGAACATTGAAAAAGAACAAATGATGAAGGAGTTGAAAAGGGAGAATGTAGAAACCAGAAAGGTGATGTAGGAACTGCGAGAGAGCATTAAGGCCAAGAAGGATGAGGCAAAGAGCAGTCGGGTTGGAGAAGACAACGAGGCAACTCCCCAAGCCAGGAAGGATGTAGAGAGTAGCCACGGTGGAGAAGTTTCAACCACCATGGTAAAGCTAGTTCCAACCACTATGGTGGAGCAATTCGCAACAACCACCATGAGGGTTATTTTTTCAAAACACTGTTGGAAGTCCAAAGAGAAAGCTACAAGACCCTGCAAGAAGATTGACAGGATAGATGTTTGCATGAGCTTGCCGTGGCTTTTGATAGTTAGTAGTCCGTCGTCCCGCGAGATTTCCAAACTAGAGTGGAAGTCTTAGAAATTGCCCATTTAGATATTTCTCATCAATTTATGCAGCTTCAATAGATGTTGAGGGATTCAGATGAAGCTGTTGCATAGAGAGCAAAAAGTGAAGGAGATGAAGGAGAACATCCGTAACCTTAGGATGAGGGAGAAAGGAATCAAGAAGCAACTTCTTCATGTACAGAGCAAGACTGTGGTATTGACGGCTGTAATAGTTAAATTGGTGGATGCCTATCCTGCTATGTAGCAGGGTCCAAAATGCATGGTTTGCCATACCCACATCATAGATGACTGCTGTATCCGATGGCTTGCATGCTACCACCCTATGTACATTTTTTGCTTTGGAGTGTTTGTGCATACAAAATCGCTATGTAGAGAATGCCATTTGCCATTGCCCAAGTCATGGACAGATCAAATGTGCCTGCCTACTACAGCTATCTACGATGAGAAAGTAGATGCTACAACTCAATTTGACATTTGGGCAAAATATCTTAAAGAAAAGGAGCTCAAATTGAAGAAGGCCAAGACCAAACTTGACTGCGAGGAAAAGAAGCCTGAAGGGAGGAACCAGACCCCTTCAGGAAAGGAGCAAGAAGGGCCAAGCTTGCAACTAGGAAGCTCACATCAAGGAAAGAGGAAGTGGCATGAAGGGAAGGGCCGAGCCCCTATAGGAAGGAAACAACCCATTCTAGAAAGGAGCAAGGAGGGCCGAGCCTGCAATCAAGGAACTCAACAAGGAGTCCTTAAGATGTAATCTGAAGTAAAGGAGTCTTTGAGATTGTAATCTATGTGTAATCTATTGAATTGTGTCCGGCTCAATGAACTCTCTCCCTATTTAAGTGCAGTGCAGACACAACTAAGAGCCCATTATGAAATCTAGCCCCAAAACTTTGTACACTGATCCACCTACTGCAAATCTATGGCATACCTAAAAGACTTTGGAATGCTTTTGTTCTATCTAAAAACAATGTTGGATGAAATCCTTGTAAAAACAGACCTAGAGAAGGAGGAAAATAGCTGCAAGAAGGATATGCTTCGATGGTGGGTTTATTACTTGGAGTTGGCACAGATGGTGAATATTAATTTCCCTAGCTATTGCTTCTCCTACTCCTTTAAGGTACTTGTCAAGCTCATGATGTAGGTTTCTTTTGGCATGACATGACAGAGGCAGCACAAAGATGTATAGACCGCAAAGACCAGGATGAAGAGGACCCCCAACAAAAGGAGGAGTTACTATGGGTGTATAAGTTGGCAGAGCCAAGCAAGCAGAGTGTAATCCAAGTGTGTGAAGAGGTCTGCCATTGTGCAGTAGAGTGGCCTCAAGAGCTAGGAGATGCTTACTATAGAGAGATTCATAAGATTGTTGGGAGTTTGGAATTTCCTTGAAAAATCAAAATGTCGTTGTGTTTTGAAATAATAAAAATCTTGCAAACATTTCTTGCACTTATGGATATTCTCATGGTGCTCATAATACGTGATTTTGTATCGAGCTTCTTCCATGTTAGTACTTAAATGTTTTAAGTAGCTTGGTGGTTGAAATCTGACGGTTGACTATATCCCAAGTCTAAAGGGACTAGCCCTCTGCAATACATTTTAGGATAGCACGGCAGTAGTGTAGGGATAGCACGGTAGTAGTGTAGGATTAGTGCACGATAAGCTATCGCCAACAGGGTGGTTGGTTGCTTTAGAATATGAACAGCCAGCAGCACAGTGGTTTGCTTCTATTATTACAAGATGAATGGATTTATTATGGGAAACCAGTGCAATGGTTGTTCGGATATAGTAAAAGGAAGCATGGGATGAAATCTAACGGTTAACGAAATGATAAACAGTCTAAAGGGCACTATTTTAGTATAGCACTGTGCAACGAATTTTAGGATAACACGGTAGTAGTGTAGGGATAGCACGGTAGTAGTGCAGGATAAGTTATCGCTAGCATGGTGGTTGGTTTGCACTAGGATATTGAACATCCACCAACGTGGTGGTTTGCTTCTATTATTACAAGATGAATGGATTTGTAGGATGTGTGGATTCGTTATGCGAAACTAGCGCGCTGGTTGTTGGGATACACTAAAAACAAGCATGGGTTTTACCGTTTGGGATTTATAAAAACAATTTAATAAAACTAGCACAGTGGTTGTTTGGGATATACTAAAAATAAGCAGTCTCAATACAAATTCCATTTTGTAGGACAAGTGGACATATTGTTTCCCTACAATGAGACTACATATATTTTCTTAGTACTATCTCAGTCATCCTCATTGACTCTACTCCAAGACACCCCAAGATGTGGTCATGCGTGTTTAAATCCAATTTTAAGACACTCTTGCCCTTGTTTCATTGTGGCATAGGTTGCATCTGGAACTTAATAGCTCTTACTAGATGAGTGTACACATATGTTTGTGGACTCTTATGTAGCACTTCATAATTGTGACCTCTCTTGGATGTGTTTTTGTACCAAAAAGCTCCAAATACTATATCCCACTTCTCATAGGTTTTTCCCCAATTATCCCTCAATGTTTCCTCAACCTTCTACTTAGTTTTTGGGCACTGCAACAAAAAGTATGGGTCATCGTCCTCGTTCTCCCCAAAATTTGTGTGATAACTGCAAAGTTATCCCCCTCTTCCAAATAGTTAGTGAGGTCATCGAAACTCTCCCCAAACTATGGCCAACCATTTGTCTCTCCATTGTTTGTCAATCCATTTGAACATAGAGGAAAAACTTGAACTCGCTCCCATGTCTTCGCAGTTGCAATGTTCTCACAATCGTCATGATCCCTTATGATGCACACACTGCAGAAACAAGAAAGTTTTCTCATTTTAATCAGTTAGTTGTTTGAAAAGCCCCATATATTGTGTAGACCACGAACTCCTTTACTTTTCTCACAATCATGCCATCTTCTCCTTTGCACTTCATCCACTTTCACTTCATGGAATACTCTGCATACTATAGTATTCTTAAGGCTTTGTTCACTGTATGTTGAATGCACGCCTGTGGAGAGGTTGGCTGTAAGCCATGTTATAGCATCATGGGCATCATTGAGTTTTTCTTGAGGGCATGCTAATTGGTGTGTTGAAACAGAGCTTGCTTAATAACAACACCACATCCATCATGTTCACCCTTGCCATGGCTAGACCCAAAGAAATTCCCCATCATGTCTAGACCGGTCAAGGATTTGAATCTTGAGACGAAGTAGAATCCACATGCTGATTTAAATTGAGAGGTAGCACCATTTGACCACACCCAATGTTGTTTTATAATTTTTGGATGGGGATTTTCCTTTTCAGCCATTCCCAATGTAGTAGAAAAGCATGCTGCACAAATAGGGTGTCATCTTCCCTATCATCTAAAATGTAGAAATGGTAAGTGCATTGCACTGACCTGGACTCTTGTAAGTCAGCAAGCAGATTGGCATCAGGCATGGAAGAATCAAGAAAATGAATGTATGTGATATGCACAAGAATTGTTATCAACTTGTTGTACCAGTGAGCACTTTGTATTACATCTTGTTCTTGAAAAGAATAATTTTTTGCAAAATCTATGACAGATACAATAGTGTCACCGGGAAAGTTGGCAAGGCATGTCCTGAATTGTTTATCCTTCCAGCTAGCCGTGAAATTGTGAAGAACTTATTTTGGGATGGATTGAACCACGTGACCTACAAGCTCCCTTGGTTGGGTGCTTTTATATGATAGTAGCCATCTCTTTTTATTGGATCCTTCTACATTGACATTTTCAAATCTCCTCCATTTTAGAGAAACGTCATTGTCTTCCCTCCTTTCATTTGGACAAACATTGAATGTCTTCTCCTTCAGCTTCAAACTGCAATGCTTGCATGTGCCGCGAATGCATTCAATCCCATGCCACTCATGGTCTCCCTTTGGACAAAACACTGGCTCCCATAGAGACCTCAGGCTACAAAACCTGCCCTCCCTTGCAACACATGATGAGGATCTAGATGGCCTATAGACTATGCATTCATTGGGGAGGCGTGGGTAGATCCCCATGGAGCAATGCTCCAACACGACCAAATCTCAAGTCATTCATAGCGTGCCAGGCCAGGTCAAAGTCTATGTGTGTTTTGCAACAACAAACATTCCTATCTTTGAGTTTCCTAATGTACCAGGGCTTACAATGCTCAAAGCTCCTCCACCCAATTAAAATGTTCGGATTATGATCCACAAACTTGAGATATAGCTCCACCTGTTGACCCAACATGCGGGAACAACAGAACAATGAGCCCCCTTTTTGCCACTACTAAAAGAATACAAAACACATTCTAATTAAAGTATATAATGAAGCCAAACAATTTTCAACCACCGCACTAGTTTAGGATAGTCACAATTTCAATCACTGAGCTAGTTTAGGACAGTCAACTACCGCGGGCTAGTTTAGGACACATTTAGGACAATCACAATTTCAACCATCAGGATGGTTTAGGACACTATCATACTTTCAATTACCGGGATGGTTTAGCCTGACGGGCTCAACTTCACATATTAGACAATAACAAGTATATTGTTTTTCATTTCTGAATTTCACCATTAGAAAATAACAATATATTTCTTTTCATTTCTGAATTCCACAATTTAATGGTGGTATATGACCCAAATAGCAAGAAATTAAATTTATCAAATTTAATTACTAAGAAACACAATAATTTCAACCATCAGGCTGGTCAATAACTAATGTCTATTTAACCACGCTGGTTCAGGACAATCACATAACTGGTGATTAAGCTGAAGCAGTCTACAGTTGCATGATGTTCCAACCACAGGGCTGTTAATTTTTGCTCAACCATGCCACCGGGATGGACAACAACTAATGTCTGTTTAACCATGCTAGTTCAAGACAATCATATCACTAGCGATTGAGCTAAACCAGCCTATGGTTGCATGATGTTCCAACCACTAGGCTAGTTTAGGACAATCACTACCATACCAACTCACCTAGACCTGGACTTGATGATCATGTGGAATGCAGTGTTGATGAATGTTACACTACCCCATAGCGTGTTAACAGTCATGTAGAGCATGTGTCCAGCTTGTGCCTCATTCTAGTTGCCAAAGGTGCATTGGTGTGGTGACAATCGCTTGTGGGAATGTCCTGTGTCGTAGGATAAGCGGGCTCTTGTATGATTGCCCTCAATGCAGACCCTTGCTCTCATGAGTCGAAAGGCACCATTAGTGATGTTATGATTAAAACAACCTTTGCTGGCTCACCTTTCGACTTGAAGGGAGGTTTGTGTGTAACTCCCCATATTATAGGAGTTCTTGTCTTGCTTCCTCACTGTCTTGGGTGATTCTCGTGTTTAGTTGTACGATTTAACTATGATTCATGGTACTAGGGCATGTTTGGGACTCTGGGGCTTGGTTATTGTGGCCGGTTTGATGGTAGGTTCTTGTGGTACTACATCTAGGATCGACACAGGTTCTTGTGTTACTACCTTCAAAACCCATATGGTTTGAGATTTGAACTTCAGCACCCAAACGATGGCACCCAGACGACTTGCTTGCCTATGTAACTATCTTGGTCTTCCAAGAGCTTGGTGGGGACCCAACGCTTGGGGGGATGCTACAGTTGGGGAGGGATGCTATGGTTGGGGGGTGGATTGGGGCCTGGGAGCCGATGCGATTGATGGCATTGTGGCCTCCTATGTGGGGTTGCCCCTAGTAGAGTTGCCCTCAGAGTGATTAGGGAGTGATACCCTGCTTGGATCTTTCTGGGTTGTCGCTTGCTATTGAAGTAGTGTTGAGCACAATGGCCTTCCTATGTGGAAAATAATAGTGACAAAGTAATGGGCAATCGTATCTGGTTGCCACTGTGGTTGGTATTCTATTTCTTTCGAGGTTGGACTTTCTTCGAAGGGTCGAGATTTGGCGGATTGCAGGTGGATGGAGCTTCAGGTCCACCCTCTCATAGAACTTCTTGGCCTTGGGACGATGAGGGTGTAGAAGAAGGAGCAAGACATGGTTCACAAAGCAAGATTAACATAGTTCTCCAACCATTAGTGAGGGAAGCTGTTTTGGCCCTCTAGTCAATTTGGCACTTTATGGTGTAACACCAGGTCCTTCCCAATATTATCTATTTGTTAGTCACTTCTATGGGGAGAACATAAAAGTAGATGTCTATTTCCTGGTAAACAACCATTAGAATCAAGTTCACAAATCCTAAGGTACGTAAGAGTTGGCCATTGATAGCGCTTACCGAAGCGATGGTGAGGTTTAGGGGTACCTGTAGCTTCTCCCATACATCATGAGAGATGAAGTTGTGGCTTGCTCCAAGATCCACGATTGCTCAGATGTACAATTTTGGACCTTGCAATTGAACATGCAACCTGGCTGGTTCTACTGTCAGCTCCTTAGTTAGTCCTAGGTGTTCAAGCATTGCCTTAAGTAATGCCATTTTCTTATGTTGTTTGAGTTTGGTGTTACATGCCCTGGCTTCTTCAATGGCCTGGCGTTTCATCTGGACTACTTCAACCTTGAGTTCTTTTTCTCTATGGATGGCTTGAAGGGTAGGCAGGGTGACTGGTCTGTAATATCTCTTCGATTTTCTCTCGTTAAGGTAGCCTTCCATTTCTACTCCATCAAGGGTGGCTATCCAGCATGCCCCTTGTGGAGTGATCTCCACCATGTGGTAGGGACCCATGCCTCATTACTTGAGCTTGTCCTTGGTATTCTCGATGCTATAGAGGAGTGCAAGATCACCCTCTACAAGGTCTTTTTTCTTGAGGTTGCGGTTGAACCATTTATTGCATCGCACCTTTTCCACCCAGAGGCAGTAGGCTGCATGTAACCTCATCTCATCCAACTTTTCAAGGTTAATCAAGCGTTCTGCCAAGGCATTCTCAGTGAGCCTCTATTTGATTGCAAGGTGGAGACTAGGTACTACATACTCCATTGGCATAACTGCCTCCACTTCAAAGGCTAGGTTGAAGGGGGTACAGCTCATGGCCACTTTGTAGGATGTTTGCTAGGCCCATAAGGTTGTGATGAGCTTATGCTCCCAGTCGGTATGACTAGCCTCACTATCCAAATTATGATCTTACAACAAGTTTTGTTTGATCTCTTAGACAAGCCATTTGCCCTGGGATAGTATGGCATTGATTTCCTATGTATAAACATGAATTCACTAGTCAGGATTGCTATAGTTTCATTGAGGAAATGAGTTCCTCAATTGCTGACTAGCTCTAATGGACATCCAAACCATGTGATAACTTGCTTGTATAAGAATTTAGTAGTGGATCTCGCATCTGCCTTCGCAATGGCTCTCCCTTCTACGCATGTGGTGAAGTAATATGTGGCTCCTCCATGCCAACTGATGGCTCTACTGTGTTTGTCAGCTGTAGTCTCAGAGTAGGTCCTTCCAGACGTAAATTGCAGGCCAACTATACTGCATATGCAAAGACAACATCATGCACAGATGCATGTGCAAGCACGAATACATCAAGGTGCTCGAAGAAGCCCACTCTGGAATTGTGGGAGGGCATATTTCCACCACTAATGTTACAGCACGTAAGGTTCTCCAGGCTAGCCTTTGGTGGCCGACTCTCTTCAGAGATGCAGTCAAATTTATCAAGCAGTATGACCCCTGTCAGCGTGTGCAAATCCCACATGCAAATCCCACATAAGGTGGACATGATGCCCTTAACTGGAATATTAATTGACCAACCCTTTGATAAATGGGGCATAGATTTTATCGGACCTATAAGCCTAGCAGCTAAAGGAATAGGGGCTAAATATAGTAGTGAATGAGAGAAATAGGGAGGATGATGTTGGTAGGAAGTGGAAGAAGGGTAGGATAAATGGATTTAGCAATTTGGTAATCCTCAAGAGAGGGATTTTGAAATGGTGGGAAAAAGTTTGTTGTTGTTGGATGGTAAGGTTGGGATTCTTGGATTAGAAAGAAGTGTTGTGAGGTATGGGCGAAGAGGCATGGCAAGGAATAGTGGTTAGCATGGATTTGAGGAAATGTACAGAGGATATTACTATAGTTAGGGAGGGAAGGGAGAAGATCAGAGGAGAGGGTGGTGAGATAGGGAAGATTGGATTGAAGGTAGACCACATATTCCTCAAGTAGGTCTTTATCAATTTTTTTCAAAGGAATTGTGAGCTTCAATGCGGGAACCATGGGAGGATGTCCCATGGATATTGATGGTGCTTGTTGTAGTAGGTACAAAAGTCGTGCTACTACTCGAATAGGAGGTTTTCCCATTAAGCATTCATATAGAAGTATGGTATCTAGTCTTAACCATCATATGAGGTTTGTATGTACTAATAGACAAAATGCATTCTTCTCATCCTCATCCATTTTCTGGCATAATTCCTGAAGGGTCCTAAGGCTTAGCATCTTGGTCCAATCAAGACCAATGATTGCATGTAGCATTTTGAGCTACAAGTGGTTGCACTAAATGTGAGATCATCCTTGGAGATGATCCACTTGTTTAAGTGTTGCAACAAGATCTTGGTATAAAGTTGTGGTGCTTTATAGCAACAAATCTTGTGTTGATTCCTCCATGTCATCATCGGCTTGATTTTGAATTTAAATTTCCAATTAAAAAATTCTTGCCTTTTGATTTTGGAACTCTGTGCTCCATTTATTACACTCACCAAGTGATGTGGTGTAAGCAAGCTTTAGAACGTTGAATTGTTGAGTTACTTTTGATGATTTTAGCAGATGATCATTAAGCACACATGAAGTTGGAGTAACTCTTGTCCTTGGGCATCCGATCTAACATTGGCATTCACAACTTATTCCCTAGATGCTAAATCATCTTGCTCTAGTATCTGAACTTGGCATTTGAATTCCATGATGCTTTGCTGCAACTCATGACTTGTATTGGTTGTGGCAATGAGTTGATCATCTTTTCCCTGTAGGTTCTCTTTTAAGAGCATGATTTATTTTTTAAGCTCATCATATAATTCTTTCATTATGTGGAAGGACTATTCTACCCCCTCTTTTTTTCTCAGGGCTTCAGAAAGTTGAAGGTGTTTGTCTTCATTGTCCAAGTAGTGATGGATCTTAGCGGCCCATTCACGGATGATGTCGATGAGGAAGAGGGAAGCATCAGGGAGGTAATCTTTGACTCTCATTGGAGCATCACCATTCGAGATCCTTGAGAGGTGGGTGGCTAGGACATTGGTCTTCCCTTTATGCACAACTGTGAAGTCAAACAGATTACCGTCCACATGGTGATGCGCCCCATCATGCATGACTTGTTGACCAAGTATAGAAGTGCTTGGTGGTCCACACTTGTTGGCCAACAACTAATGCCTGAATTTCTTGACTGCATAGACCATGGCCAGACCCTCCCTTTGTGTTGTTGTGTAGTTGATCTCGGCCACATTCAGTTTGCCAACTCGCAAAGTACATCGCATAGTCCAGGTTATGCTTCCTTGGTTGGGCTCACACACACCCAATAGCAAAATTGAAGGCATCTATGTGAGGGAGGTAGCAAGCTAAGGGTGTCCACTTCCGGACCACTTTCAGGTGAGTGTGACACCCGCTCGAGTGAAAATACAAAGGTTTTGCTTCGGTCTCCAATACCTCGATCGAGGTATAAGCTCCAATGAAAATCACACACAAGCACAACCGAGCCAAGCCAATAACTCGATCGAGGTACTGCGCTTTTTCACCGGACCGCCGAGCCTCTACCTTGATCGAGGCTTGCTGGCATGCCAGCTATACATGCCACATCTACCTCGTTCGAGGTATCGTGGCAGTCCAGCTCAACCTCAATCGAGGTCAGGTGGCATGTCCAGCATACCTCAATCGAGGTATGTGCCATCCGACCGGGCAGCCAACAGGGCAGATGACATACCTCGATCGAGGTATGCTGGTGGACACATGACTTGGCATCCCGCTTCTACCAACATACCACGATCGAGGTATCATGGCATGTCAAAACCTCCATCGACGTGGATGTACCGAGATGTATCGGCATGTCACAATACCTCGATCGAGGTATTGTGGCATGGCAATACCTCGATCGAGGTAGATGTGCCGAGATGTATGGGCGTCTCAAGAATACCTCGATCGAGGTATCGTGGCATGCCAATACCTCGATCGAGGTAGATGTGCCGAGATGTATGGGCATGTCAAGAATACCTCGATCGAGGTAGCTAAACCCTAATTTTTCTTATAAAAGGAGAGCGACCCCCCTCATTCCGCATACCTCGATCGAGCTCTGCCTCATCCACCAATTTCGGATTTGCCGGACTTCGACGGAATTGCGCGAGCGACGGAGAGCCACGAACGGACATCGACGGAGATCGACGCGGAGTAGGAGCGGGAGAGTCCAGGTAGGGTTTTTTTTTATGTAGCATTTTCTTTTTGGTAGAATTTGATTAAATTTTAGTTTATAAGAAAAATTATAAAATGCATTTTAATGTTTTTCTGAAATTTATGAATTACGAGATTTTTTATTTAAAATGTGAAAATTAATTTTTTTTAAAAAAATAGAGCTTTTTTTAGTTCATATTAATAATTATAAAATATTTATAAATTTGAAATGCATTTGTAATTTTTTTTTTAAATTTTTAAATTACGACATTTATAATTTAAAATGTGAAAATTTTAAATTTAAAAAACGTAATTTAAAATTTTAGTTTATAAGAAAAATTATAAAATGCATTTTAATGTTTTTCTGAAATTTATGAATTACGACATTTTTTATTTAAAATGTGAAAATTAAAATTTTTTTTTTAAATAGAGCTTTTTTTAGTAAATAAAACAACGTTCATATTAATAATTATAAAATATTTATAAATTTGAAATGCATTTGTAAAAATTTTTTTTAATTTTAAATTATGACATTTATAATTTAAAATGTGAAAATTTTAAATTTAAAAAACGTTTAATGAGGCATTTTTTATTCAAAATGTGAAAATGTTCAATATTTCTGTTTTTTTTATGTAGCATTTTCTTTTTGGTAGAATTTAATTAAATTTTAGGTTAAAAGAAAAATAATAAAAAATTTCTAAATTTCAAATGCAATATAATATTTTTTTGAAATTTATGAATTATGACATTTTTTATTTAAAATGTGAAAATGAATTTTTTTTTTCAAAATAGAGCTTTTTTAGTAAATAAAAAAACGTTCATATTAATAATTATAAAATATTTATAAATTTGAAATGCATTTGTAAATTTTTTTTAAATTTTTGAATTACGACATTTATACTTTAAAATGTGAAAATTTTAAATTTAAAAAACGTTTGATGAGGTATTTTTTATTCAAAATGTGAAAATGTTCTATATTTTCTGTTTTCTTTATGTAGCATTTTCTTTTTGGTAGAATTTAATTAAATTTTAGTTTATAAGGAAAATTATAAAAAATTTCTAAATTTATAATGCATTTTAATGTTTTTTTGAAATTTATAAATTACGACATTTTTTATTTAAAATGTGAAAATGATTTTTTTTTTAATAGAGCTATTTTTATTAAATAAAAAAGCGTTCATAGGAATAATTATAAAGTATTTATAAATTTGAAATGCATTTGTAAATTTTTTTTTAATATTTGAATTACGACATTTATAATTTAAAATGTGAAAATTTTAAATTTAAAAAACGTTTAATGAGGCATTTTTATTCAAAATGTAAAAATGTAAAAATTAGGTTTTTAAAAATCATCTTTAGGAATGGCCACTAGTTGAGGTGGATTGCCCAACCAAAATAGGAAATGAAGATACAAGACATTTTGTATAAGACTCACTCGACTTATCAAATTAATACACAAACATAAACCTACTAGTCAACTATTGGAGTTGGACATTAAAGATTGACTAGTGACATGGTTGGTGACCAAAGCTTGAAGTTGACTAGACACTTTGGGACAAGCAAGTTCTTTAGAAGGAAACTAGGTTTAAGCTTGGGTAATCATCCCTAATATATTGGGAAATTACTAATGATAAATCATCCTTTAACTATTTGGCAATTAGTAAGGATCGATTCTACTAGGAAATATGTTGAAGGCATATGTCCCCTATTAGTCAATAGATTGATTAGACTAAGCATGCATGATAAGGCTATAGCTTGGAAATGCCTAGATAGTGGCTTAGTCCAAATCTTCAATATCCCTTAAGAAGACATGAAATAGTGGCTTAGACCTTAAGAAGACATGGAATAGTTTGCAAATGTCTAATTCTTCTAAGTTATGCATAGACTCTAGCATAACTGAAAAAAGAATATTACAAGATTGAGAATATTCGGATGGGTCTTCAAGAACTCGAATATTACGGTCTGTGCCTATAAACTGTTTGAGATTCTTATGCTATCACTATGGCATGCTTTAGATCTAGCACTTTGATCATGTTTGTTGTCTAGTTCCATAATTCATCTACTTCTCTTATATGTATAAGAAGAAAGAAATACGCCATAGAGAAACTGAAAGTTTAACTAGAATACCTAACATTCATTGCACATGGGACTCTAGTGGATCTATATTCATTCCACATTCATGCTAATATATGCAAGTGTTTTGATCAACTATAGACCTAAGTTCAAATAGAGCCTGTTAATGACTGAATCTCTCCTAATCATCCCTTAATGATCATAGATAATAGTATGGGCCACTATAAGGATTGGTTAGGAGCTATTTTTGAAATGCCAAACTTTGAAATGAAGTCAATACTCATTGTGTTGAGGAATATTTGTCGGGTGGATCTAGTTGAAGAGAGAAATCCATGTTGCATAACATTTGTCTGAGTTGAGCAGCCTCAAATCGACTTAAGAGAGAGAGAACTCCATAACCTTCAAGAGTCGACATTTGAAGCATCCCATTCCATGTTGTTTGCTACATGGCAGCTCGCCATGTGGCACACATACATCCCTTTTTGCACTGTAGGGAAACCTATGACTAATGTTAACAACATTTATCTTGTCTTTTACAAATGACTAAGATGTTTTCCCAAAAAGACTTTGTAACAATAATCACGTGAACCACCTCATAACCAAAATAGTATGGATGCTACATATCTCCTTTCCCTTGTTGAAACTATGTCACACATGGAATGTCAACCACATGCTCAAGGAATTATATGCTAGTTTCATTGTAAGCAAGGGTGGTCTCTTTCTTGCTAGTCCAACCATAGGCAACGGTGACGCTTATTACTTGAGCTCAACCAAAATTAACATTAGTTATCGTATGCAACCCTTCCCATTGCATAGGGACATCCAAGGATTTAATTTTCAAAGTTTTTTGAATCCTCTTCTAGGGATCTTGTGCCCTTTGTTGTTGCTACGTATGTGGATGATCTCATTCCAAAACTATTTTTACAACTAGAAGTCGAGTGAGTCTTATACAAAATGTCTTGAACCAAGTGATGATCTATAGGAATGGCCACTAGTTGAGGTGGATTGCCCAACCAAAATAGATAATATTGAAAAGGCTTAATTATTTTCTCAAAGTTCTCGCTTTAAAAGGTCTGTAGTGTGAACCTGCTCTCTTTTTTAATGTGTAGTCCGAGAAATACTAGATGCGCCTTGCTTGTGTATCGTTCAAAGTAATGTATTAGGTATCCTTCTATCTCCTCCATATCTATTGCAAACCCAAGGCAGTAAAGCATTCAAAGAAGGTCTTATTAACCAAACCTCTCCACTATCTGTCCTTAGTATAGGGGCCATTAGTGGACAATGTGGTCCTTACACCACATGTGGAAAAGTTTCATATTGGATAAAAAGTGAAAAAAGGGAAACATATAAGGAAAAAATATTTGAGACATCTAAGTTTAAAAATGCAACAACTAGAGTGAAAAAATTCTAATCAAAATTAAGAATTATTAATAATATTGATTAATATTGAGCCACACATTTGGCCTCCATTTGGCCCATCTACCGGTAGGTGCATAGGATCTACCTCATCAAGGAGTACGTACAAATAGTTTTCATTACGTAAATAGATTATAAGTCATATTGAATAGAATATTATTTTCATTACCCAAATAGAATATTAATTTCCATGTGTTTTTTTTGTGCATGCGCCAGCCAGCGCACAGGTTCTAGCACCACTATTCGTATGCAGATAGAGATGCTGAGAGCTGAGATGAGGGCACTGCAGGATGCTAGGGCACCCCCTCACTTGGTTGCGAGCCTGGATTCAGTTATTGAGGCTCTGAGTCGATTGGACACAGTTGAGGACGTTGTGGATAGCTTTCAGGCACAGGCTGAGGCGGAGATCACAAGTGGTGGCTTGGATTGGAGAGTCGACAGTTGTTTGAGCGGGAGTCACATCACAGGGAGGCCTTGGAGGATATGTTTTGGGATGGTCACACCAAGGCGATCAGGGCTCCCCTTGCATATTTTACGGTGTAGGCACCCCATCATAGCAGCACATATTTATCCGAGATATCTCGCTGCGAATGGTGGTCGATTGCCTCACAACTGCCAGATAGCCAGGTCGTTTGCCATGCAGCTTTACGCTGAGTTTGTCCTTGGTCATCGGGTGGACTACCTCAGTACCCGTCCAGGATCAGGAGCGGGACGTGGTAGGATGGGGCGTCATGAGCGTCAGATTGTAGGTGTTCGGCGTCGACGCAAGGGACCAGAGTTGCACACCATCCCTGCACCGGCATTGCGAGCGGTGGGAGGACAGATTAGGGGGGATGTTCATTCAGTGGCATCATCCTTGCAGCACATGGTCTCTGCCCTATCGAGATCTATTGCGATTCCACCTCCCCCACCTCGATCATCGATGGAGCATCCCACATCTACACCACCTCCCACATCTACGGCGCCTCAGCACGAGTTGGAGGCTCGAGACACATGGATTGCAGAGTTGGAGGCATTGTTGGCCGAGTCTAGGGACGAGGTTAGTTATTTTGATTATGTTAGTTTATTTTTTTATAGCGTGTTTTGAACTGAAGTTTTTTGGTTAATTCTCACCATGTACGCGACATGTTTGCATTGCAGGCACATCTATTGCATCAGGAGATGGAGTCTCGCGTACGACTGTTGCGTACGACTATTGCAGACAGATTTGGAGGAGCAGAGGATTCGGACACGCATAGCATACCATGGCGCAGAGCACTATATTTTGCAGTTGAGGCATATTAGTCGTGATCCATCGCGCCATAGGATCGACCCCAACGTGGCCCTATACCCTGCTCCTCCTGTAGATGTGTCGACTAGGACACCCATAGACACAGCAGTCATAGCGAGGCTTCCTACTGCCACTTGTGTCCTCTGCCACGAGGACTTTGACACCATAGGGTGGTTTGGACTAGGGTGCGGCCACATCGCACATCTCCATTGCATGACCCGCCACATGGTGGCACGTTCAATGTGCCCTGTATGCTTTGCTAACATTGATGTGGCGACATACAGAGGACTGGGCATGGATGATCTATATCCTGGTCATCGTCAGGCTGTTGATCCATTCGCCCGTGTAGTCTTGACAGAGCACTACAGGGAGGAGGCACAGAGAGCGTTGCTGATGCAGGAGGGTGCGGATACATTGGTGGTTGCATCATGCGTTCCACGACGCTTTTCGTACGGTGATTTCATGCCAGGTGACGAGGCACGAGCGGAGGAGGCACGCCGGATTGAGAAAGAGGCAGAGCTGCAGACATCATTGCAGTAGTGGGTGGAGCAGCAGCTAGGGCGGGGCCGAGACCAGTGTCTATCACATGTAGAGACGATTACTCGTGCTGGATTTGAGGCACGAGTATTCGCAGATGCACGGCTATGGGAGCTGAGACGCGCATACATAGAGGAGGCGAGGGAGGCAGGGATGGCAACAGTGGCGCGTGCAGCATGCCCTCCTCTTCATCAGGATGAGGCTGGCCCATCTCATGTAGGTGATGAGGCTGGCCCATTTGAGCCGGCTTTGCCTGAGGGCACACAGCGGACAGTTGGGCAGCGGGTCATACAGGAGCCACGTCAGCGTTCCACTAGAGGATCATATGTAGAGTTATCAGATTCGGATTCAGATTGATTGTTTAGGCTTCACACGTTTCTTGTATAGGGATGCACTTTTGCAGCATGATGATGATGATGTACAGATTCATTTTGGTACTTTCATGATATTGTTCCCACTTTTATGATGTATGAGCATTTTCGTACTTTCATGATGTTCTTCACACTTTGTTTATCTCAGTTTATCTCAGTTTATAGTTTGTTTAATACATAAGGTATTTAAAAAAGAATGCCATGTGAAGTAATTGTAAACATTAAACATTAATTGTAAACATTAAACATTAAACATATCAAAATTCATCTTTTTTTGGATGAAAATTTTATTTTGCTGATAAAAGTTTTTCATTTTTTAAACAAAAATTTTATTCTATTCATGTTTGTCAATAAAGTGTGTTTCAAAATCCAAATTTTCATCAATTTTTCAAAAAGACAACTATTGTCATATTCATGCTTCCAAATCTAGCCTTCCGATCTTAATATCAAAATATGTTGAAATTCAACCATTTGATAAACTAATTTGTATAAAAAGAAAATTACTTTTTTTAGACAATGCCATAGCCCAATGTAAAATTGTTTCATCAAATGAAATTAGATATTAAAGTAACATCAATTTTACCAACTTTCAATTTATGCTATTTACAAAAAGTATTCTAGAAATGTATATTGGTACAAAACTTATCCATGACTCCGAGGGCAATGTTGTTACCTATGTGTAAACCAATTGATAAAAAATTCTTTCAACACCAATGAACTTGAGGGAATGTGTGATCTAGAGATACTTAAACAACATGACAAAAGGAAAAAATTCGAGAAATCACCAATGTGTGGACATGCTTAGTTTGTAGGGTGTAGAAATTCTTGTATATGGATTTGATATGGGCACTTGCATAGAAAACAATTGGTACTTCAAAGAAAAAGCTCTAGCAACTCTCTTAGTTGAATGAAGCAGTTTCTTCTCCTTTGCAATTCGTCATGTTTTTTAAATTAAAGGAGAGAATACTTTTTGCAAATGATAATACTAGATATTTTTAGGTTCTGCACTAAAATATAAGTAATATTTTATGCATTCTTTTTTCACAATTCTAGTTTTTTAATATTATTGACATGAAGCGTATATTTTGTCCCTACAATTTTTAAAAAATATAAATTTTTTGGGGATTTTTTTCAAAAATGGAGTTAGACTTGTCCTTTGCATGATTTTGCTGTTATCTATTATGACTCAGTGTTTAATTTGTCTCTTATTGTTAACAATACTTGTGCTAATTGGTGATCAAAGAAAACAAGACCTAATTATTTGTCATATTCGAACCACAATCACATGTGCCTTCCAAATTACAATCGCATATGCCTTCCAAGTTTCTATTTCAATTTCCTTAATATGACATTTGCCAATGCACCAATCTAATTATTATGCATGTATAAAAGATAATGAACATAAAGAAGAGAAATCAACACAATTGGCAATTAATGCATGTATATGGGAATACAAGGAAGGTGTGGCATGCTAGCCCACCATTTTATTTCACTATTTTCTTTTGCATTTAGTGGTTTATGTACAGGAGAAAGGATTGGCGGTTGGTATAAGGAAAAGTGTTGGTATTTGGTTTATGTAAAAAGAAAGGGTTGTTGTGGCTATGCACCAAAAAAATATACACATATTAACAATCCCACTTCTCCCTCTTAAACTTTACTCATGTATGGGAGTACAAGGAAGGTGTGACATGTTAGGCCACAATTTAATTTTACTATTTTCTTTTGACTTTGGTGGTACGCTAACGTGTAGTCGTGCTAGTAGGGATTGCTTCTACGTGGCGCAAACCAAATCAGTTGGAGACCAAATCTTGCATGGATGTATGTCTAGGGTAGCCTAAGAGGCGTGTGAAGTTTCGTCCCCAACAGGGTTTAGGATTTAGGGTCCAGGGTTTAGGGTTTAGGGTTTAGGGTTTAGTCGTGCTAGTAGGGATTGCTTCTACATGGCGCAAACCAAATCAGTTGGAGACCAAATCTTTCGTGGATGTACGTCTAGGGTAGCCTAAGAGGTGTGTGAAGTTTCGTCCCCAACAGGGTTTAGGATTTAGGGTCCAGGGTTTAGGGTTTAGGGTTTAGGGTTTAGTCGTGCTAGTAGGGATTGCTTCTACGTGGCGCAAACCAAATCAGTTGGAGACCAAATCATGCGTGGATGTACGTCTAGGGTAGCCTAAGAGGCGTGTGAAGTTTCGTTTCCAACAGGGTTTAGGATTTAGGGTCCAGGGTTTAGGGTTTAGGGTTTAGTCGTGCTAGTAGGGATTGCTTCTACGTGGCGCAAACCAAATCAGTTGGAGACCAAATCTTGCATGGATGTACATCTAGGGTAGCCTAAGAGGCGTGTGAAGTTTCGTCCCCAACAGGGTTTAGGATTTAGGGTCCAAGGTTTAGGGTTTAGTCGTGCTAGTAGGGATTGCTTCTACGTGGCGCAAACCAAATCAGTTGGAGACCAAATCTTGTGTGGATGTATGTCTAGGGTAGCCTAAGAGGCGTGTGAAGTTTCGTCCCCAACAGGGTTTAGGATTTAGGGTCCAGGGTTTAGGGTTTAGGGTTTAGGGTTTAGCCGTGCTAGTAGTGATTGCTTCTACGTGGCGCAAACAAAATCAGTTAGAGACCAAATCTTGCGTGGATGTACGTCTAGGGTAGCCTAAGAGGCATGTGAAGTTTCTTGCCCAACAGGGTTTAGGATTTAGGGTCCAAGGTTTAGGGTTTAGTCGTGCTAGTAGAAATTGTAAAAATGTATGCATTTGTCCTTCCACGTGGCGCATACCAAATCAGTTGGAGACCAAATCTTGTGTGGATGTACGTCTAGGGTAGCCTAAGAGGCGTGTGAAGTTTTGTCCCCAACAGATAAGTCCACGTGCGTATTTCATTAGTACGTGCACCATTTTTCATACGTAGTCGTGCTAGTAGGGATAGTAAAAATATACGCAACTGTCCTTCCATGCGGCGCATACCAAATCAGTTGGGCACCAAATCTTGCATGGATGTACGTCTATGGTAGCCTAAGAGTCGTGCGAAGTTTCATTCCCAACAGATAAGTCCACACGCATATTTCGTTAGTACATGCGCCATAGCTCATACGTAGTCGTGCTAGTAGGGATTGTAAAAATGTACGCATTGTACCTTCCACGTGGCGCATACCAAATCAATTCAGACCAAATCTTGCGTGGATGTACGTCTACGGTAGCCTAAGAGCCGTGCAAAGTTTAATCTCCAACAGATAAGTCCACATGCATATTTGGTTAGTACGTGCGCCATTTCTCACACGTAGTCATGCTAGTAGGGATTGTAAAAATGTACGCATTATACCTTCCACGTGGCGCATACCAAATAAGTTGGAGATCAAATCTTGCGTGGATGTATGTCTAGGGTGGCCTAAGAGTCGTGCGAAGTTTCATTCCCAACAGATAAATCCACATGCGTATTTCGTTAGTACATGCGCCATAGCTCATACGTAGTCGTGCTAGTAGGGATTGTAAAAATGTACACAGCTGTCCTTCCATGTGGCGCATACCAAATCAGTTGGGCACCAAATCTTGCATGGATGTACATCTACGGTAGCCTAAGAGCCGTGCAAAGTTTAATCTCCAATAGATAAGTCCACATGCATATTTGGTTAGTACGTGCGCCATTTCTCACATGTAGTCGTGCTAGTAGGGATTCTAAAACTGTACGCATTATACCTTCCACGTGGCGCATACCAAATAAGTTGGAGACCAAATCTTGCGTGGATGTATGTCTAGGGTGGCCTAAGAGTCGTGCGAAGTTTCATTCCCAACAGATAAGTCCACACGCGCATTTCGTTAGTACATGCGCCATAGCTCATACGTAGTCACGAGTGCTAGTAGGGATTGTAAAAATGTACGCATTGTACCTTCCACGTGGCGCATACCAAATCAATTCAGACCAAATCTTGCATGGATGTATGTCTAGGGTGGCCTAAGAGTCGTGCGAAGTTTCATCCCCAACAAGCAAGTCCACACGCGTATTTCGTTAGTACGTGCGCGAATTTTCTTAGTCATGTTTTTAAAATGTCCTAATGCAGAAAACAAATTACAACATTACTACTAATAAACAATTTTTTGTATTACAAACACAACAAATCCCATTGAGAAGACATCGGACATCATGTTAAAAATAGAATCTAATACAATGATGTGTATGAACGTGTATACAGCCATCATAGTGAAATACAAAATATGAGTCCATGAAAATTACAATGGTACGGTCACACAGTGAGCCTATACATATCGAATACAAAAAAGTGTAATCAACTAGTGATACCCAATAAAAATCAATCTGATCAACTGATGATCCCAAAAAATATGATATGTAATGTGCTACTCCTCAGGATCAGCTCTCATGCCAATAGTTGCAAGTATGCTCTCGTGATCCGCCACTGCAAGGCGCCATCGTGGAGTGGACATCGCCTTGCGAGTGCGAACACGACTCAAAGTAATCTTGATCCCAACAACAAGATGAGAATACATGTATGCCTCCTGATCCGCCATGTACTCCTGGAACTCAATATAGCAACCACGCCTCTGTATCTGCTGAAAATAGTGGCCACCTACGATCATGCTATGAGCATTGAAGTGCATCCCATGCCCATCCACTGTATCCTCATTCAGCACACTCTTCAGCATAGAGCATCGCAACAAGTAATAATCCACACCCTCCTCATTGCCCTCCGAAGCAATAACCACGAAGATATCACCAATACGCAAAATATCTGTAAGCTGGTCATAATCTCTAGAGGAACTAAATCCCGCATCCTGATCATCATGTATCTCCTCCCAAGGCTGGAAGGGAGAAAGCACTCGCCGTACCCATGGATCGGCCCATGGTATCATGGAGCACCCTCCCCAATCATCATCAATGCATGCAGAGCAAAAACATGCAAATCGTCGAGAAAAGATCGCGGGGTGAGACTCACCTATGCTCCTGATGGAATGGAAATCAAGAGTGCCAGGCACAGAACGACAATCAAAAGGCCTCGACCGATCAAGACTCCCAATGTCCATGCACCAAAAATACCGGCTCACCACCCTATCGTCACGCGACTGAAACGAGGACGTAGCACTAGTGGATAAGTGCTGGCTGCACCACCGCACCACATCATGTGCATCCTTGAAGCGATCGGCACTGTGACGCAACTGGTATCAACGCAAAGCACGCTTCATGCAAGCACCTGCACCATCGTGCTCTCCCTTACTGTGCCCTGTCTCGAAGTAGCTCCATGTGATCGGAATGCCTGTCTCACGGTGCCATCTACAGAACCAATAAAACTGTCTAGCAGATTTGAACTGACCACCGCAACCGTCTGACCAGATCCAGTGCCACTGCCATGTGACACCATGATCCCTCAAGAAACTATCATGCAAAGTGAAGCAATGCTGCACAAAATGGGCATCATGCGATCGATCATCACTAATGTAGAAGTGATACTCTCACACAATGATGCGTGAGTCCATGGTGCTATCAATGCCATCCACATGAGCCTGTGCATGACGATAGCTAATGTGCACAAATATAGCAACCTGCAATATGGCATTGAAAAAAAAATATGACTATTGAAATAATTCAATATAATGAGGCGGGGAAAAAAATAATACTCAATCACACGTCACCTGTTCGGAGAAATAATACTCCGATTGGATCTCATGCTGTGGTGCAAAGGTGTAATTCTCCGCAAAGTCCACCACTGAGACAACCACCCCTATAGGAAATGTCCTCAAACATGCACGAAACTGACGATCCTCCCATTTCGCAGTGTGCGAGTGGCGTATGTAGCGGTACAGCTTCCCTCGAAAACAGTCAATGAATACAACACGTGGTGTCTCCTTCCCCACAAGCTGCAACCTCCTCGACTGTGCACCACCATCTAATGTCAAGGTACAGTACTCATACTGCTGCTAATGAACCATCTGCACATCACAAGTATCTAGTGCAACTCGTGGCACTCTAGCAAAGTCACCACACAAAGTACACGTGCCTTCCACACAATCAAGGGAGTGGAATAAAGCATCACCATCTCGTGTACACAATATGGAATGAATGAAGTCACGAGGGCTAGTAGGAACCACTCCCCTATGACCATCAAGGGAACGGAATACGTCATACATCAATCCAAAATCCACATGGTAGTGACAACAGCATGTGTCATGCTCCTGAGAGCATCGCACAAACCATGGCCTGCATCGCTCAAATGACCTCTGCCCAATCTTGAACTCCGGGTGTGCCTCTACAAACTGAGTGTACAACTCAGTCTGGGTACACTCCAAAAAACATGCACCATGCTCAATGTACACACCGTGTGACACCCTCTTCCGCAATGCCTTCTTGAACACCGGGGATGCTCTGCAATGCTCCTCCCAAAACTGTTGTATGAAGGACCTAGTGGAATCATCCAACAATCGATCGCTGCGAGGTGCACGACCACACTCGAAGCCCAAAGAGCATCAATCTCACTATCCTCTAGACTCTGCCTCCTAATGATGCCTGCTCGCAATGTGCGCGGTGCAATCTGAAGAAGATGTGAAGCGGTATGCACATGGCCTATCATATGAGGTCTACTAATGGCAGCCACAATAGCACGACGTGCTGCCAAGGCATCACTGGAGTTCCTATGCTTAATAGAAGCATAGGAACGTCAAACACTGCTAAGGACCTCACTAGATACAACCCTATCTCTACGTGCACCAAGACCAGCAAGCCTCCTACACTCTACCAAGTCAGGGTGATCAATCAGGGACGTAAGAAGAGAAGACTGCGAAGTTGGCGTGAGGTCACAAAAAAAAGACTGCACAATCTTGCTAGTACGATGACAGATAGTGGACTTCGGCAAGTCACGTCGTGAAGCAACACTGCTGCTGCAAGTCTCTTCCTGCATGGTCATGATGTGGTACTGGGCCTCTTCGATGACATTGAAAGGTGATGTGGCATGATGAGTTGGCATTCATGAGGTGGTAGATTGACATGGCAAATTGAGGTGGAGGGATTGGTGATGTGGCAAGGTTGAGGAGGTATGCCAAGGTGGCATTGTGTGATCACATGGCTGATGATGTGGAATGATGAGGTGGCACATGTGGCAGCACGTGTGGCAATGTAAGGTGACATGGCAAGGAGTGATGTCACATCTGCTTGATGAGATGGCACCACGTGGTTTAACAACGTGGCATGGTTTTGATGACTCAGCCTTCCACATGGGCAGCATGCAGACTCCAAAGGCTTGCCACTAGGATCGGTGTGGCCCTTTTTCCCCGACAAAAGGGAGATTTAACTGTTGGAGGCCATATCGTATGTTTCCCTTACTCAAATTTAACCAAAATTTTTTCCTCTTATTCATCATGCAGAGGACTAAAAATATTGACATTTTTGAAATGTTTGGTTATGTTTGAGAATTACTAGATTTATTTTTAATATTCTTTATTGATCCTCTAAGGAGTAAAAGTAAAAATTAAACTTCAATCTTCCTAAATCTAACCGTTGGATTTGGGATTTGATGATTCAACCACACACCCTTATGTGCCTACTAACCTTCCACCAATTGGATTTGCTTGATTATTCAAAATACTAAAAAAATGTGGTGTGCTACTAAAATGCATGTATTTTATGACTTTATTTATTATAAATAATTATTTATAATTAGATAAATCATTCAAAAAATTACCAATAAATCAAGTTAAGCTCTACATAATGCAAAGAGACCACTCACAAAGTTTCAATAACATTTAATCTAAAATGTGTGAGAAATTTAGAATTTAATATGACACTCTTTGTTCGTGACAAACGTGTGACCACCCTGGAACCATGCCGTGTGACACAAAGAAATTTTTTGTGTGTGCATCGAATTTTCGATCAGACTATACGATTGTGTGCACAATAGCAAGTGTGATGTTGTGTGCACAATAGCAAGTGTGATGTTGTAGCAGAAGACTTCAAAGACTAGATCCATAGGGAAGTAGGTGAGATTTGCATTTTTGTGTGCTAAAAAGCTTGTTTTTCCACCTCCTTAGGATTGGGGAGTGAACAAAAAGTGGACACCCTTAGCTTGCTACCACCTGTGAACGTAGAATATTAGATTCCAATCTGGGGCTCTCAATACTGGTGCAGTGGCTAGGGCTAGTTTGAGGGTTTTGAAGGATTTCTGGCATTCCTCCGTCCACTCAAAGAATACTAATAGTTTGTATAATGAGCATGCTATGTTCGCATAAAATAAGATGAACCTTCGATGGTAGCCTGTGTAGCCAACAAATTGATGTACTCCCTTGGCATTGGTGGGGGGTGGTGATTCCAAGATGAGTTTGATTTTGTTGTGGTCCATGGAGATACCATTTTGGGACACTTTGTGGCCGAGATCTACACCATGTTTAACCTAGAATTGGCACTTAAGGGGGTCCAGGGATATATGGTACAACTGGCACTTTTCCAAGACTAGTCTCAGGTATTTCAAGTGATCATCCCATGTCAAGCTCATGCATATGTCATCCAAGAAGACATCCATGAAGTCCCTCAAGGACTCCTTGAAGATAGTGATCATCAACCATTGGAAGGTGGTAGGTGCATTGGTCAACCCAAATATCATTACTCTAGCTGCATACACACCCCACTCGATTGTGAATGCTCTTTTGTGTTGATCCTATGAAGCGAGGACACTTGGTTGTATTTAGATAATCCGTAGGTTGGGGATCTTGACCTTCTGGAGCCAAGTTTACCTTTTTGACTAGGGTTGGGCCATCCTATCCTTGGGAGCACTTGTCTTCCCGAGATCTCTTGGCTTGTTGGTATAAGATCTTGTGATCCTCGATCATGTAGGCCTTGTAGGGGGTTGGTACCTATTATAGATCCTCCTTCTCTCCACTTTCCTCTTCTATTTCTTCAGGGGGAGTGGCCCTCTTGGCCTTAGCTAAGCTTTTGGATACTGGGAGTTTCAGACCTGAAGGGGGATCTTTCATGGCACTGGGAGGTTACCTTGCTCACCCTGGCTCCCCAATTGGAAGAGAACTCATGATGGGCAGTAGTGGTGCCAATGTATGCTAGACAGTGGAGGTATGATTTGACCCTTAATGTCTCCTTGCTAACCTCGCAGGGTTCGAGCATGTTAAACATCCTAAGGGGAACCACTAGGTCATTTTCTCGAGTTTGGGGGTTGTACCTTGGAACCCTATTTTCTTTGGAACATCAATGTTGGCCAAGAAGTGCATCTAGTTTTGAGAAAATTCTAGCTTGAGGAGAGGTGCATACCAAAATTCATCGGACTCTTTCTCATCCTCTTTCCTCTCACAGGGTTGGAATAGCTTCAAGGATGATGTATGGATGGTAGTGTCAGATTATGCAACAACAAAGAGTTGTCTTGACAATGCAAGTCCACTCGCATGATTTGTTCCTCATGCCGCAGATAGATGCTATTAGCATGCCAGTCATGTATGCTACTACTAGGTAAAGTCCATGACTACGAACCTAATGGGGTACGTGAACCCAAATACTTTAATGTTAATACTGATGAGGACTCCCAAGGGTTCTCTAGTTCTGCCATTGGCTAACTTCACCACTAGATGGGTTTTGCTTGAGCGCAGGTTTTCCCCACTTCACCTAGCATTCCTTGGTACAGACCCTCACTCCTGCTCCCCCATCCAGGATGGCATCAACCTTTTGGTGCTAATAGGTTATGGGGATAGCCGCGTTCGTGTCATCAGATTCAAAGTATTGGCCTACTTATTGATGGGAAACTTGGGTAAGTTCTACCCCTCCTTTAGCGATTGATTGGCCTTAGGGATAGTAGGTATTGGAGGCAGGGATTGTCTGTTCATCCAGTCGGATAGGCCTCGCCAAAGGATAGGATTCCCTCTCAGTAAGGAGGCAATTGGCATTTTTACCTCAGTTAAGAGGAAGGCAGCCAACCCAGCACTATCGCAGGGTTCTTGTGAGGACTCCCTTTCTACTTTTCTTAACCCCTGCTATGTATAATGGATTGTAAGTGCCCCAACAAGAAAATCACCTTCAATTAATGAGCATACTTATGATAGTGGAAAGACAGGTTGTGTGCATCTGGGAAATAACTATGCATTTGACATAGTGGGAGCATGTGATATAAAGTTTTCTTTTGAAAATGGGTCTGCATTTGTTTTTAAAAATGTAAGACATGTGCCTATGCTGACCAAGAGTCTCATTTCAGCAGGTCATTTAGAAGATGCTGGTTTTTAGACCATCTTTGGTTTTGGGAGTTGGAAAATTTAGAAGGCCTCTAAACTTTTGGCTAGGGGTGCCAAGTGTGGGACTCTATATGCATTACATGTATCAGGGGTGTTTGATCACATTGTTGCAATAGTCGAGTAGCCAAGTGCCTCTTTGTGGCATTGCTAATTGGGCCATACTGGTACACCCCACCCATACTTTCTCCCTCCCACCTTCCCACTCCTTCCCCCTCTTTCCCTTTCCCTACTCTTCTCAAACAATATCCCATCGGTCATTGCCATAGCACTATCCCACCGACCGTTGCCATCCAAGGATCCCATTGACCATCGCCATCTAGAGATCCCACCGACCATCACCATCTAGATATCCCACCAACCGTTGCCATCCAAATATCGTGCCGATCATCACCATCCACATATCATGCCGGTCATAGCCATAACCATCATCTCACTGACCGTCGCCATCCACATATCACATTGATTGTAGCCAAAACTATATCCTGTCGACCATGGAGATACAAAGATCTATTTAAATAAGCCCTATCCTGTCGGGTTGTCACTGTAGCAGTTTCTCCCAGACTCTACCAAAATTTTATCAGAATTCTCATAGCCCCCTACCCTCTTCCACACAGCCATCTAGCACAGTCAATTTATGTCCTCCAACTCTTCCTCTTCCACCAATTCCCTCGTCACTCAATTACCGTCATTCTTCCCCATGGATCAAGAAAATGAATTCTTTGAATTCGAGATGGAGCTAGGACTCCACCCCCAACCTCCTATTCTACAGGCCACCAAGGTCTCAGCCTTAGCTCAAGAGACCACATCCTTCATCACCAGCACCTCCTCCTCTCCATGGTCAAGCCTTGCAGAGGCTCTAAAATTTTACAGCGCACTCGACTATCGGGCACCATGTGGATACAACCACATGTACATCGCCAAGCAGCTCTCTCGTGCCCCACTATTGGGCACTAGGTGGCTACAACCACATGTCAGCCCATCAAGTAGCTCTCTTGTGCCGACCAGATGGAGCAACACTTATTTGAATCAATGGTGCAACCCCCATAGGTGGCATAAACAATTCTACAAAGGAAGCAAGAACATGCCTCACAACTCTCAGCAACCCTCCTCCAGGCACAACTCTCTGGCGACAGCCACACAATGATGGTTGCCTCCCAAGATATAGGGAAAATGGCCATAATAGAGCAAAGGAGTATTGAACATTCCAGAGAGTTCTAATTAGGAACTTAGTTTGACTTTCGTAGGCTCCCCTTCTTTGATTTCCTTTCTATGTTTGAGTCTTTATAAATCTATGTAACTCTTTATTATCAAAAAAGGGCAAAGTTCATTCAAGAGATTGAAATTGAATCAAGATAGGCAACATGTCATCACCCTTTATATTCTCTTTGGCAAGTCAAGGTTACAAAAGTTAAATCCCATCAATCTTGTGCTTGCGTGCGTGTGTATGTATGAATCTAAGAAGTTAGAATATTACAAGTTGGCTACCTATCCATTACAAGTCACGTTTTTACATTGTCCCATCTATTTTGGTTGCCTATATAGAGCTTTAGTTGCCCTTGATGATGTTTCCTAAGTAGCACATCTACACTTTCATTATGGAGATCACATCATGGTGGACATAAAGTTGTCGAGTCACACTAACTAGAGCATCTTTTCTTGCTAAAGATGCATTGGAGGATTGAACATTCTAAATATTCATGTGCATGTTCTCACACATTGTCACATGTTCCCTTGCACTAAGGTGCAATGTGACAATGGCTACATCGACAAGTGCATTATAGTTCCCTAATAGGAGATTTTGTCATATGCTGTGACCCCTTTGTGAGCCCTTGTCCAAGGGCAGTCATGCACAAGCTATGTAGGTCAGTCTCTCAGCCTTAGGTCAAGTCAGACAGCTAGTTCTTGTTCACTGGTACCCACTGGAAAACATTAGGATATTGTTTCCATCTTAGGGTTCTAGGTAGATCTAGGTCTCAGCCTAGGATAAGAGCCCTTCTGAGCCCCCTGAGGGCTAGAACAATGAAGAGGAGTAGGCTGGGGAAGGGTTGACTTTATAGGCTGCCTTGCACCCCTCCCTAGGCATATGTTTATGGAGCAAAGGGCCTTGAAAGCCAATCCAAACCAGGCAACTGAATGTTGGCTAGTTTGGGGTTGATTGGCTCAATCCCTAGCCCCCTATTTAGAAGGGAGCTCCTTGCCTCATTCCTCACTCAGCCTCCATACTTCAGCCATTGCTGCAGCTCCTCTCTAGCCTCCTTTGTAGCCCTCAACACTTCTAGAGATTGGCCTTGATCCAGCCTTACCTCTTGGCCCTTAGTTCAGCCTTCTTGGAAGGTGTCTACACATCACAACGGTAAGGGATTCGGATCAGTAAAAGGAGTAAGGCTTCAGCAGTACTTTGAAGGTCTCTAAATTTGTAGTTTGCACAGCTCACTTCTCAAGGGGACGAGCATTTTCTGAGTGAAATCTTCAAAGTGTCCAAGTGAAGGAAAAAAAAAAGATTCCAACTACATAAAAATATGGCAAAAATAGTTCAGAACAAAACATAGTTTCACTTAGAAATATGCAAAGTATTATAGCAATGCCTATCTTATACATGAATCTTTGGGAATGGTGAGTAACATAATGGGATGGCTTTTGAAGAAACCCACACATAGAGTAGACTTCTCTATGAAATTTCCCCTTATGATCCTTCTTACAACTTTTACTTATTAATAGGGGGTGACGTTGAAAACCCTCTCTCAACCTAGCCTCATGAAAGGGTTTATCCAAAGAAACCTAAATGAAGAAAGCCATCAAGGTAGGTTCACCAACGAAACCCCTTCAAAGTGGGTATTCCAAGGTAGTTTCACTGGCAAAACTACCATGGACAACACTTTTAAAAGTGGCATAACTTTCACCTCCAATGTCCAAATATAGTCATTTAGCCACTCAAATTGATTGGAAAACCCCATTTCAGAACATATAAGGGGTTATATTTTGAAAAATCTTGCATATATATTATTAAATTTACATATATTTTATGAGAGTGATATATAAGCCCAAGTTAATACTTATCTATAGTAATTTAAACTTCTTTAGAAACATATCCACAAATATCTTGTTATTTATGCTATTAAAACACTAGAAAGCTCTTGTCATATTGATATAAATGTGTTTAATAAGTAATTATATATGTATAATATTATTACATTGAGAGTTATTATAAGGGATGTTTCTTAAATGAATTATTCTTCAACACTTTTTAAAGGTAATAGCAGGGGTACAAAGGATGTCTATGAATAAGAAAATTTATGTTATGTAAAATTTAATGAGGGACAATTTTGTATATTTTTATGATAAAGGGTTCTAGTTCCAGCGGCTCTGGAAACATCTCTCATATAGTGCTGACGAGCCCCAGCCTACCAAAGGCTCCTCCAATCGATAGTCAAGGAGCTCCAAGATAATGATTCAGTCGACCACCACGACCGCCTCTCCATCGCCACATCACAAGCGACCACTTGAGCGGCTACTCCAACAGTTGCAAATAGATTCATTTATGATTGGGTAGCTACTTCTTCATCAACCAAGGCTCCATAGCTACAGCTCAAGGGAAAGGCATTGTCCCTATGAACAATAACACTGGTACGAAAGGATTGGTGAAACATGTACTATATGTTCTGAAGCTCAATAAGAACCTCTTGTCAGTAGTTCAAATGATAGAACACAACACTAAGTCATCTTCGACGGAGATGAATGCACTATCAGAGACAAATCTAGAGGATATCAACTAGTAGGAAAAGTAATCAAGGAAGGACACTTATCCAGAATGCTAGCTACAATACCAGATTTGCATGCCATGTCAGCTCAACCACAATAGATGCCACTTTTTGCAAAATGGCACAAGAGATATGGACATGTCAATTTCAAGAGCTTGATTGAGCTCAGAAATCAGAATAGGGCAATTGGATTCCTAAGCTTCAGTTTCTTGGAAAAGTTTGTGAAGCATGCTGCTTCGACAAACAAAAGTGAAACAATTTCGGTAGAAGCACCTCTCAAAAGCACAAGATATTATTGATTTGATACATACTAATGTATGGGGTTATGCCCAGACCTGCACTTTACTACTTGACTTTCATCAACGACTACAACAGAGATTGTTGGGTCTACTTTTTGAAAGAGAAATCTGAAGTGTTTTCTAGATTTCAAGAATTCAAAGCCATGGTAGAAAACCAGACAGGCAGAAAGATCAAAGACATGAGATTAGACAGAGGAGGTGAATACATGTCTTCAGCATTCATGAAATTTTGTAGAAGTCACAACATTTAAAGACAATTCACATGTGCACATACTCCTCATCAGAATGCAAGAGCTAAAAGGAAGAATGGTACTTTAGCAAACAGTGCTAGAGCAATGCTCAGTGAGAAGAATCTTCCAAATCAACATTCGACAAAAGCAATAGCCACTGCAAACTACTTGCTTAATTGGCTTCGGACCAAATAGATTCATGGTATGAAACCTTATGAAGCATTCACATGACAGAAGCCATGCATTGGGCATCTTTGCATATTTGGTTGCATAGCATATACCCACATACATGATAACCATCGTAGAAAATTGGATGTGAAGTCACATAAATGCATAATGGTTGGCTATAGTGAAGACAACAAAGCATACAAGTTGTATGACCCCATTAATCAAAAGGTCATTATCTCCAGAGATGTAATCTTTGATGATGAATCACAATGGAAAACCTCAAATACACAGGAGATAGATACATTGATTACACAGTTATCTACAAAAAAGGTCGATGAAGAAGAGAAAGAATTACCAGAAGCACCTCAAGAAGAACCATAGCAACTCAGACGGTCTACTAGGGAAAGCAAACCTCTAGCTAGATTGACATATGCTAAAAAGGGCAAAGAAATTCAGGTTGAAACCACCAACTATGCTCTTATGACTACCATCATGGCTACAGAAGAGCCAGTGTACTTTGAAGATGTAGTTGACAAGCCATAATGGCAAACTGCTATGAATGAAGAAATGGATGCTTTGTATAAGAACAATACTTGGGAATTATGCGACCTTCCACTCGGAAAGAAGGCCATAGCAAACAAATGGGTATACAAAGTGAAGTACAAGATCCAAATGGAAGCATTGAAAGATAAAAAGCCAAACTAGTTGCAAAAGGATTTGCACAACAATATGGTCAGGATTATGATGAGACTTATACAAAGCGAGGTACAAGATCCAGTTGGAAGCAGTGAAAGATAAAAAAAGCCAAACTAGTTGCAAAAGGATTTGCACAGCAATATGGTCAAGATTATGATGAGACTTATGCTCTAGTAGTAGCAAATATGGATTCCATATGGTTCTTGATATCATTAACGACACTCAACAAATGGAATGTGTAGAGAATGTGTATCAGCTCGATGTCAAGAATGCATTTCTTAATGGTTATCTAGATGAGGAAGTATACATGCAACAATCAGCAGGTTATGTTGAGCCAGGAAAAGAGAATCAGGTTTGCTATCTCACAAAAAGTCTATACGGCTTATCATACGTAAAGTTGACAGGTATTTTGCTAATCTAGGATACGTAAAGTCCAATGCATATCATACTCTCTACTATAAAGTTCAAGGGGAAGACATCACTATTGCACTTTTGTATATAGATGATCTGATTGTGACTGGAAGCAAGGATAGCTTCATAAAAAATCTAAAACAAGACTTATCCGTAGAGTTTGACATGAAAGATCTTATACTTAAGCACTATTGTCTTGGTATTGAGTTCTAGAGAGATGGACAACACCTTCATGAGTCAGCCAAAATACGTTTATAGTTTCTTGAAAAAGTTTTATATGAGATTGCAAGGTTGCAACCACTCCCACGGAACAAAGTTTGAAACTTACAAAAGATTGAGAAAACCCTATAGTCAATGACACTAACTATAGGCAGCTCATCGGATCTCTTATATATCTGACTATCACATAGCCATATATTTGTTATGTAGTAAGTTCACTTACACAAGTAATGGGGCAAATCCAAACTAGTCTCACTGGAATGTAGCCAAAAGAGTCTTGAAATACATCAAAGATACAAGACAGTTTAGGATAGAATAGAGAGGAAGTCAGCCAAGGTTGCATGGATACTGTGATAGTGACTATGCCAGAGATCATGAGACCAGGAGATCGACACAAGGATATGTATTTTCCCTTGGTCAAGGTGCTATATCATGGTTGTCAAACAAACAACCAACTGTTTCTTTGTCCTCGATTGAAGCAAAATATAGGGCACTCACTATAGGTGCATGTGAGGCCATATGGCTCAGAAAATTATTATAAAAAATAGACTACTTCGATGAATCAAATCCAACAACAATATATTGTAAGCTTTTGCAATTCTTGGTTCTTTTTTCTTTGATGATCACAGTAGTCTTTCGTTGTGATTAACTACCTCCATTGTTGACACCTCCTCATGTGTCCTCTTTGCCAATGTATTTGATATCGGGGTATTCAAAAGAACAATAAGTTTTCATACTGGTGAGAAACCACCTATCGGGCCATGTGGAGGAGGACTGATGAGTAGGATTCTTAGGAGGTCATCTTCTAGTTGCACCCATGTCTGTTTCACTCTACTGTGTTGCTCTTGGATTTAGCTTAATCTTCCTTGTTGCTAGCTTCTATGATTTGCTTGGGAACTCTCTTCTTTGGCAATGGGAGTATCCCATAACGATTCTGCTATTGATGTTCCATACACCGCTTTCATGCTCTCTTCATGTGAATGGATGGTGGCCTCCAAATCTTGTATGAAGGCATCTTTGACCAGATTTGGGCTGTGCCTACTCTCTTGCTTTGTATCAAGGCTGTGCCACATTTTTGTCCTTTGCTCCCTATATTGGATAATCACATGAGGCTTCTCAGTCGAACTTTGTGCTGCAAATTCAAATAGAGTGGTGATGATTGGTGAAATCTTCGAGTGTGCATTTGTTGATGTTAAGTCCTTTTTCACAATTTTGCTCATGACCCTTGAATGCAGAATATGAGCCCAACTCATTCTAGTCCCCTTTTCAGTTGCTCTGAGCCCATCATCAGATTATGAGAGTCCTTGTGAGGATTGTGTTGGTGTCATGTGTAATTTCCATGATTGGCCGCACCGAGGCTAGAGCTTCACATGAAAGTGGGAAATTATCCACATAGTGTGGGCAGTGAGGTTGTATGCTCGCATTTTGAGGCAAGAGTTCGATGAATCTCACGAATTGTGCATTGGATGGGGCAAAATTTCCTTGGCAGTGGATAGTCGATGGGCAATAGTCGAGGGTGCGGATGGTTGACTTACTAGAGTCAGGGCAAAGTCAAATGCTTGGCAATGTGCACACCTTTATTCTGAAGAGGGGCGACCAGACCTCGTATGTGTCAATCGGACGTGACACGTTGCCTTAGGGTCAATCGGTCAAACAGATTGTGGCAGAGCGTTGGCAGATGTGAGTCAGATATATCTCATTGGGCCGGCTATGCTATCGGATGCCAATCGTCTTGCGTCTATCCAAGTTGGAGGCAGGTCGAATGCCATCAGATTGCATTGTCTAGGGACTCGTACTCCTGTTCCAGTCGAACTGCTTCTTTGATCAAATATGGCTTTTTTGTATGCTCCAACTCTCGTGTGATGACATTATAATTAACCCCTTGTTTGCCAAGATAAAATAAAATTACTTGATTAGATAGTTTGCTGCTTTGTAGTTGGTTTGAGTGTCCTGCTGGGCGGTGGCTTGATGTCGAAGTTGTTTTGTTAGGGTGGCGGAGAGATCTCTGTTGTTGCTATTGCTTTTGTAGTAATCTTTATTGTTTTTGCTAATTCACATAGTGCTCTTTAGTTGTTGCTCTTGATTTCTCCCATCAGTTAGTGTGTAAAATATTTCTAATATTGCATTATTTTCTTCATTCCTCACTATAGATAGTTCTACTTTGATTTTTGTAGATTGAACAGTTGTAATATTTGTTAGATATCAATGCTCCACTCTCGTGTAACTATGCGGGAACCAGCTAACTCTACTTGTAAGCCCCCCATATGAGGAGAAGGCATTTGAGTAGCTCAGCTATCTGGTAGGTCTTGGCTTGGACACCAGATGGGGGCCATGTGTGGCCTGATGGCTGGACGGAGTTGGCACACTGCCAACTAGGCTATATGCAAGTGTAGGAAGGCATCCCATGACTGACCGCATTGAGGGTAGACGGAGCATTTCTCGGGGCAGCCCACTCTCAGGTTGCGGAGCCCGTTTGGAGCCCCAGATGATCTCAGATGGCGAATGGACCACGTAGGTTAGTTGCTCTATTTTGCGCACCGGTTCTATCGTGTGGTTGGTGGCCTATTTTGGGACCAACCCCTAGTCAATCGTTTTGGGCGGACTGGGTTGGTCACCCAATTGGGTCCAATCAACTACGACTAGTGGCTATATAAGAGCAAGCCCATGAAGCCCATTTCATCATTGGCTACAGCAACCCTGATTCCTTAGCATCTAGCCTTTGTCCTCTACTATTTCCAGCATGCCATTGAAGCTTCTTTCACAGGAGCACACGGTTGGGAGACAGCGCCATCTATTGTATCAGATCTACAGTAATCAAGTTTTTGATTCTTCGTACTATCTGGTTTTCTCTCTCACGTATGAGATCCTGTTATTTGTTGAGCACAGTCGTATTATTTTCTTACATGGTATTAGAGCCTAGACTCTAGCAAGAAGATTTGGTAGTGTGTTTCTGTTTGCGAGCAAATTGTGAGAGATGGCCCAGCCTACAAGACTGCAAATCCAACTATTCGGCGAAAGCGAAAAGTTGGACGGCTCTAACTATCCCTTCTGGAAGTTCAAGATGAAGACCATCCTAAGCACATATGAGCTTTGGGACATTGCTATTGGGGTGGACGTGAGGCCAATTCTGACACTAGATCTAGCCAATGCAGGACAACAGATAGTACCAACTGCGGATGAGATTCTCACATGGACAAGAAGAAATGCAGATGCATTGTGTTCTATTGTCTTCAGTGTAAGTGATTCCATCATGGCATTAATTCAACATGTCACCATAGTAGAGGAGGCATGGATGGTCTTGAAAAATCAGTACGAGACCACGAATCAGACATGGATTTAGAATTTGGAGACTCAACTCGCCAATGAGAAACTGTCTGAGTCTGAAGTGGTAGAGAAGTTCATCACCAGGGTGAAGAATCTGCGCGACCAGATGACTGTGATTGGCATCACCATCACCAGCGAGAATCTAGCACAAAGGTGCATACGGATTCTCCCACCAAAGTATGACGGTCTTGTTATGGTGCTGAATACGCAGAACAAAAATCTGCCCCTCAACTTTGAGGATTTCAGTGCGATGCTTCTAGAGGAGGAGATGCATCAAAAGATGAGGACTGGAGAAGATTCGGCTTTCTATGCTAGATCAAAAAAAGGTAAGGGTAAGGACTCTGGTAACCCAAACTCTTCTTTTAATGATAGAAAGAGAAAGAAGAAGATCAAGTGCTTCTATTGCAACAAGGCAGGGCACAAGCAGAATGAGTGCCGAGAAAGAAGATTGCAGATGAGAAGAACGGAGTAAAGAAAGGGTCCAACAATAGCGCGTAGGTAGTACTAGTAGAGCTGTTCATAGCAATTAAGGAGATTTGCACAGAGGTAGTCATGTACCTCTGAATGAACCTTGGATCATTGACAGTGGTACATCGCGCCACATGACCAGTCAGAAGGATTGGTATACCTCTCTACAGCCGGTAGGGAATGACATCCTAGTAGCAGTCGACAATGATGCAAAATGTCTAGTAAAAGGAAAAGGTACGATTGCTCTCAAGTTAGATGGAGTTGTAAAATAGTTGTCCGATGTTCTTTATGTGCTAGATATCAAGAGGAATTTGTTGTCCATTTCTGCGATCACGAATCGAGACCTCAAAGTTCAATTCGATAAGAATGGTGCACAGATTCTGGATCTTTAAGGGAAGGTCATTGGTAAAGGTACATGATGCAACAACATTTATGAAATCTCAGCTTTCAGTGCTCGAGCCGATGTGAAGAACACTAAGTTGTGGCATGAGAGGTTTGGTCATTTAAACCTTAGTTCTTTGAAGGAGATGCATAAAAGTGGAATGATTTCAAACCTACCATAAATTTCAGATCTGCTCGATGTATGTGAAGCTTGCATGATGGGCAAGCAGCATCGGTAGCCCTTTCCTAAAGAGGCCAGTAGGGCAAAGGCTCCTCTAGAGCTCATTCACATGGACCTCTGTGGAAAGATGGAGACGGAAGCTTTGGGTGGTTCCTGCTACTTCATGACACTGATCGAGGACTATAGTAGAAGGATATGGATATACTTCCTGAAGACTAAAGATGAGGCTTTTAGCAAGTTCAAGGAATGGCATCTAATGGTCGAGAAAGAATCGGGGAGGAAGGTGAAGAAGTTGAGATCAGACAGAGGTGGAGAGTTCACATCAACTGAATTCAAAAGTTACTGCAAAAGTCATGGGATCAAGAGGTAGAAACCCCCGCCACATACATCACAGCAAAATGGAGTAGCAGAGTGCAAGATGCGCGTCATCTACGAAATGGGCCGGAGTATGATGAAAGGGAAAGATTTGCCAAAGACTTTCTGGGCTGAAGCATGTAACACGGCAGTTTACATTCTCAATCGTAGCTACACGAAGGTTGTGAATGGGATGACTCCACTGCAAGCCTTTTCTGGTAAGAAACCTTGAGCTGCACATTTCAGAGTTTTTGGATGTGACTGTTCTGTGCATGTCCCTGAATCTGCTAATAGGACCAAATGGGAACTGAAGAGCCGGAAGTGTATTTTCTTGGGCTACAGTGAAGAGGCGAAGGGTTGCCGTCTCTATAATCCTGTTACCAAGAAGGTCATAGTAAGTCGCGATGTGGTCTTCTCAGAACAACCGCATCAATTGGAGGAGGATGCTTCCTTTCTAGAAAACCAGGACTAGGATACCAAGAGCAGACCGAGCTCCCCCAATGGTGCTTGGGAGGATTCAAGATAACGAAGATGAAGAAGAGCCTGCATAACCACAATGGCAACAGCCATTCCCAAAGTGGGTCAAGCAGCTTTTGGATGGCAAAGAACCTCCAACCATTGAGGAGGAACCGTCCAAACACCATTGGTCCAAGAGATAAGAGGAGCAAAGAAGGGTGCAGGAACACTTGGCCAACTATGCTTTGATGACAGAGGTGATCCGTGCTGATGAACCCAAGTGTCTTGAAGAGGCACAGGGTGATGATAGGTGGATGGAGGCTATGCAGTCCTCATGCAGTCGGAGTATGGCTCCATAATGAAGAACAATACTTGGGACCTTGTGGATCGACCACCAAAACGCAAGGTATCCGGCACCAAGTGGGTGTACAAGGCCAAGTACAACTCCGACGACACGTTGGATAAGTACAAGGCTCGGCTCATGGCAAAAGGATTTGCATAGGTACATGGTTTTCATTATCAGGATACTTTTGCTCCCACAACTGGACTAATGACAATTCGCAGTGTTTTGGCTTTAGCTACCCAGGGAAGTTGGCCCGTGTTTCAGATGGATGTAAAATCCGCCTTTCTGAATGGAGATCTCAAGGAGGAGGTATACATGGAACAACCACCAGGTTTTGTGATCCCCGGTTCTCCACGGTCAAGAAGGTAAAGTCTATAAACTGAAGAAGGCACTTTACGGGCTGAAACAGGCCCCACAAGCATGGTACCAGCAGATTGATGCCTACTTTCTGCAAAATGGGTTTAGGAGGAGCCGATCTGATGCAAATTTGTATATCTTCAAAGAAGGAGGTAGATGTATGATCGTGGTCCTTTATGTGGACGACCTTGTCATAACAGGGAACCATGAAGAGAAGATCTCGTAGACAAATCATTTGCTAGGAAGAGAGTTTGAAATGACAGACCTTGGACTAATGCATTTCTATTTGGGGATTGAAGTTTGGTAAGAGCCGAAACAGATCTTCATTTCATAGCTGAAGTATGCTGGAGAGATACTGAAGGCATTTGGCATGGCTGAGTGCAAGACACTTGGTACCCCTATGGAGGTTGACATGAAGCTCTCAAACAAGGATTCATCACCATTGGTGGACGAAGCGAAGTACAGAAGGCTTGTGGGTAGTTTGATTTACTTGTGCAACACACGGCCGAACATCAGCTTTGTGACTAGTGTACTAAGCAGGTTTTCCAATAAGCCCCGGGAGAACCATTGGAGGGTAGGGATGCAGGTGATGAAATACATCAAAGGCACACTTGATTATGGCATCACCTATACCAAGGGCAACATCTTAATCGGATTCTGTGACTCGGATTGGGCAGGAGACATGGACAGCAGGAGGTCAGTGATAGGTTACTGTTTCTCACTTGGATCTGGAGCTGTATCATGGGTCAGCAAGAAGCAACCCATAGCTGCTCTTTCTTCTACCGAGGCTGAGTACAAATCAACATGCTTTGCTTCTTGTGAGGCAACGTGGTTGAGGAGGATTTTGGGGAACATGGGTGCAGTGCAGAACAAGCCTACACATTTATCATGTGACGGATGCGTCAATTTTACGAGCAAAAACCTATGAGCAGGTTTATCCGAGCATGTTTTTCAAGAGATTTTTAAAAATGTTTTTCTTTAGGAAACATGGTTTTTACACTTCTATTTTCACTAGAACTAGATCCCTTTATCATAAAAATATACAGACTAGTCACTCATTCATTTTTACACAACATAATTTTCTTATTTAGAGACATCCCTTTGTACCCCTGTTATTACCTTAAAAAACTGTTGATTCCTTTAAGAAACATTCCTCATAATCACTATCAATGTAATAATACTATGCATATATAATTACTTATTAACACATTTATATCATATGGCAATATCTTTTTAGTGTTTTTATAGCATATTTATGGACATGTTTCTAAAGAAGTTTAAATTACTATAAATAAGTATTAACTTGGGCTTATATATCACTCTCATAAAATACATGTAATATTTAATACTATATATGAAAGATTTTCCAAAATATAACTTCATAGATGTGCTCAAATGGGGTGTTCCGATCAATTTGAGTGGTTGAATGACTATATTTGGACATTGGATATGAAAGTTATGTCACTTTTAAAAGTGCTGTCCAAGGTAGTTTCGCCAGCGAAACTACCTTGGGAGACTTGCTTCAAAGGGGTTTCGCTGGCGAAACTACCTGGATGGCTTGCTTCAATGAGTTTTCTTTGAAGAAACTCTTTCATGAAGATAGGTTGAGAGAGGGTTTTCAATGTCACCCCCTATTAAGTAAAAGTTGTAAGAAGGATCATAAGGGAATTTTCATAGAGAAGTCTACTCTACATGTGGGTTTCTTCAAAAGCCATCCCATTATGCTCTCACCATTCCTACAGATTCACCTAAAGATTTTTGTATAAAATAGGCATTGCTATAATAAATACTTTGCATATTTCTAAGTGAAACTATGTTTTCTTCTGATCGATTTTTGCCATATTTATGCATAGTTGGAAGCTTTTTTTTTCCTTCGCTCGGACGCTCGGAAGATTTCGCTCAGAAAATGCTCGTCCCCATCATGTGACAATCATAGTTGCATGGTGATTGCAAAGAACCTTGTGTTCCACGCTTGCACAAAACACATTGAGATCCAATATCACTTTGTACGCGAGCTCATCATGGATGGAGAGGTCGACTTGGTGTACTGTCCGACTACAGAGAATGCTGCAGACATCTTCACGAAGGCTCTTGGAAGAGACGTGCTGGAGTGGCATTTTCATCGACCTGGCATTGGACCGAAAAAGTAAGTTCATTGAGGCAGGGCCTCTACCCATTTTGTGCAATAATCAGTAGCACCAAGTATATATTAATTACCTGAATATTTTGTTGGAGGCTTGATAGGTCCAATAAAGTCCAATCCCCACTTTTAAAATGGACCCAATGAAAGGATGGGTTGGTGTGGCATCCTGTCACTATCCATTGGTCGATCATCTCTTTGGCAAGGTAGGCATGATTTTGCATAATTGTGGGCATCCTTTAACATTGTGGGCCACCATAATCTAGCCTACAAGATTTTCTTGCCTATAATATCTCTTGAGAAGTGGCCTCTGGCTATTTGGTCTCTGGCTGTACCTCCATGTGCTTTTGTTAATACAGCTTTTTGCTCATGGTTTTGGACACATCTCCTGATGGCCTGATCAATGCCCCTTTTGTACAACACTCCAGCAATGATAAGAGAAGGTTTGCTTTACAACACTAACTTCTTTCTTTGATCTTGATTCATTGTTTCTGGGATTAGTCCATCAGTGAGAAAAAATAACATTTTGTCATACTAGTTTGGCTGCTCATCAATTCTTGTCATGAACAAATTTGCATCAGGAAGTTCATCGGAGGATCCCCTGACTGCAACCCGCTCATATAATTTGCAATTGCATGCTGTTTCCCTGGTTTATGGACAATTGTGTAGTCAAACTCTTGCAACAATAACATCCATCTTGCTAATCTTCCTGCTAGATGTTGTTTGTTGACCAAGTAAATTAAAGCCTGGTGGTCAACATGAAAATGTACTTTGTTAGCCAGAAGGTAATGTCTGAATTTATTCAAAGCATACACCATACCAGGCGCCTCACTTTCTATTGTTGCATAGTTCTTTTCATGCTTTGTCAGGACTCTGCTTGCATAATATACACGTCTCACTACTACACATGGATCCTATTGCGATGTTTATGTACCGATGTTTAGCATGCACGGGGCGCTAATCGTCGGTATGAAAAGCGCATCCCATAAAGCATCGCTATATAGCAACGTTAGGCAAATGTCACTATATAGCGACTATTACAAAAGTCGCTATATAGCAACACTGATATACTATTTTATAGCAACGTTTTTCAGAGAGGTTTTTTACTCATATAGGCCTTAAAAGTTAGTTTTTTCCAATGAATTTTTTTTTTAAATTTTCATACATGTTTGATCTCATAGAGAATAAAAATATGAGAGCATGTACATCAAGCCTTTGAAGCTCATATATTCATGTCCAAGTTTGAGATGAAAAAAATCAATTAAGAGCATTTACATCAACTATTTCATCTTGAGCCAAGTCTAAGGCACCAAACAAGTCTATCTCCAACTCTATATTGAGTTGATCTCCTATATCATCATCGTACTCTAGCATCGTACGTTCACTTAAAAGTACTTGATCATCTTCTTCAATAAAGTGTGATGATTCTTGATGATAGTTTTCTTCCTCAATATCGTGATCTCCATCTTCCTCATGTGCGATGTCATTATGTGCATCTTCCTCTTGGCTCATATTGTGATCTTCATCTTCTTCACTAGATTCATCGAGATCAATTGGATCCGGCATTGGTAGTGGCATCTCCATATCCACATCTCTATCTTCAAAAATTTGCTTACTTCGTGGTGCAACTTGGATCACGTACCACCATATTGGATCAAAACGATTCGGATGAAAAACCACCTATATTGAAGATGGGTGCCAAATGTCGTCAATTATATATATGAAATTATGCTCAAGTACATGTATCAATGGATCTTTAAAAATGAAAGCTTCGATTAATTAAATCATTAGTATGCACTTGCTCACAGTGCTCGGGAAGAACAAAAGTATCACTTTCATTGGTCCAATGTTTGGTGGAGTCTATTGCAAAGAAACCGCTACTATCTTCTCTCACTATCGCATGGGGACCATTGTAAATAGTTCTAAAGCATTTTACATCAAGAATGAAAATACTAAATCGTCTGAAATCAACTTTATAGATTTTGCATATGGTTCCACAATAATCCAACTGTGGGGAGAGAAGATTGGTATCCGAAGCACTTGCTCGGCTATCTTGTGTGAAGTTAGCCATGACTCCACAATCATATGTGACTCTCTTTGAATCGATGCATGACACGTAAAAATGTCGTCCATATGACCATAATGCACTGTACTTTTTGTATTGTATAAGAGCATCATTAAAACAATGAAGATGCATCTATTTTATAGCGTATATTGCCACAAATAATTACTTAATTACGTTAAGAGGTAAGAAACTTACATGCACCATAGATCCAGATGATAACTCTCGCTTGCACTTGTTTATTATCTCTCCATCTCATTCGGCTTTATGTAGAGCCACATAGTAGCCCAAATAGTAGCCCCCACATTCTTGAAGATATGCATGGGATCCAAGAGATGATTGATTTGTAACTAACCCCAATAAGGAAGCTCAAGAAAGATCGATAGCCTCTTCATACCAGGAGGAGGTTCCTCTCCATTTGTCCTCCAAGCTTGAATCCAATCACTTGCCTTCAAATATGATGGTGGTGGATCAAGCTGACCTCCACGTGCGAGATGGTCAAGCGGAAGGTATCGAGCATGACCTTCATAAACATTTTTCCTCATATGTTTGGAGTAGTGTGCAAATGATTTCAAACCCGATCCACAAACAGGACAAGCATGGTACCCACTTGTAACAAGTCCTGCACGCGTGCATGAATGTGTTAGTATAAGACATGCTTGCGAAAGAGAGTCATAAAAGCATAATCCTATATTATACATGTAGAGACACAACCACGTACCTGCGCACTCTCCATATCCTGGGTAGTCATGCATGGTCCACATCAAGATACCCCTGACCAAAATATCATTCATATGTCTAAGAGCTCTGGAAATATCAAAGACCCACACTCCTCTCCATAATATTTGTAACTCCTCTATCAAAGGTGCCATGTACACATCCATATTTTTTGCCTTCTTGTACTTTCTTGGCACAAGTAGTGTAAGCATGAGGTGTCCCTTTTTTACTATTAGCCATGGTGGGATATTGTAATTCACCACGACTATGGGCCATGTCGACCAAGATGTCAAGCGTAACCCGAAAGGATTCACACCGTCCATGGCGAGCCCAAGATGTAAGTTGCATGGCTCCCTCGCAAAGTCTGGTCACTAATTGTCTATGTGCTTCCAAGCTGTACAATGTGTGGGAATCCTCAATGTGTCATCAGTGGACTGATGAGATGCATGCCATGTCATCAACTCCGCTATGGATTTGCATCGGAACATGTGTGTATTCTTGCAATGATGGGAAAGTGTCTCAAGAACTTTACTTGTATCCGCTCACCTTGCAAGTCATCTCTATATCATTGTTCCCCACACTCACGACGAAAGAGAATACAATCATTACGGCAAGCATGGATGGTATCATAATCCATACCCACCATTGTTAGCATCTTTTTTGCTTTATCTCTTGATGCAGGCATGGTATTTGGTGTAGGCAACATCTTCTGGAGCAACCTATCACAATTCAAACATACATAGGCTTCGAACAATGATGATTCGGTATACACCAATCCATACATGATGATTCTCAAAACAAACAATATCCAAATAATGAGTCAAATCAATGCAAGAGCTAACCTCATTAAGGCCGAGACACTTGTATCCGACCACCCATACTTTACTTGCAGATTCAAGATTGAGAGACAAGCACGTAGTTTAGACATCCTAGCACCCTCGTACAATTGTGTTGATTGCAATTCTGGCATTTTGACCTCAGACTCTGACATCACGTGTACATGGGATGTATGCCCCTAAAAAAAGAATCCATCATGCGACCATACCCTCGTCATCATCCAGGAGACTATAGTCTTGCTCAAAGTGTGAAGGTATATGCATACCCTCGTCAACCTCCTCATCCTCTTTTAAGATTTCATGTAAATATAAGATCTTGTATTTCCTGATATCCAATATTAACCGCAAACTTAAATAGCTTTGACTTACGGATCATCCATCAACATGTGCAACACCAACGGTGGGTATTGGTTCGGGCTCCTCCCCATACATCCGCAAGTGGCGCATGATAATACGACATTGATGTCCTACTTCTCACTTGCAATGAGTGCAATGATACTATAACCTCTCCATAAGCCACTTTGTGCTCTCGGGCATTGGCGCATCATCGGATGAGAGCTTCCACTCGTCCCTTCCATCTACACTTATAAAATCACAACATAAGTTGCAAGAAAATATATTAACAGTTATAAAGCATCTATGAGCTCCTTTTTTAACTAAGAACATAAAGTGTCTTAAAGCCTCGCTATATAGTGATGTTTTTCTTTGTTCCATCACTATATAACGATGCTTTTAATTAAAAACGTCACTATATAGTGACAAAAAAGCGTCGCTATATAGCGACACTGTGAATTAAAATCGAAACCCGACATGACGCATGGCGCTTTCTTTAGCACTCTCTAATCTTTCAAATAAGCAAGGCAATCTCTCCTCCCACCTATTTCTGATGACCTCCCACCTATTTCTGACAACCTCCCACTCTATTCTCCACTCCTCACCCCTCTCCTAGCTCTTGTGCTCCCTCTCCACTCTTCTCTCTCTTTGGTTTCTTGAAAGGAAGTTTTTCAAGAGGTGAGTCTCTTTCAACAATGTAGGTAGGTTTTTTCGTTAGATTTTGTTTTGTGAGTGCTTCTCCTTGTATTGCTAAACCTGTAAACTAGTTTTCATGCTTGATTTCAAAGGATTGAAACAAAAAACGAGATTTCAAGAAAGAAAGAAGACTCACCTCTTCTAGTCTTTTTTGTATTTCTCTTCCTTCTCTTTCTCCTTGTCTCCTCAATCTCCTCCTTTCAAGAAGTTGCTTTTGTAATCTCCTCCTTCCTTTAACATCTTATTTGAAAAATGGTATATTTCCTTTCTTTTGTAGGGCCAGTCCACAACACCAAGCGGGACGTACTATTCCACGTAAGTGCTTCCTCTTTTTTCCATTTGTTATTTTTGTTATTTGCATTGGCCTGTAGCTAGTGCCTTAAGCGCCAGCTGTAGTGATGGGCATTAGAACCCTCTCTTCCCCTCTCTTTCCTCTTCTTTCCCTCTTCTCTCCTCTTCTTTCCCTCCTTTCCTTCTTCTCTCCTTCAATCTTTCAATCTCTTTCCCCTTCTTTTTCCCTCTTCTTCTCTCTTTCCCTCTTTTTCCCTCTTTCCTTTCCCTCTTCTTCTCTCTTTCCCCCTTCTCTTATGCTCATGCATAAGCATAAGCATGAGCATATGTCTCCTTCTCTTATGCTCATGCTCATGCTTATGCATGAGCATGAGCATAAGAGAAATAAGCATGAGCATGAGCATAAGAGAAGGAGACATATGCTCATGCTTATGCTTATGCATGAGCATAAGAGAAGTAGACATATGCTCCTGCATAAGTATGAGCATATGTCTCTTTTTCCCTCTTTACTTTTCCTCTTCTTCTCTCTTTCTTTCCCTCTTTCCCCTTTTCCAATCTCTCTTTCCTTTCCCTCTTCTTCTCTCTTCTCCTCTTTTCCCCCCTCTTTTCCCTCTTTCATGCTCATGTTCTTATGCTCATGCATAAGCATAAGCATGAGCATATGTCTCCTTCTCTTATGCTCATGCTTATGCTTATGCATAAGAGGAGTCTTATGCATAAGCATAAGCATGAGCATAAGAGAAGGAGACATATGCTCATGCTTATGCTTATGCATGAGCATAAGAGAAGTAGACATATGCTCATGCATAAGCATGAGCATATGTCTCTTTTTCCCTCTTTCCCCTTTTCCCCCCTCTTCCCCATCTTCTTCTCTCTTTCCCCTCTTCTTTCCCTCCTTTCCTTCTCCTTCTCCTTCTCCTTTCCTCTTTCAATCTCTTTCCCCCTCTTCTCTCTTTCCCTCTTCTTCTCTCTTTCTTTTCCTCTTTCCCCTTTTCCAATCTCTCTTTCCTTTCCCTCTTCTTCTCTCTTCTCCTCTTTTCCCTCCTTTTTTTCCTCCTCTTTTCCTCCTCTTTTAATTCCCTCCGCTTCTCCCTCCTCTTCTCCTCTTTTCCCTCCTCTTTTCCTCTTCTTTGTCTTTTCTTCTTCCTCTTCTTTCCCTCTTTCCTTTCCCTCTTCTTCCTCTTCTCCTCCACTCTCTCTTTTCCCTCTTCTCTCCTCTTCTTTCCCTCTTCTTTCCCTCTTCTTCTCTCTTCTTTCCTTCTTTCCTTTCCCTCTTCTTCTCTCTTTCCCCTCTTCCAATCTCTTTTCCTTTCCCTCTTCTTCCTCTTTTCCTTTGCCTATGCCTATGCTTATGTTTGTTTTTTGTTTTTTGTTTTTGTGTTTGTGTCTATGTTAGACATGGGATCACGTCGCACGTCCGACGAGTACAAACAGCCTCGCAGGAGGAGACGTCGTGATCTATATGCTTCAGAGGACTTTGATTCCTCTTAGGCGACACCTGAGGGGACTACACCTGGTCCGACTCCTCTCGGACCTAGCACTGCGACTACCCCTAGTCCGCCGACTCCTGTCGGATGTAGCACTGCGACTACCCCTTAGGGAAATCCTTTGCTAGTCGTGCATGGCTTTGTCAGGAGTCCCGACGAGTTTGTAGCGCAGATGAGCAATGAGGAGGTAGTGAGATTCTTCTCTTTGCTATCTCAGAGGACCTCAGCAATTCCCTCCCCTACATCGACGGCTGGACGTACTACCTAGCCGTCCCCTCGTGCCCCTTCGATCGAGGGGTCATCACCTACGCATGCCTCTCATAAGGGAAGGAAGAGTAGGAGGGACAGCTTATGTTGTGCTGACTCGGTAGATATAGATGAGTTAGCACACTCACATCCCTATAGGTCTCCACTTGGTCTGGAGACACAGTATCAGTCAGGTCCCTTGCCCTCTCCTACTCCCACTGCTACTCCTCGCTCTAGAAGCGCTCGCATAGCTTCCACTCCTTCTGACTCTGCTACCATCAGTCCTCCTTACTCATCAGGGGATCTCTCATATCAAATCACAGCTGTCGGAGAGATAATAGAAGATAGAAAGGGCAAAGCAGTGATGGCCACCATGAGGCGATTGATGAGCCATCACTTCAAGAGCGGCATTGCTACCGATTGGCGGTATCAAGATGACCAAAAGAAGCAGGCCGTCATCGATGAATTAAAAAAAAAATATGCTAACCCACCAAATTGGGAGTTTAATGAGAATTATATGCGAGAGCGCATGGGTTTGGTCTTGAAGCATCGTAGATCAACCTTGCGTACTTCCATCACAAAGGGGTTGGCTAAACCTAGCTGGGCAGACAAAGCTGATTGGAAGTTCTTCAAGAAGCAGAATAGGGACTATCCTGAAAGTTCGAGGGTCAGAGGAGGGCTGCGAAGAGATGGCTGGACATTGTAGGTACTTTGCACTTTGGTGCAGGCGGACGGTTGGCATTCGAGGCAACCATGGTAAGTCTACTTCTTCTCATTTAATGTATTGTTCTATTTGTTTTACTACATATTACATGCACTTTAGCTAACTCTAACGCTTGTAAATTGGATCCATAGCAAGCTACGATGGGTTGTCTTCCTACAGATGCAGAGACACGATGTGCATTTTGCATAGGAACAAAGCTATGGTTTATTGAGCAAGAGGTAATGGGGGCGACAGTCGATTGGGCTGAGGTGGCTACTCGCATGGTATAAGTCTACTCGCAAAGTATTGTATCCATCGAATATGCTTTGCATTGTCGATCAAGCATAAAACACCATTTTTGCCTTAGTGTCATGCACAACCATAAAAAAACACGGTCCTAGGTGTGTTATTTAAATAGGTACTTCTCAAATGGGGGCTCTACTTTGAGAAGAACATGCACACTATGACAAATGTGTAGAACATGAGTGCAGACTTCTAGAGGAAGAAATGGTGGATGTCACTAAGGATGATGAAACACAAGCCTTGAGTGCACGGGAATTAAAAAAAATTGAAGAAGATGAAGGTCGATCCACTACAGTTATGCTAGAAGCTCTTGCTAGCAAACCATGACGTGAAATGCAAAAGGCTAGTACTACAAGAGCCACGGTTCCAAGCATTAGAAAAAGGCATTGTCCCACTGTAAAGAAAGATCATGTGGATGGAAAACGGTTAAAAGAAGAGAAAGATGAAGAAGACTCGAACTCGAAGCTGAAGATGATCAGGATGAACTCACATCAATCAAAAATCTCAATCTGCGTCTTAATGAAGTAGTAACAAAGGATGATGTGGAATATATCTGGGGTCAAAGGATGTGGTTTGTGAATGCCAGAGATGTGGAAGCTGTAACTATCTTTACTAATAGCCGAAACCTTGATATATCCTATGCATATACGAGGCTTTGAGAGATGGAAAGAAACTTATGGCAAGCAACGTGGTCCTGCATCCAATAAGGTTTTATCCAATCAAAAATAGCTTTTTGGAATAAATTACATTTATAGGGCCTACACATTTCAAGGAAACCTTCACTCAATTCTTTAAAGACACTCTTAAAAATATTCCACATGAACAAGGCCAAGAGGCACAAGGTGAGAATATGTTGAAGGAAGCAAAGAAGGAATTCCTCCTTCATTGCAGATTCCAGCCCATTGATGGTCAACATTGGGCTTATGCTTGTCATCAGATCGCCAAAGAAGCAAAGGAGGCCAAAAGACTCAATTCAGAACAATTTGCAAAGATATCTTCATTCCATGGTTATCCAGCAACCATCTGTATATTCAAGCATGAGATCAAGTATTTGATTGAGTCCAAAAGACTTAATCATTATGTCCATGGAAAGCGTAAGATATACTCAACATCAAAGGTCTTACAGAAGGCAAGGGTTGTATGGACAACATTTGGTTCTCCAAATCCTGATTTGAAGAGAAAGGTCACAAAAGCATATGCCGACACACTCACAAACTTCTATACTTCTTTTCAAGAGCGAGAAGAAAATATAACAAACCTCAAGGTGGTGAGAGACAGATATGCTGACTACACTTCCATCATTTTTCATCTTGTTGAAGTGTTCAATGAGTGCTTGAAGCATGCATTGCATGTGAGCGTGGAGAGTTGACTTATGAAGATCCTTTGTTTGTCTCCAGAAAGTCAAAGGTAATGGATAAGAAGGAGTTGACGGCAAGGATGTGGAGGCCTATAAAGTACTTACCTGACAAGTATGCATCCATGGCAGCACAGAAACTTTTAAAGAAAGAATATTTTTTGGAAAGAAAGACAAAGACCACTGCTTGGAAGAATGCATCAATGTACAGGTGAGGCGTGATGCAATGCATAGTGCCGTTAAGTATTTTCTGTCAGAGAAACAAATCCCACTTAGTCATTGTAACATTGACTATAATGTGGTCAAGCATATAGCTTCTTTGTCAATACCCAAGGTAAAGCTATGGGCAAACAGGTGGATTAAAAAGGATGAAGATGGGTTAGAAATAGTAACCTCTTACATGAGAAAAGAAATCCCACAACAGGTGGTTGCATATGTGGAAAGATTAATCAGTGAGATAAGGATGCCGATAGATATGCACCAAAGCTTTCAATTCAATGTAGAGGTTACGTAAGAGTTTGGAAAGCTTGTGAACTTCAAGGGAGTTTCAGAAGATGACCATCAAAAATGAGTCAGCATGGGACAAGCCACAACTATTCTTCACCAATGAAGTTTCTAGCAATGATATCCATAATTTCATTGATAGAATAGTATATACCACCATTAGCAAAGTGGCAATTTGCAACATTGTCATTTTTGTTGATAAACAAGACAAAGAAGCCATGTAGGTTACTCTAGAGCGAGCATATTCATCAGATTTGAAGATCTATAGGGGTGTTTATGCAGCAAAGAGAGGCAAGAGAGAATGTGGCATAGTGATTCAATCTCTTGAATCATTCTTCTTGTGTATGTGGAGTCCCACTCCTTACAAAAGAACATAAGAGGGAATTCAAATAATTTGAGATTGATGCTAGAAGAGCAAGATATTCCCAAGTTCATACATTATCAAAAAAACAACTATGGAAGTCTAACAAAAAGTGGGAGTCTCTTGCTTACTTACCATGGTGGAGATTTTGCTACCGGCAGGTTGGGAGGTCACCTTGTGCAGGATGGGATATTTATTTGAGGATCTCCTCAGAAAAGGGAACTCCATAAATATTATTGAAAACAAGCATTTCATGGCCTATTTTCAGCTTCAAGCAAATCTAACCACAAGCTATGAAAAAGAGGTAGAGCACAAGGAGACTGATGACATGGATGATGACCTTGAAGATCATAATGTCCCAGTTGATGATGATGAAAAGATGGACTTACATGACCCGTGTTCAGAGAGAGGTTGGTGGATGAAGAGAAAGATGATGATGCCTTCTTTGATAATTATGGCTCACAGGGTTATGTAAAAAGGCCACTATGACAATACTTAGCAGTATGAACTCTCCATTTCTCAACTAAATACCATTTTTTAAATAAGATTTAAATTTAAAGATAATGAATCTAATCTCTCATATTTGTTTATAGGCAATAGAGGGAGAAGAAATGGATGAAGTCAATATGGAGGCACTCCCTTCTACTTCAGTAATGCAACCACCTCTAAATTTGGTTGAAGAATCCCATGAGCACAAGAGCTTTAAAGATACCATGGAAAAGTAGAATGACTACAAACATAGAATACAAGCTATGACAGAGACCCATTCTAAAAATTTAGCTGCATTAGATAAAATGGAAAGCTCATTTGAATTTAGGGTCATTTTGAAATGAGAACCTCAGTATATGAGCTTTGGTAGAGTGGAGGTTTCAATCCTCTCCAATCCTTTAAAAGAGGTTAATGACAATGTTATCCTGGCCATTCTCAGGTAACGTTTGTTTATTTGTTACTACTTCAATGAGCTAACATTTGTTTATTTTTTTACAGTGTAGTTATATCTCAGTTTCCTAGTGCAGAATGTAGAATCAATTCTATGAGCTAACATTTGTTTATTTCTTAGTGCAGTGTAGTTATTTCTCAACTTCGTAGTGTAGTGCAGAATTGTGTCTACATGCTCGATGCTCTCCTTTCTTCTATTCTTAGCTCTCCTTAAAAGACTATAGAAGATGTTTGTACTTGGTTAAGCCCTTTGAATTTAGATGGGGTGCAAGTCATCTTTATGCCTTATCATGAGGAGTAAGTATCAACTCCAACCTTATTTTTACTATTTCTTTGACAAGATTGTGTTAAATAATAATCATTTTTGATCTGGTCGTGTAGCTCACATTGGAGTCTGATCGCTTGGGACCTTGAAATCAACCATTTGTGGTTTGTGAATTCAATGGAAGGCTATCATGCCAACTCCCCAAGGTAATTATTCTCTTAATATTTTTGTTACTTTCTTATTTTGTATCTTATGATCATGACATATTAATATATTTCATATGTCATGATGGACAATGCTGCATATCGGCTAGTATCTAGTGTCAGAATAACCACAGAGCAACAAGACCAAGTAGAATTCAAATGATGTCTACCAGTGGAGCAAAAAGATGGGCACAGCTGTGGGTGGAGAGTTGCCTACAACTGCATGTTGTTTCTTAAAGAGATTTTTGATTTGGAGTCACCAGTCAAAATGGAATCATATACAAAAGCCGATCTACTAGTGTTTTGGGCTGAGAGTATTCAATGTCTAATTGCTGCCATTGGGAAACAACTTAAAAATATGACTACATTGCAGCATGTATAAAACCTTATCTTTATAGTTGTATGCTTGTTCAATCCTTTAATTGGGATGTGTAAATCTCATAACTTTTTTATATTTTCCTCCAAGAGGAGAAGATACTGAGTCTAATGAAAGCATGCTATCTTTATACTTCTATGATAATTTAAACCTTTATTTTTATTTGGGATGTATAAATCTCATAACTTTTAAAATTTTTCCTCCAAGAGGAGGAGAGACTCACTCTAATGAAAGCATGTATGAAACCTTATCTATATACTTCTATGCAGTCTAATGAAAAAACCATTATTAATGTTGGGGAACAACCTAAAAATATGACTACATTGCAGCATGTATAAAATCTTATCTTTATATTTCTATGCTTGTTTAAGCTTTTATTTGGGAAGTGTACATATCATAACTTTTTTATATTTTTATAGCAGAAGGAGGATGTAGAAGACATAGCAAGTGAAGAAGAATATGATGTAGACTACTCTCTCAATAAGATGAGTCATGAAAATATGACTCTATTGCAGCAAATTGGAAGTTCATTCACCGCTATGTTGTTAATTCGACAACAACCTCATACTTTTGAATTTGGTGAAGAAGAGATTTTAATCCTCTTGAATCCTAAGAAAGAGTTAATGTCAAAGTCATTACAACCATCCTCAAGTTTGATGCAGCCTTTTCCTTGGCTTTATACTTGCATATTTTGATTAAACCCAAGAAGCTAATACTTTTTTTTAAAATATAGTAATGTTATAGAAGATTTTCCTCAAAATATATAAAGAGTTTCATATATGCTCGATCCTCTTATTTTTGAAGTGCTTAACAACAAAAAAGAAACCATAGAGGATGTTTGCAAGTGGTTGAAGCATGTTCCTATGAATGAGGCACGAGTTATCTTTATAGCATATTATGAGAAGTAAGCAACAAACCCTATTTTTTTTTTCTATTGCGTTGCTAGAATTGTCTCAAACATAGTAATTATTCTTTATTGATAATGCATCTCACATTGGAGTTTGGTGGTTGTGGACATCTTTGCTAAGAAGTGCTTCTTTGCCAACTCAATGACATCCATCCATGGCACTGTGTTAGAGTAAGTATAGACTACACTTGTTGTCACTTCTTGACATGTAGATTGATATGCAATGCACATATTCACTGTTGTTATATGTTTTGATGTGCAGATCGGCTCGATAGTTGGTAGGTGCTATCGACACAGTAATGCGGCAATTGACTTGGCACAACAAATAGAGTATATAACATGTCAGGTATCACATCAAGAGGATAGCCACATCTACAATTGTGGATGGAGGGTGGGCTACAATTTTTTTTTGGTACTTGGTCAAAATTTTGAGATACAAAATGACACCACTGTCAACATATATGGACTTGCATCTCTATGCATTTATAACATGTACCATTCGAGCAATCATTAAGGGCAACATTATGGACCCTCCCACAAGTCAAATAGATAATGGCTCAGAGGAGTGCGAAATGAATGCCGTCAAAGAGTCAAAGGGGATAGAAGACCTCAACTCTACAAACATGGCTTCTTTGGAAGAATTGGAAAACTCTTTTAATGTTAGGGTTATGATTCAACATAGACCTCAGTATCTTGAATTTGGTGGAGAGGAGATTTCAATCCTCTCTAGAGCTTCAAATGAGGTTAATAAATGAGGTTAATAACAACATTATGATGGCCATTCTCAGGTTTGATACAAAATTTTTCTTTGCTTGATAATTTGATATTTTGATTAAATCTAATAAGTTAATATTCATTTATTTGTTGGTGCAGTATAGTTATTTCACGATTTTGTAGATCCGTACAAAACCGTGTGTATATGTTGGATTCCCTCCTTTCTCCTATACTTAACGATAGCAGAAAGATGATAGCCGATGTTTGTAAATGGTTACAGCCTTTACATTTACATGGCATGTGAGTCCTATTTATAGCATATCATGAGATGTAAGTATCATGGCAACCTTTATTTTCATCTTATACTAGCAACATTGTGTTAAATAATAATGGTTCTTAATTATTCGTGTAGGGAACATTGGAGTCTGGTGGTTTGGGACCTTGAAGACAACTATTGTTGGTTTGTCAACTCAATTGTAGGCTTTCATGGCTCAGTGCAAACATAAGTATTCTATTAATCGGTTGTTACTTCTATATTATGTACCTTATGTAATAGACACACTAGGTTTTCTTAATATGTCATGATGAGCAGGTCGGTTGAGAAGTTGGTATCTGCTATCAGAGAAACAGGACAGTACAAAGACTCGCTAGACTTCCAAAAGTGTTTATTAGTAGAGCAGGAAGATGGGCATAGTTGTGGGTGGAGAGTTGCCTATAACTGCATGTTGATTTTCAAAGAAAATTTATCACTTAAGCCACAGGTCTCATCGGAAGACTCTTTGGAGCTCAAATATTCAGAGGAGGATATACAATTGTTTAGGGCTGAAATCATTCGAGACATAATTGATGCCATTAGAATACAACATGCGACTGAAACAATACCAGAGCTTGCATTTAAGGAAGAGGAGACTGAGTCTACTGTGAAAGCACTATACACTACAGAAGAAGTAGAGACTCAGTGTACACCTACAGCACCACAACCTCCACTGGAAGCATTAAAAGAGTTGCCACAGCCTCCGCTTGCATTTAAGGAAGAGGTGAGTCTACTCCGAAAGCACTACATACTACAGAAGAAGTAGAGATTGAGTGTACATCTAGAGCACCACAGCCTCCATTGGAAGCATCCGAAGAGTTGCCACAGTCTCCACTAGAAGCATCAGAAGAGTTGTGATGCATGTATGATGTTGTTTTTGTATATATGCATGAGGATCATATTCTCATGATGTTGTTTATTCCATGAATATTATGGTTGACATTTATTTGTTGCAATGTATGAATCATGATGTTGTTTTTGTTGATTATACACCAATTTGTGACTTATTATTTAAGTGGCATTTAGTCATGATATTTATATATTTATTTCATGCACACAATTTTATGATATGAATGTTTGATGATGTGATTATTTGGAAATATCAATGTTGTCGCACACTGTTTGTTCATGCTGCTGAAGTGCTCGGATCATGGTGCCTTGGATATTCCATTCTACACCAGAGTAGGGTTCGATCATTGGCCAATTAATGACTCGATCTTCAGCCAAAGTGTGTATGTTGGCTTCCCATTTTTTATGCCATGGAACTGCATAGAACTTGGGATGGGTTCTGAGACATGGAGGTGCCCGTAAGTACTCCTTTAAGAAGATTACATCAAAGAGCTTGGGACGGCGCCAATCAGGTTGTGGATCCAATTTGCTAATCCAACCTTCACTTATTTGATGCTGACGAAGATTGGTAGGAAAGTTACCCAGGGTCCATCCACCGCAAGTTTTCATATCAGGATATTTGCTCCAAAATTCCTTAATGGGGTTACTGGGAAGTGGTATCTCATCAAAATCATACCCATCATTGGAACTTGGCATGGGTGTATGAATTGGATTATCCAGATCCTGATATTCAAAATCAAATACTGCATCATTTTCTGCTGATGGAAGCACCAGAAGTGTCGGAGGTGATGATGGGGCCGGGAGAGAATCAGGGGACATGGGGGAGAAATATGGCTGAGTGATAGTGGCGGAAGGGGGAGCAGAGGGGAGGGGGGGAAGAAATGGGCAAATGGTTTGAGCAGCTTGGTAATCCTCAAGGGTAGGATTAGCAAGGGAGGGGAAAAAGCTAGGTGTGAGGGGCTCATAAGTTTGTGACTGATGGGTAAGTTGAAAATGGTGAGAGGCATGAGCAAAGAGACGATGGAGGGAATAGATGTTAGGATGGAGCTCGGGGAAGGTTAAGAGGGTGGTAGCAGCAAGGGGAAGTGAGGTTATGATGTTGGCAGAAAGAGTGGTTAGATATGGAAAGTTGGATGTGAGATAGGCCTTGTCATCTTCCGACACTTCTTTTTGCTGGTGCGATGGGATGATCAGCTGCATGGGTTGGATGTCGGTTATGTCATGCCATGCAAATAGTAGGGATGGCCTTTGTAGCAATGGCAACAAACCTGCAATAACCCTGAGGGGAGGACTACCCATGAGGCACACATATGCAATGAAAGCATCCGTCCTGAGAGTTATAAACCCGGCATGTGTAGACAGGCAGAAGATATTCTTCTCATCTTCAGACAAGTCTTGGCAAATTATGCGCAGGGTTTTAATCCCGATGGATCATTTCCAGTTGATTGTTGGATGAGCAGATATGATCCTGAGTTGGAGTTGCTTCCATTGGATAAGCACGCGTGTGTGGAGGTGATCTTCCATTTGTAGAGCAGCCACAAGCTCTTCATACACCACGGTTGTGCATTGTAGTGGGCCGTCATTGGTGTTGTCTTCCAATGCCTCATTGTTGTGCACTAGCAATTGGAGATGGCTATTTTTTGGGAGTGCATCTCATTCATCTTTTCTTTGTACTGATGGTAGATGGTTGTGTATGCCTCTTTAAGCTTTTTCATTTGCAAGGTGACCTTTGCCTGTTGAGGAATGTCTTCAGTGGTATTGGACCATTGGTCCAAGAACTGGGCTTGTGAAGTGCTGGCCTCTTGAACAGTAGCAAGTTGGTCTTTTAAGAGTCGGCATTCCCTTGTAAGCTCATCAATGCTAAAGGCACGTACTGCCAAAGATTGTTGCATGTCTTCAAGCTTGTCCTTGCAATCCTGAAGCTCTTCTTCTTTGTGAATGAGAGTGAGTCGAGCTTGTGCCACTACCTCTGTTTGTTGCGCATGTGCAGATGTCAGGGAGTTATAGGAGGTCTGTAGGACTGCCATTGCTTCTACTGCTGCAGTTAGCTGTGTTTGACTTTGGTGGAGGCTGGAGGTCACATCCCTTACGGCCTTTTCTTGAGCTTGGAGAGTCTGGTTCATGCGCACTTCTTCTACCTCCTTCTCATCTATCTGTGCCCGAAGTGCCTTGACCTCTATGGCAATTGCCTGGAATTGGTCTTCGATTTCTGATGCTGTCTACCTTTCCAATTCTCTTGCATATGCTTCCTTAGCCAAGCTAGTGAAGAGTTCTGACATTTGGATCATTTGGCTAGCTTGATGTTGGAGAATGACATACGGTGATGAGGTCTGGCGATATTGCTGATACAAGTTGTGCCCGTGTAGCCATCCCGAGGATTCTGTAGTACTTGGGGGAGGTTGTTCCAATGGCATTTCAGTTCCTTGTGTACAATAGTCATACTGCTGATCTGGCACGAGCTCTCCTTGGGGCTCATCGACTGGCATGGTGTCGATGGGCGGTTCGAGTGCTGATGTGGTCTCAAGCTCTGGTGCTGATCGTTCCTCAGGTTCAGGTGCCAACCTTGTCTCGAGCTCGGGTTGGTGCTGTTGGTGGAGACTTAGTGGTTGCAGTTGTGCACCGAGCTGAAGCATTTCCTGAGGCAATTCCGCAATCCTGCTTTCCAGAATAGGTACTTCTGTTAAGGCATCTGTACTTATCAATGTGATAGCTGGAGCAGTTGATGATGGCTCCCATACTGGTGAGAAGGGTATGTCCAACTCCTCAATTGGCTTTGGAGACTGGGGCAGAGTCATTTCTCTTTCTTGTAGTTCTTTTTTGATGATTATAGCCAATAAGTGCGGAATTTTACATTTCTGGCCTGAAGAACCATCGAGTTTTTTGGTAAAGAAAATGACGAAGTGTTCGACCCAGTCTTGTTTGAGCTTCCTACTCAGCAAAACAAATGTGCAGAGTGGAAGGGAGCGTTCCTTGCCGTTCTTGATTCCTAGGATGGTGGAGAGAAATTGTGCTGCTTCTTTGAGGCGAGGGTCAAGGATTGTGCGAAGCAAGATGCCATCTCTATGGATCAGGGTACCCTTGGTGTGAGGAGAGACTGTACTTCGATAAACTTTGCATCAGCAGACCGTTTAGGGTATTCGCCACCTTGTTTTGGCAGAGAGAAAGCCCTTTGAATGACTGTACTGTCGAGGATAATGCTCAGTGGGCTCTGCTGTACAGTGATTGTACCGTACTTGCCATCCGTTGCATTACTGGAGTAGTAAGAGTGGAGAAAGTCCTTGATGTAGGTGGTCATGATAGGACTGCCCTCCAAGGATTTGAGGCTCTCATGCAAATTGCCTAGACCCCGTTGCTCTAAGTAAGATGTTGCTTTCTGGGAAAGAGCATAAGTCGATGTGGGTGGCCAGACAAGTTCCAATGATTGGGCCTTGTTAACGGCGGTTGTGTAGGCCGGCTGTGACTGGGGTGGCATTTGTTCTGCTTGGACATGCACTGAATCTTCTTCGGAGCTATAGCTTTGGACCAGGAACGCCTGTGGTCTCCGTGGTTGAGAGGATGTAGATGGCTGCGAACTCTGGAGGGGGTCCCGTGGTTGAGGCAGTGGGCTCTTTCTGCGCATCCTCTTTAGTGGTGGCATCTTTTCTAAACCTGCATCCATGTACATGTAGTGTACCATTGATCATTACATTGATTGGCATGCCTGTATGACCTTTCTGTGTGTGTGTGGGAGAGAGATCCTTTTTTTTTTTTGTTATACATTCTTTGAGAGTGTGGAATGAAAGTGTGGGGTACAATTATTCATGCAATCATCTATGTGTCTAAGCGAAAGCGTGTGAGTGCACGTGACCTAGTAGCTAAGCAGGAACTAACTATATGCTTTTTTTGCTGGGATTTTCATAGGGCAGCTAGAACTCATCATCACTTCTGAGCTCTAGGTAAAATCGATTGAGGCTACCTATATGTGCGAAGACGTACATATGCAAGTGAGTGCTCGTGATACAATCTAATCCTAACTAAGGAAGACTTGGTTTCCCAAATCTTCTTTTTTGTTGGGGATGGCTCACGTGTTGATGTAGTAGCGCTTCAGTCAGCTCCCGTTTATTATTGTGTTGAATTGGACTCCATCTAGTGTTTCAAGTAGCACAGCTCCGATGGGATTCATCTTTCATACTCGGTAGGGTCCTTGACCTAGATACTTCAGTTTTCCCTTGTGTACTTTGGCATTGTATAACAGGACTAAGTCGCCTTCCTTGATGTCTTTAGATTTCAGATTCCTATCAAACCATGCCTTTCTTCGACGTTTTTCTGTTGTCATGGCATGATAAGCGACTAGTCTTGTCTCTGTATGCTTTTCCAACTGACAGAGCCTTTCTTTCAAGGACTCATGATCACCCATGCGTTCCTGTATTGCGATGCACAGACTTGGTATTACAAATTCAAGTGGGACCACGGCTTCAAGGCCGTACACCAATTGAAAAGATGTGTTCCCTGTACTGACCTTGAATGTGGTTCTGTATGCCCATAAGGCTACATTCAGTTTCTCTGCCCAATCAGAACGCTGTGGTTCTACCACCTTGGTGAGGATATTGCATATGATTTTGTTTGTGGATTCTGCTAGTCCATTCCCTTGGGGGTAGTAGGGTGTGCTTTTTCTATGGATGACCATGAAGCCAGACAAGAGTTCTTGAATTACCTCATTGACAAAATGTGTGCCTCTATCCGACACAATTTCAAGGGGGCATCCGAATCGGGTGATCACATGTTCGTATAAGAATCTTGCTGTGCTTTTGGCATCTGCCTTTCTGACTGCTTTAGCTTCAGCCCATTTTGTAAAGTAATCAGTGGCCACAATGATGTAACGTGCCTGTGTTCCTTTTGCTGCTGGATGTATGGGACATGGGACCCACATAATCAATCCCCCATTTTTCAACTGGCTGTTGTGCAACAACTGTTGTTAGGGGATTGAAGTCTTTGTGTTGTGGTTTAATAGTTTGTTGGCATACATCACAGCCTTTTACATATTCATAGGCATCTGCCCACAGTGTTGGCCACCAGTAGCCTGCGAGGAGAACTTTTCTTGCTGTGGCTTCCCCTTGGAAGTGTCCTCCTGCAATGCCTTCATGGACTTCACTCAGGATTGGCAGGATCTCATGAGGCATTACACATCTTCTTAATATCTGGTCCTTGCCCATCTTGTATAGTTGTCCTGCAATGAGTTGATAGGGTGCAGCCTTTAGAATCAATTTTCTGGCATCTACTGCTTTCATGTCAGGGGGTGGTCTTCCTGCCATCAAGTACCCAATGATATCTCCACACCATTCTGGAACAGTATCTATTTGAAATAGTGTGGCATCTGGTAAGTCGTCTTCTACTCCAGGGGCTTCTTCTCCTATCTTGACTCGAGATATGTGATCGGCAATGTAGTGTTGGGCACCTTTGCGGACCACGATTTTGAAGTTGAATTCTTGCAGCAAGAGGAGCCATCTGGTTATTCTTCCGGTGGTACACGGACAGTTCACAAGATAAAGCAATGCTTGATGGTCGGTGTAGAAGACAAAATCATTTGCGAGTAGATAGTGCCGAAATTTCTTTACACTGTACACCATTGCTAGGGCTTCTCTTTCTGTGGTTGTATAGTTGATCTCTGCATCATTGAGTTGTCGACTGGCGAAGTAGACGGGGTAGTCTTTCTTATGTTCACCTGGTTGACAAAGCACACTCCCAATTGCATACTTGGATCCATCAGTATGAACATGAAAATCAATATCCCAATTGGGAGATATAAGGATGGGTGCTGTGATTAGGCGCCACTTTAAAAGCTCAAAGGCTTGGTCGCACTCTTCGGTCCATAAGAACTCCACTAATAATTTGTAAAGTGGTCTAGCTATCATGGCATACCGCAATATAAATCTTCTATAATAGCCAGCATGTCCCATAAAGACCAGTACACCTTTGGAATTTGTAGGAGGAGGCAATTCCATGATGAATTTGATTTTGTCCATGTCAGTTGCAATCCCATGTTGAGAGACGATGTGTCCCAAAACAACTCCGTGGGTGACCATGAACTGGCATTTTGTTGGATTTAGGGAGATGCCATACTCCCTGCATTTGATTAGTACTTCTTCCAGACATTTGAAGTGGTCCTGTTTGGTTGAATGGATGCACAAATCATCCAAGAACACCTGTAAAAACTTATTCAAAAATGACTTGAAAGCTGTGAACATGACTCGCTGGAATGTGGCTAGGGCATTACAAAGGCCGAATGGCATGACTCTATATGCAAAAATACCCCATTCTGTAGCAAATGCAGTTTTTGATTGGTCTTGAGGAGCAATTTGCACTTGGTTATAGCCACTGAAGCCATCCAAGAAGCTATATATTTCGGATCTTGCCACCTTTTCCAACACTGTTTCTGTTAAGGGTAGGGGGTAGTGATCCCTAATTGTGGCGGCATTCACATTTTTCAAGTTTACGCATATTCTGAGCTTCTTGTTGCGTTTAGGCACAATGACAATGGGTGATAACCCAATCAGTGTGCTCTATCTCATAGATGAATCCGGCATCTAGGAGTTTTTCCAGCTCGTCATAAACCATGGTGCCATATTTATGATTTGTGCGATAAGGTCCACATACCTTAGGGCGAGCACCTTCCCTTATAGGGATCGTGTGAACTGCCACTTCTGGTGAAATTCCTTTCATCTCTTTGTATGACCATGCTAGGCAGTCACGGTATTCCATTAGGAGGTCTTTGAGTTTGATTTCATCTTCTTGACGGAGATGTTTCCCAATGAAAACCAATTTTTCTTCCTCCCCTTCAAGGGCGAGGTTTATTGTGCATGTTTTTGCCGGTCCCTCATAGATTGGAGTTTCTCCAATGCTATCGGTTTCTTGAACTTCAGATTCTCTGATTGGTCTTGGCATTGCTATTGGTGCACTACCACTTGTATAATTCTTAAAGTATTCTGGCACTTCTCAAAGATCGGCCTCTGATGGGGTTGAACTAGCGTGAGATGTGTCATGAGTACTGGGTGGCATAGTTGCATTTAGTAATTTGTTAGGCTCTTCTTTCCTTTCTTTTTCTGAAGTCTCTTATCGAGCTTCATCCGCACATGTGGCTTATATTTCCGAAACTTCTTACGTTGGGAACTGTGGGGTAACTTTTCCACTGGTAAGGTGTTTCCAAGTAAGGGTTCATGTGCTGCACATACTCCTTCCAGTCCCTCAGGGGACCATTCAAGAGGTGGTGGTTTTGATTTTGAGGGGACTGCCTTTGCAAGATACAATTCTACAATCCGTGTTTGGACTCGTTCGAATTCATTGAAGTGCTCGGCCTTGGCTCTTCTGCGATTTCCTCCTGCAGCTTTCTTGCGGGATCGTCTGCTGTTATGCAACTATGGAGGTTCAAGTTCAACTTTTGGGAGCTCAACTGCCATTAGGGCATGTAGAATGTCTAGGTCATTATCAAAGATTTGATTTTCAATTGCAGCATTCGCAGCCTCTGTTTCAAGGTCCCAAGGAAAATCTGAGTCATCATTGGTATGGGTACCTTCTTCAGGTTCATTATCCCATTCGAGGTCAGCCATAAAGAAAGGCATCTCTAGATCGATTGGTTCTTCATGCGTCGGTGGAGGATCGACCTGTAGTGCATTAACATCTATCTGTGAGAAGATGGGGTCTAATGAATGACAGTTGTCGATGGTTGCCAATGTTTGTATCCAGTTATTGACATTGCTTTGTGAGTCACCTGCTATGGCATGCTGTTGCAAGGGATCTGATTTGCTCGAGATTGTCGTGGAAGATGTGTCATCCAATGCTCTAGGAACAATTGGTTTAATAACTTCTGTCCCCACATTCACCCTGACTGCAGTGTCTCGATTCTGGATTGTCAATCTATCCGTTCCCCAGTCATGGAGGACTGATGCTTCCCGTAACCAAGGACGTCCCAGTAAGATTTGATAGGATTTTTTGGGGAGATCCAAGATTGTGAATTGAAGGGAAAAGTGGACTCCTGCGATCTTTGTGGACACGCCAAAGGGTTTAGCCCGTGAATCATCGGCAAGGCGTATGTTGAAATTAGCCTTTTGCATTGGTGGGAGACCCCATTCTTCGTAAAGCTCCTTTGATAGGACATTGACACCTGCTCCACCATCCACTATGGCTTGGATTTCATTATATGCCTTGTGGATCAAAGGCACAGTGATGTTGCATATGTCATCTCTCTCACCTATCCGCACAGGGATATCTTCAATGTCGTTCATAGGTGGAGGGGGATTTGCGAGTTCAATCCATCCTTTGAAACTCTCCCAGAGATTGGGACAATTCCGTAAGAGGATTCCGATGGGAATTTACACAGGGCAACTCAGGATGCTAGAGAGTGCAGCTCCTTCAAGTTGACGTGGCGGAACATTCTGTTGTGGAGTCTGTTGTTGGAACAAGGCTCGAGTACAGTATCAATACTTTGTGGGGCCAAGTCATGGAGTGGGTCTTGAGCTTGTTTCTGAGCCTCAAATTGAGCTTGTTCATTTTGGACCCATTGCTGAAGTGCCTGAAAACGAGCCTTCTCCACCTTTGCATTCGGGAATGGAGCATCTTTTATTCGAGACTCGGGAGTTGATGTGGATGAACTCGGCTGCTCATTGCTTGGCGAAGGTGGAGGCACTTGTGCTTTCTTTCTCAGAAGTCGCTTCGGTTGGATTGGAATGATAGGGTCCTTCATGGCCGCTTTCTGTTGGCGTGTAATTACATTGATAGGTTGTGACCTTAGACTTGCTGGACCCAAACTTTGATGGTCCACCCCAATGATGTTGATGGGGATGTCAGGCTTAACCTCTGTTTGTTCTGGGACCTTATTTTTCATGGGACAATCCATACAGGCATGTCCTATGCCACAATCTCTGCAGAGCGGTTGGAAAGTGGCTGGGCTACCACGATGAGGGCACTCTGCGATCCTATGATTTTCTCCACAACCGTAACACTTGATTGGTGCTCGAAATGTGTTGGGTCGCACTTGATTTGCATAGACTAGTATTAGACCCTCTGCACCTTCTACATAGTACACTGGGTACCCTGCTTCATACTCAAATAGTGAGTCTACTTCTTCGGCTTGTAATTGATGTATGGGAACTGCCTGAGGAGCTGGATTTGGTGCTCTTGGATACGGTCGTGGATTCGGATTCCTGAGTAGTTGTGGGACTTGTGTCCGAACGGGAACAGGATTTCGTCTCGAAGCTGGGGGCGCTTGTGCAAGTGCCGGTTGCCTGTATACTGGCATGGGTGCCGCTTGGTATTGTGGTGGTCGAGGCGGATTGTTGCGCATGTTGAATATGCAACTGGTCTCATCATGGCCGCCGATGACACAGATATGGCACCACAACCGTGGCGGTGGATTTGCTTGTGCAGGGATCCTTGCTCTTAGGACTGGGCATTCATTTGCTGTATGATTTGCCAAGCAGTGTGGGCACCAGACATTTTCTCGCCGTGGATATGTTTGAGTTGGCGGCTGAGACAAGTGAAGTTTTTGATCCATGGCCTGCATCATATCTTCTTTCAGCTTCAAGGTCATGGCCTCGAGGCGATCTTCATTGGATGTTTCGGCAATGTCCTTTGATTTACCTTTTTTCGAGCGCTTATCTCGTGTATTTGATCTGGCATCATCACTGCTAGTGTCTGAATCTGTCATCCCATCTTCGATGTCAATGGCTGCCGCATGAGCAGCACTGAATGTTTCATAGCTACTTATCTTTTTCATATCCTTGCGGATTTTCTTTCTTAGACCTACTATGAACCATGCCGTGAGGTACTTTGCATCTGGGCGTGGGTCACATTTGGCGATCAATCTCTTCATCTTTCCCAGGTATGTGCGTACATCTTCCCTCCGGCCTTGTTCGATCTTGCTGAGTTGGAGAGCGGGGATCATCTTGTAGCCTCTCAGTTTGAAAGCGACGTTTGAATTCGGTTTGAAGTAGGTCCCATGTGGCACGTTCTTCCACGAGAAGGTCAAGGTACCATTCCGACGCCTCATCAGTTAAGGCCATTGGAAACCAAACCACCTTGGTTTCATGGGATTGATCACCACCTGCTCGACATGCGGCATCAAAATGCTGGAGGAATCGAGCTGGGTCTCCCCGACCATTATATTTGGGAAGTTCCAGTTTTCCCAAGGGGCATCGGCCGTGATTGTTGTGATTTCGTCGATTGAAGAAGTTGTCAGCCTCGGCATCGAACTCGATGTCCCCATCATGCTCAGGACGGCGGCCAGCCATGTTGGGGCGTGGAGGAGTTAAAGGAAGTTGTTGAATCTCAGGGGGGAAGTCGGGGTAGAGGATTGGCGGGGGCGGTTGTTGTAGTGGAGTTAGTTGCGGATGGGGCGAGCGTTGGAGTCGAAGTCGTTGGCCGGAACGTAACTGCATGCAAATGGTGCGTGATTTGCCAAGGGTATCGCTACCCCAAGTGCAGGTGTGGAGGTGATGTTGTTAGGAGAGTTAGTGTGATGTTAGTTTGTGTAGGGACCGTCGTGTTAATAATGTGCCTAGGATGGTCCTACGTGTGAAGGGAAATATGCCGATGCAGACGGATCGTTAATCGGAGGTCACGGCGTGAAAATACGAGTGAATTAATGCAAAATGAGGCCCACACGGGGGCGCGAATGAACGTGTGCTAGGGATGCCGAAATTGTGTGCAATGGGCTGGAAAAATACCCTGTAACGTGGTGTTTCCATGTGTGAAATCTGGGTTCAAACGGGGTTCAATTTTGGTCCCAAACGGATGAGTTTCGAGGGGTTAAAGGAGGGGTAAATTTGGCGTTTGGGGGGTCCTAATGGTGGTGTGAATGGACTTTAAGTCCAACCGAGGGGTTGAAACCAAGTGACTCTAGTTAGACTAACTAACCGAGATCCTCCCAGTTACTGTAACCGGGAGGTTAACTAACTGTAGTTAGTTACTAACGAAAGAGTTAGTCTAACCTAACTGAGGGTAATCTAACCGAACCTAGTCTAACTAACTGAGGGTTAACTAAACTAACCTAACTGTAGTTACTACAAACCTAACCTACGTGAACTAATCTAACTGAGGTTAACTAACTAACCTAGTTGGCCTAACCTAACTAACCTAACCTAACTATAGTTAAGACTAGCTAGCCTAGGGTTAGCCGACCTAACCTAACCTAACCTAACCGAGGTCAACCAACTAACCTAACTGTAGTTAGGAACTAACCTGAGGTTAGTTTAGGTTAGGGTTTTTTTTTTTTTTTTTTTTGGCTGTGGGGGCTGCCCGACGGCAGCGCCCGGGGGGGGGGGGTTGGCGCGGGGGGGTGAGGGGGGTTGCGCGGGGGGGGAGTTGGCGCGCGGGGTGAGGGGGGGTTGCGCGGGGGGGGGGGGAGTTGGGGCGGGGGGTGAGGGGGGGGTTGCGCGGGGGAGGGCGGGGGGTGGCGCGGGGGGTGCAAGGGGGGCGGCGGGGGGCGAAGGGTGGCACGGGGGGTGAGGGGTGGGGCGGCGGGGGAGGGCGAAGGGGTGCGCAGGGCTGCGGGCGGGTGAGGGGGCGCTGCCGCTGGCAGCTCGGCTGCTGGCGGGGCGGGGGGAGTGGGGCGGGGGTTGTGAGCGGGGGCGGGGCGAGGGTGGCACGGGGCTGCGGGCGGGGGTGGCGCGGGCGGGGGGGCGCGGGGCGGCGGTGCTGCGTGCGTCGCCGCGGGTAGGGCAGCGCGGGGCTACGGGCGGGGGTGGCATGGGCGGGGGGTACGGGGCGGGGGGCGCGGGGCGGCAGCGCTGCGTGCATCGCCGCGGGCAGGGTAGCAGGGGCAAGAGGGTGCGCGGGGCGGCGGCACTGCGTGCGCCGCCGCGGGGGGGGGCTTACAAAGAGGGGGGGGGTAAGGGGGAGAGAGAGGAGAGGGGGGGTGGAGGGGCGAGCGTAAGGGGGGAGAGAAGAGAGAGTGAGAGACAGAGAGGGGGTGGGGGAGAGAACGAGGGGGAGAGAGGAGAAAGTGAGAGAGAGAGGGGGGTGGGAGAGAGAGAAGAGAGAGAGAGAGGGGAAAAAGGGGAGAGAGGAGAGAGAAAGGAGAGAGAAGGTGGAGGGAGAGAAAGGGGGAGGGAGGAGGGGGAGGTGGAGATGATGGGGGAGGGGGGGAGGGGGTGGTGGAGGGGGAGATGAAGAGGGAGGGGGAGGGGGAGATGAGAGGAGAGGGGGGGGGTGGAGGGGTCGAGCATAAGGGGGAAGAGAATGAGGGGGAGAGAGGAGAGAGTGAGAGAGAGGGAGGGGGTGGTGGAGGGGGAGGGGGAGAGGGGGAGGTGGTGGTGGAGAGGGAGGGGGTGGTGGAGGGGGAGGGGGAGAGGGGGAGGTGGTGGTGGAGGGGGAGGGGGAGATGAAGGGGGAGGGGGAGAGGGGGAGATGGTGGTGGAGGTGGAGGGGGAGGGGGGAGAGGAGGAGGTGGAGATGAAGGGGGAGGAGGGAGGTGGTGGTGGAGAGGGAGGGGGTGGTGGAGGGGAGGGGGAGAGGGGAGGTGGTGGTGGAGATGGAGGGGGGAGGGGGAGGGGGAGGGGGAGGTGGAGAGGGAGGGGGGAGGTGGAAAAAAACTGAAAGACTGAAATCGAAAAGCAGGGAGAAGTGGTCACCTGAACGCTCTCCTAGTCTTTCTCGATGTAACGGGATTGTTGCGGAACAATGGACGGTGGGTGGAAGGCTAGGTCATCGCTGCGAGAAGGGCTCGATGTCACTTACATGGCGAGGATAGGAGTAAGGGGGTGGTCGATGGAGAGGGAGGAGTGTCTTGAGTGGGGCTCGGAATGAGGAAGAGAATGGAGGCAAAAAGTGAAAGATGAAGAATGAGGGGGGGGGGAGTAGGTTTTTATAGGTTTGGATTTTAGGTTTAGGGTTTAGGTTTAGGGTTTAACCCTAAACTCTTCCCGAGCCATAACTCTTTATGGAGTGCTCGGTTTGCCTTTCTGTAAAAAGGTAAAATGATCAAAATTGAAAGCTCTACGCAACCGTGTCCACTACCTAGCCTGATTATAGATCATGTGGCTTCTATTAAAGAAATTAAGAAAATTTCTTAAGGTAGTAACCCAAAGTGGATGTTTGGGATTGATATGTTTGGCTAGAATTGGAAAAAATTTTACTCTCCTTGCCCTTGAGTATTATGTTTGTGAAAGTTTGAAGTAGTTACTTGTTTTACACATACCTACGCATGTTTACTCGCTACTTGAGATGCTAGTCTCCCCGGCAGCGGCGCCAAATGTAGGCTCTTTCCTACTGCTTTCGTAGGAAGAGCTGGGTATTCTATGTTGCCAGAGTTCCGAGGCTTTTTGTCACCTACAGATATGTTGGGATTGTTGTTGTAGTATATGTGTAGCTTAGGACCTCGAGTCGTGTTCCGGTGAGAGACGTAGGCTTAAGTGTGGTAAGCAAACAAAGTGCAAGCATGTGTAAAAAGGCACGTAAACCATCGTTGTTGGGGTAATGAAGGCTTTCGCCTTCATTGGGGGTTGTAGGGTTTAGGAGGAGTTTCAGAAGGAGGTTCTAGGGTTTAGAAAGAGTTCAAGGGTTTAGGAGAAGTTCCAGGGTTTAGAAAGAGTTCCAGGGTTTAGAAGGAGGTTCCAAGGTTTAGAAGGAGTCCACGGATAGAGGGAGGATTCAAGGTTCAGAGTAGAATACATGGTGGAGAACTCGTCTCCCTCGTAGATCATGGAGTTTAAGGGTTTTAGGAAAGCATAGGAGTGGGAGAGGAAGAAGGTGTAAGAGCATGGGTGAAAGAAGAGAGAGGAGGAAGGGGGAGGAGGGAGGAGGAGGAGGAGAAGGAGAAGGAGGGAGAGGAGGAGAAGGAGGGAGGAGGAGGAGGAGAAGGAGGAGGAGGGAGGAGGAGGAGAAGGAAGAAGGAGGAGGAGGGAGGAGGAGAGGGAGAGGGTGGGTTGCAGGGTTGGAGGAGAGGGGAGAAGGGTTGCAAGGTTAGGACATGCTTTTGGACGTGCAGTGCAAGGAAGCATGGACACTTGAGACAAATGCTTGGAATACCAATGTAGACTCAACACAATGCCCCAAGAGTGTGGGCTTCATTCCATTATGGGGTATTTATACAAGTTGGAGAGCTTCTCTCTCTACATGTAACACAAAGTCGTATCACAAAGTTGTAACACAAAGTTGTATCACAAAGTTGTAACACAAAGTTGTGTCACAAAGTCGTAACACATTCTCTCTCTTCATGTAAAAGTTGTAACCCAAAGTTGTTACACAAAGTTGTTACACAAAGTTGTAACACAAAGTTGTTACACAAAGTTGTTACACCTTCTCTTTCTTCATAAGTTCATGTTGGCACAGAGTCAACATAGAGGAGGAGAGGGAGAGGGTGGGTTGCAGGGTTGGAGGAGAGGGGAGAAGGGTTGCAAGGTTAGGACATGCTTTTGGACGTGCAGTGCAAGGAAGCATGGACACTTGAGACAAATGCTTGGAATACCAATGTAGACTCAACACAATGCCCCAAGAGTCTGGGCTTCATTCCATTATGGGGTATTTATACAAGTTGGAGAGCTTCTCTCTCTGCATGTAACACAAAGTCGTATCACAAAGTTGTAACACAAAGTTGTATCACAAAGTTGTAACACAAAGTTGTGTCACAAAGTCGTAACACATTCTCTCTCTTCATGTAGAAGTTGTAACACAAAGTTGTTACACAAAGTTGTAACACAAAGTTGTTACACCTTCTCTTTCTTCATAAGTTCATGTTGGCACAGAGTCAACAGGGACACATCCACAAAGTTCGACAATCAGAGGAGGGTTTCGAGGTGACAGTTGGACACCATAGGTGTTTTGCACTTCGGTAGTGGTAGATGGGCCGCATTAGAGGCATGGGTGTTAAGTCTACTTCTCATTTAATTTATTGTTCTATTTGTTTTATTACATATTGCATGCACTTGAGCTAACTCTCATAATTTGGGTCCACATCAATTTGCGATTGGTCACCATCCCATGGACGAAGAGTTGAACCGTACATTCCACATAGGAGCAAAGAAGTGGTTTATTGAGATGGTTTTGGAGAGAGCACCAGTCTGCTCCAAATCATGATATTCCCACTAGTACATCATGTTGCGCGCCCTAAATTTTCCCAAAAATTGTTCCACGATTGGCTACTTTTGATCATGCATTCACTCGCATCTTCTCATCTCCATTTTTCTTTCAAAATCTAGGAATCTATTTCTTGGAGCATGAGAAACAATTTGTTGAGTGAATATGTTCCTTGCGAGGACGTTTGAGAGATGGTCACAAAGGCTTCTTATGATAAAAAGGTACTTACAGTCATTTTCAATTTTTGCCTCACATATTTTCTCGGCCTGTGTGTGTGTGTGTGTGTGTGTGTATGTGTGTGTGTGTGTGTGTGTGTGTGTGTGTGAGAGAGAGAGAGAGAGAGAGAGAGATGCAATGACAAAAAAATTACTTCTCTTAACTAAACACTGTTAATTGACATATGATTTGAAAATTTCTTAAAGCTATAAATAAAACTTGGACTTTAATTCCTCAAAATTAAAGGCAACATTTGAGTGATTTTGTATCACCCTTTTCGAAAGGAAAATTTTGTAACAAACAAGGTTTGAGAGTTTTATCTTGCCTGTTTGCTTGTAAAAAATATTTTGTAATGCAAAAAAAAAAACATTAGTGGGGAAAAATGGGGCCACAACAAGCCTTGTTTCACCCCACAATTTTTTTTTGTGTGTTCTATTAAAGGTCGGTATATACCGATGCTTTACCAGTGTCAATATATACCCACATAACAAAGCCTTGATGATGAGTTGGGTATTCCTTCTGTTGTTACACCTGCAGTAAGGAGGACAAGGGATGTTTTGATAGCACCTGGTAGTGAGCCTATTTTGCACAGGTCTACCAAAGCTAGGTATCCTATGGATAGGCTGAAATATGATGGATTTACAGCCATTCACTATGCCTATATGGTCAAAGTGATACATGAACAAGAACCCACTTCTTTTGAGCAAGCCATGGGAAAAGAAAAATGGGAGAAAGCCATGGATGAAGAAATGAATACCTTGGAAGCAAATGCTACATGGGAATTGGTGCCTTTGCCTAAAGACAAGAATGCAATTGGCTGCAAGTGGTTTTATAAGGTGAAGCACAATGCAGATGGTTCTGTGAACAGATACAAGGCAAGATTAGTTGTCAAGGGGTATGCATAGACATATGGCATTGATTATGAAGAAACATTTAGTCCGATTGCAAGGATGGCAACCGTAAGAGCAGTCATTGCTATGGTTGCATCAAAGGGATGGTCTTTACATCAAATGGATGTAAAGAATGATTTCTTGCATGGTGATTTGCAAGAAGAGGTCTATATGGAGCAGCCACTAGGTTATGTTCATGCTATTCATCCTGAGTTTGTTTGCAAGTTAAAGAAAGCCTTGTATGGCTTAAAGCAAGCACCCAAAGCATGGTCTAACAAGATAGGACAGTATCTTGTCACTATTGGCTTTCAGATTTCCAAGGCAGATTTCTCACTTAAAGTGAGAAAAACAGAGAAAGGCATTATGCTGCTTGTCATTTATTTGATGATTTGATCATCACAGGTGATAGTGATGAAGATATCCTTCATGTGAAAATGCTATTGAAGAAGAAGTTTGAGATGAAGGATTTGGGAGAGTTGTGTTACTTCTTGGGCATTGAGGTGATTAGATCCACAAGTGGGATATGGCTCTTGCAGAGGCAGTATGGATTGGACATGCTGTCCAAATATGGCATGATAGGCTATAAGCCTATTTCAGTTCCTTTGGAGCAGAATGTGAAGTTGAGCACAGATCCAAGTGAGATTCTGAAAGACCCTACTATGTACAAACACATAGTAGGAAGTTTGATTTATATGACTATTACCAGGCCAGATTTGAGCTATGCTATTGGGTTGGTATGTCAGTTTATGCAGGCTCCAAGGAAACTGCATTTGGATGTGGCTAGATGCATATTGAGGTATGTGAAGTCCACATTGTAGTATGGACTATTTTATGAGACTAGGGTTCAGATACAGTTGCATGGATACACTGATGCTAATTGGGCTGGTAGTATTTCTGATAGACGGTCTACCAGTGGATGTGTGTTCTCTTTTGGGAGTGTTGCAGTCACTTGGACTAGCAAGAAACAACCGACAGTTGCCTTGTCAAGCATAGAGGCTGAGTACAAGGGTGCAACAATGGCTGCATGTGAGGCAGCTTGGTTGCATAAGCTACTTGATGATAAGCATCAATCTACAAATGGGCCAGCTGTCATTTATTATGACAACATCAGTAGTATACACTTGGCAAATAACCCACTCTATCATGCTAGAATAAAGAACATTGAGGTGCATTATCACTATGTGCAGGAGAAGGTTCTAGTAGGTTTTATTGATCTAGTTTATGTCAGCACAAAGGATCAGGTAGCTAACATATTCATGAAGGCATAGGGAGCAGAGAAACTGCGCAAGTTCAGAGACCTGCTTGGTGTGCAGGAATTGGGATTTAGCTCGAGGGGGAGTGCTGAGATATCGAGCTCCACTCGTGATATGCTAGGGTGACCATTGTGCATTTATGTCAATGACTTGTTAGCTGCAGATGCGGTTGGTACACCACCCATGAATAATAGCTGGATGATAGCTATCTTTATGTACTCTAGTTAGTGGCTCAGTTAGTATGGCACCTTAGTTAGCTGAGTTTGGTTTGAGACCCACATATAGGGTTCACATATTCTTTTATACTTATAGTTCTTTTGGCTTTCACAACTAAGAAGAGAAAAATTGTTTTCAACCTCCACCTTTGTGTATATTCCCCCATTGTGTATGTGTGAAAGTTGCAAGTGAGACTCCTTCCTTCTCTCCCACTCTCTTCACAACCATACCAGGAGTAATAGTGGATGGGGAATCAAGAGTGAAGATTAATGTTAAGAAACAGATCATATCATGAGTAATAGTGGATGGGGGGGTTAATAAAAAAAACATACCAAGAGTAATAGTGGATGGGGGTTCAAGGGTAAACATCATCTCTGAAGAGATTTCTTAGAGACTAAAGTCCAAGTCATATAAGCCATCACCTTTCTGAGTGCGCATGGTAGATCAATGACTAGTTGATCCCAAAGGTATGCTACAAGATCTGGTAATTTTCTATAGGTGGCATCTATTATACAGTTATCTTCATTGTGATTTCCATGGAACATCATGCCTATCCAATCCTATTGGGATGAACTTGACTGAATAATGCAAAAGTACTCCATGACTGGGGTTCAGAAGAGATGATCATCGAAATGGCAGAGAGTCAAAATGTGTGTATGCGAACCATGGGATGCCAACTCCCTTTAGTAAGAAAACCTATCAAAATCTTGATTATGACATGAATTTAACAATATGCCATGAGTAAAAGTTATTCAAATTAACATGGTTGTGTTCTACACTAAAAGCTTCAAATATGTCTTTACATCTTGAAATTTGGGTAACACATGAAAAAGTTACATTAATTTGAAAGAAATGGGTTTTCATATTTAATTTTATTTTTTGTTTTACCCACCCTCATCCAAAAGACCCCCCCCCCTTGGGCCTCACATATTATGAAAAATATGTACAAATCTGAATATCTTGCATATTTTTCAAGGTATACACCTTATATTTTGTGGGAGGGGGCACATGAAATTTTCATATTTTGCCCTTACATATTTGTATTTTTTAAAGGAAATCCATGCGTATTATATATGGACCTTGTCCCCCCCATACCATGGATTTTGAACGAGGGTAGTAACATATTACATATTGAGTTCGCGCCCCACGATATGAACCAACCCTCGAAAAGTTTTGAGTTGTTACCGACGAAAGAATCTAGAGGTGTAGATCCATTTAACTAGGATGATGAGCCACAATTGATGGAGTTCCAGATCCTACCTGTCGGTAAGATATACATTTTCCAAGTGGCTTCAAACATCAAACAAAAGTTGAAGGATGAGCAAATTGCCAACTTGCAAAAGGATCTCTATCCAAGTAACTTTACTGAGGATATTGAAGGGGAATGAGAGATTGCTAAGATTCCATTGAAAATCACTCAACTTGGTACTAAACAATTGGTTCCAAAGCCAACACAAGATCACCCTACTATGGTAGTGGCAACTGCCACTATTTCTTTCAAGCAATTGAGGATGATAAGAGATTGATTTGTTTGATACTAGGATGAAGTTTGTATGGAGTTATACAGACTTACGAGGAGTTACTCCTAAGTTGTGTCAATACAAGATACCTTTGGTGCTAGATGGTAAGATGATTCGAGAACAGAGGTACATAATGAGTCCTAACTATGCCAAATAGGTAGAATCCAAATTGGATCAACTCTTCCGTGCTGGATTTATCTATGTCATTGATTGTAGTGACTGGCTCTTTCCCACATTGGTGGTGCCTAAGAAAAATGGCAAACTCAGAGTTTGTGTGGAATCTAGGAAATGGAATGCCCGGACAGTTCCTAGTTGTTTCCTATACCCTTTACTAATGGAGTTTTGGACTCTAGGAAGTTGAATCCACAGATAGTTCCCGATCCGCTTCTTGTACCCTTTACTGATGGAGTTGTAGGACATGAGATGTACTTATTCATGGATGCTTTTAGTGGCTATTATTAACCAAATCATACTGTCTCCAGAAGGTCAGTCCAAGACTTCCTTTACCACAAAATGGGGTGCTTATGTAACCAAAGTTATGCCTTTTGGATTGAGGAATGCCCCATCAACTTTCCAGAAGTTTATGGCTGAAAATTTTGATAATTTTCCCACCGAGCTCATTTTCATTTATCTAGATGATTTTTGTGTCTATTCCTTAGATATAGATAATATCAGATACCTAGAGAAGTTTTTTATGCGATGCAAACAAGCGGGTATCTCATTGAACCCAACTAATAGTGTATTTTGTGCTTGACTTGGAATACTAGTCAGCCACATCATTTTTTAAGATGGCATAAGGACCAAGCCAGGTAAGATTAAATCCATACGACAGATGTCTGGACCTTAGAATCTGACTCAGTCATTCTTTTGTGAGGCTTATCAACTTCTATCAAAGGTTCATCAACAACTTTGCTAGGATTGCAATGCCTTTGTTACATCAGTGGACAAAGAAAGATGCCATGTTTGAGTGGAATGCTGAGTTGACTATGGTTTTCCATGAGTTGAAGAGCCGAGCAATGGATAATCCTATTTTAAGGCATCCAAGGTGGGACGTGATCTTTCATGTGCATGTAGATGGTTCCAGATATGCCTTAGGTATTATTATGGCTGAGCTAGATGGTTGATTGGACTATCCAATATATTATGCCAGTCCATTATTAACACCTACCAAGTTGAATTATAGCACTATTGAGCAAGAAGTTTGGGAATGGCATTTAGTGCGCATAAACTAAAAAATTATTTACTCGGTAATCCTTTTGTGTTCTATGTGAATCATCAATCCCTACTTTATCTTATCAACAATACTATCATTCAAGGATGCCTTATCCATTGGATTCTTCTACTTTAGGATTTTAACATCAAGATCATTGATAAACTAGGCAAGAGCCATGTAGGAGCTAACCGTTTGTCCAGGTTGGTAGCACCCAAGGATGCACATGGAGTTAATATGGAGCTACCAAATGTTGAACTCTTTGCAGTAGATTATTATGAGAATGAGTATGCTGACTTGTTGGATTATTTATCTACAATGCCTCAAGATATATGCACAAGAAAATAGCCTTGAAGGCTTGGAAATAGACCTTGATTGGTGGAAAATTGTACCAACAATGTGCAGATGGAGTTCTTCGCACATAGGTTTTGCCACATGAGTGAGCCATTGTCATGTAGGAAGCTCACTTGGGTCCATCATGTGGACATTTTCAAGGGAAGGTAACTACCAAAAACTTCTTGCAGGTAGGTTTGTGGTGGGAAACCTTGTTCAAGGATGCTCAAGCTAAGCACACATAGTGTCATATCTATCAATGCACTAGACACCTATTGGATAATTAATCTATGCCTTTGTAACCCAATAATCCATGGAAAGTTTTTCAGAGATGGGGTTTGGTCCTTTCAAGCTATCTTGGTATACTCATAATAAATACATCATTGTTGCCATTGACTAAGCTAATAAGTGGGAAAAAGCTAAGGCACCCCAACACAACTCAGCTCAGAGCACTACTAAGTTCATTTTTGACAATATCATATTCAAGTATGGATGCCCTTTGCAACTTGTCAGTGACCAAGGTACACACTTTGTTAATGATGTGATACGATTTCTTAAGAAAGAATTTAAAATCATGCATACTATCTCCACTACCTACTATCCTCTCTTAAGAAAGAATTTAAAATCATACATAATGTCTCCACTACCTACTATCCTCATGGAAATGGTGAAGTCAAGTCCAAAATAACACTTAAGCTCATTCTCACTAAGATAGTACAGTCAGCTAAGGGTGAATGGGATACAAAATTCCTTTTTGCTTTGTGGTGGACATATAGGATAGCTTACAGGGTGACTACCAATCTTACACCCTTTTGTATGGACTTTGACTTGGAAGCACTTGTTGTTACTTTAGAATTTATTGGTCTGCATCTCCACATTGCCACCGTGCATCAGTTAGATGAAGGGCCCAGATGCATCAAAAGAAATCAAGGGACAATTGCATCAACTAAGCCACCTAGATGAGATATGCCTCGGAGCAGCCTAGTCACAAGTGGTGATACAACACGTAAGAAAGGCCTCGCATGATTGGCACATTGTGCCTAAGCATTCGAATAAGTGTATGATCGTGTTACTCCAACAATGCTATGTTGGGGCCTAGTAAAACAAATTTCAAGTTGGGTTGGAATGGATCCTATCGATTAGTTGAAGTTTTTGACAATGGAACAGTTTAGCTTGAGGATTTACAAGAAGGAAATGTGTTCTTTGAGTTATACAAACACTTAATTTTGGACTTATATGTCTACATTTGGACTATTCCTTAAAATCCTTCCCAAATGAAAAGTTTAATTTATGAAAATGTCATTCAAGAATCAAAAGTTTACTTTCTAGCACTGTCATTTCGACATAATACATTTCTGAACATCTCTCTACAATGTTGCACTAATAATGCAAAAACTACTATTAAATCCTAATTTTGTATTTCTTGTTTTCAAGAATCATATTCTTAAATTTCAAAATCCCTTGAGTTATTAGTTTAAATCCATGAAAACCACGCTCTTGAAGATTCTCAAATTTAAGGTATACACAAGAGACGTGCAAGACTCTTTTTGCTTTCAATGCAGAAAACTATAACACTCTTGAATATTCAAGAAATTAAAAGGTTTATATAGACATGAGACATGATGGAAGCCTCTTTTATAATCTAAAAATAGCAATAGCTATGTTTGAAATTTTACGTTATCATAAGTTTTTTCCCAAAGAGTGTACAAAGTATGAAAAGATGTCAGCGCATGCCCTCTTTGCCTCTATGTGTCTCTAAGAGAGTTAAATACTTCGTTTTTTTTAAAACCCTATCGAAAGATGCATTTCTAATAGATGGGGGTTGCGGGTAAAGCATCTTCATGAATGTAGTCTTTCAAAATTGTTGTTGCTGCAACCGTTGAGGCTCTTGTTTTGGGCCTTCTTGTGTTTCCATGAATGTTAAATTTTACTCCATGCTTTGCTTTATTAGACAATTCCAATATGTGCCAGGTGATAATCTTGTAATAATGTGATGTCTGTTGTCCTGAACTTCACCTTCTCTTATCATTTACAAGAAAGCAAGATAGTCTTGTGAGTAGGTACTCATTTCTTCTGCTCCCTTTCCTTTGCTAGACATGTTCTCTACAACCCTTGAAGTCATGTAAGTTAATGGATCGCATACCTCTATGCTTATAGCATGTAGATCGCATTGCTTTTAGAATAACATATTCATTCATTACTCTTATTCTCTTTGGTTTCTTTTCTCGATCTGCCTGGACTCGCTTTTGTTTCATGCATTCGTATGTCCGTTTTGGGCCTTCTGTACATCCTTGTTTGGATTTGTGTAGTTCTCCTTGTAAGAATTATTTATCACTTTGTTTTCATGGGATGTTGCATCCTTGATCTTATCACTCTGATAGTCAAATACTGAATAGTCCTTTGTTGATCTCATCCCTACTTTTGATACATTCGTAGAACCATTTGTAACATTAACTGTTTCATAGTCAAAGTCAAATACCGAAAAGTCCTTTGTTGATCTCATCTATACTTTTGATACAATCATAGAACCACTTGTCACAATGGCGATAGAGTGTCCAGAATGATCCTCAAACTCATCTATTCCTAAGAGAGCATCACTCATTGATGCACTTTCTATGGATTTCATAACTCCATAGTCTTGAAACTCCTCTACTCCTGAGAGAACATCACTCATTATATCATCGTGCATGATTTCCATAATTCCATAATTACTTGGTTTGACTCCGAGAACTTTATCAGTATCCATGAAGCCATCCATGCTTGGTAAGATATCACTTTTGAAATCTTTGCTCAAGTTCTCAATGTGCATGAACTCATCCACTCCAAAAAAGGCATCACTTGTGAAATCTTTTTCTTTCTTGGTACCAATGAGCTCATAGACTACTAATAAGATGACAGTGCATTAGAATCATCCATCTCTAAAGGAATAGATCTTGGTACATTGGCATATTCATTCAATTCTTTGATGTTGTAGTATACATTATGTTTATCATTAAAAACCACATGTTGAGTCTTTCCAATCTTTAAAACTTGCATGCTCCATCTCAAATCCTTACCTACCTCATAGTAGGGACCATCGAATGAGATTGAGTTATCATCCATACCATCATCAGTAACTTTTTGAATTCTCATCTACGCAAATGTCCAGTGTTCCACTTGTTCAAATCCCAAGACTTGACCTTCTGCTATGTTCTTCTTTTCAAATGATAACATTTGTAAAATATCTCCCACTCTAAAAATCCAAAAATATGCACTTTGTATTCCTGATGACCTGTGTTGGATAAGTCTCTTCTATGTCCCGTGCAATAAATACTTTGTTGGAAGTATTATAGGGCATAACATCTCCAGGGATTTCCATATCCCCACACTTATGCTTTAGCTCAACATGTGCACTAAGAATCTTTAATACGATAACCGCCACCTTATCTTTGCCAATTCTTCTAAAGTGACAAATAGAATTCGGATCACTTTCATGGATTACATGTAGCAAATGCAACTACTTCTATATTGCAACATAGAATCACCTCCATCCCGGGGATAAAATTTGTAGCCATCTCCTTTGTGAGTTTCCTTTGCAAATAAGCTGTAACAACCATTATAAAGAACATTAGTCTCTTCTCAATAATCTACTTTATTAATTATTTAGAAATCAAGATCTTGTTTAGAAAATATGGGAGGTCTTATTTAGAAATCCGGGTTTTTAATAAAAGATTTAAGATTTAGTATTTAGCAATTTGCTAAACATAATCCTCTAAACCCTACCCCCTAAAATAAACTGAATCCTTAACCCAAACACTCTAATCCCTAATCCTTGCTCTTTAAACCATAAATCTTAATCTTGGCTTCCTAAACCCTAAAGCTTAACCCCAAATCCCTAAGCCCTAAACCCTAATTTTGCCCCTCAAAACCATAAACTCTAAATCCTAAACCCTAACCCCTTAACCCTTAACCCCTTTTCCCTAATTCCTAAACCCTAAAACCTAAACCTTAAATGCTAAACCATAAACCCTAAATCCTAAACCCTAAACCCTAACCCCTAACCCGTAATCCCTAACCCCTAATACCTAAACCCTAATTTTGGCCCTTAAAACCATAAACCCTAAACCTTAAATCCTAACCCCTTAACCCTTAACTCCTAATCCCTAAAACCTAAACCCTAAATTTAAAACCCTACCCCTAATCCCTAAACCCTAAATCATAATCCTAGCCCTCAAAACCCTACATTCTATATCCAAACCCCTAATCCCTAAACCCTAACCCTTAAACCCTACACCCCAAACCATAAACCCTAATCCCTAAACCCTAAACCTAAATCCTAATCCGTAAACCCTAAACCCTAATTCTTAATCCCAAAACCCAAAACCTAAACCCCTTAACCCTAACCCCTAATGCCTAAACCCTAAATCCTAATCCTAAACCTCTTAACCCTAAACCTTAACCCTAATCTAGGCCTTTTAAACCCTAACCCCTAGCCCCAATCTCCAAACCCTAACTCCCAAACCCTAACCTTTAATCCCTAAATTCTAAATCCTAATCCCTAATCCCTAAATCTTAAATCCTAATCTTGGCCCTCTAAACCCTAATCCCTAACCCTTAAACCCTAACCCCTAATCCCTAAACTATAAACTCTAATCTTGACCCTCTGAACCCTAAACCCCAACCCGTAAAAACTAACCCCTAATCCTCCCAAACCCTAAACCCTGACCCCCAAACCCTAAACCCAAACCCCCAAACCTTGAACCCTATGATTGATTTAAGTAATATCATTCATTTAAGTAATAGTTTTCATTAGGATTGATAAGTAGGAGTGGAATTGAAAGTAGGAATGTGGGAATGGGAGTGGGAGAAAGGGAGGGTGGGATTGTGGAATTGGGAGTGGGAGTGGGAGAGGGGGAGGTGGGCATGGGAGTGGGAGTGGGGGAGGTGGGGGTGGGGGTGGGGGTGGGGGTGGGAGTGGGAGTGGGTGGGAGAGAGGGAGGTGGGAGAGGGGAGGGTGGGAGATGGAGGGGCCAATGGGAGAGGAGATAATGTGATGGAAGGGCCAATGGGAGAGGAGACAGTGAAATGTAGGGACCAATGAGAGAGAAGCACTTAAAACCCTAGCTTTTCTTGTATATACTCTCCTCCTCTCATTCTTTCTCCCATTTCAACAAGGAAGAGTAAGAGGAGAAGCACAAGGAGGAGCAAGGCTGCAAGAGCAAAAGCAAGTACAAGCATATGTTTCAATCTCAACTTTCTTCCAGGTTTTATTTTAAGATTTTCTTATTTGAAATTTATTCTAGAGAGAGAAATTAGAGAAAGAAAGAAGAGAGAGAGAGAGA